>NC_092049.1:73287574-73629333 GCF_003086295.3 Arachis hypogaea | reverse complement strand
CTAACGTTGGCGATCACTTGCTTTCTCCACGTTAACTAAGTTAACGTGGAAACTAACGTGACTTATTGTGGCTTGGCCAATGTTAGTGACAAAGGTGAGTGTCACTAACGTTGGCTTCTCTTTTGCTTCCCAACGTTAGAGTCCATGTTAACTGAGTTAACGTGGCTCTTAACATGGCCACTTATGAGTTTGGTCCAACGTTTGTGACAAAGGTGAGTGTCACTAACGTTGGCCTTATTTCTTTCTTCCACGTTAGAGTTCACGTTAACTTAGTTAACGTGACTCTTAACGTGGGCTATTATGGCTTTCGAGGACGTTATTGGCGATTACTTTTCTCATTAACATTGCAAGTTAGCTCCCATTCCATGTTAGTGGTCACGTTAGTTAGACTAACATGGCTGCTAACGTGGTTCTTCCTTGCTTCCTTTGTCCTGAAATCAAACAATAAAGTGCATCAAAGTTCTAATCCAAGTCATGAGACATGCATCATCCAATTTGTCATATAATTCATGCAAAATTCTCATGAAATCATGTAAAGTGCACCATGTTTGCTTGAATCAAGATGTAAGTGAAATTTTACCCAAAACTTGCTTATTTCCTAAGAAAATGCATGAAACTACCCTAAAACAGTAAAGAAAAAGTCAGTGAAACTGGCCAAAATGCCCTGGCATCAGGTCCAAATGAGGCAGTTCCAGTTGCGTTGGAAAGCTAACATCTGGGGTTTCAAAATGATATAAAATTTTCCATATGTTATTTCGCGTTCAGGGGCAGGCACGCGCCATGTACACGTGCGCGCCGATTGAGCACGTGGTCCACTAAAGTGAAATCGCCCCCAGCGATTTCTGAAGCACTTTGGGCCCAACCCAACTCATTTCTAATACTATTTCATGCAGAATTCAAGCTTGGGCAAGGGGGAGCAATTGTTTTGAAGTATTAGCATCATGTAGAGTAGTTTCTAGAGAGAGAAGCTCCCTCTTCTCTCTAGAATTAGGATTAAAATTTCTTAGATCTAGGTTTAATTCATGCTTTGATTTACTTTTCCTTTACAATTTCTTGTTCTTCTACTCTTCCTCTTTCTAGTTTTGCATTTAATTCATGTAATTCTCTACTTTTATATTGATGCATTTTTGTTCTTCTATTTTCAATTCAATGCAATTTATGATTCATGTTCCTTTATTGTTGATTTAGATTTGTTGTTGTTTAATTCCTTGCAATTGAGTAGTGTAGATTTACTTTCCTTGCTATTTTACTATGTTTTCCTTTTATGCCTTCCAAGTGTTTGATAAAATGCTTGGTTGGATTTTAGAGTAGATTTTAGTGCTCTTGGCTTGGGAAGGTAACTTAGGAACTCTTGAATTACTAATGTCCAAGTGATTGACGATTGGGAGCCATTAACTCTAGATCTCACTAATTGATTTGGTGTAGAACTAGGACTTATGGACTTGGATTGACATAGCTCATTTGACTTTCCTTTATTAGTTAGAGGATGACTTATTGGGGTTGATCCTTGCCAATTCTCATGTTGTGGTTAGTGATTAGGATAGAGATCCTTGACCACCTAACCTTGCCAAGACCTTTTTGTTAGTTTATTTCCTTTGCCATTTATATTTCTTGTCCATCATCTCAAAAACCCCAAAACATACTCCATAACCAATAACAAGGTACTTTATTGCAATTTCTAGGGAAAATGACCCGAGGTTTAAATACTTCGGTTTATAAAATTTAGGGGTTTGTTACTTGTGACAAACAAATTTTTGTATGAAAGGACTATTGTTTAGTTTAGAAACTATACTTTACAACGAGAATTCATTAGTGGAATTCTAGACCACACAAAAGTACGTTCATCAAAATGGCACCGTTGCCGGGGAGGTGGGAATGGTGTTATGTTATTGGTTATTATATATATGTGAATATTGTGAATAGCTTGATTTTTGGATTGCTTGTTAGTTTTTGCTAGTTTTAGGACTTTGTTTCATTATTTCTTGTTAGCTTTTGTTTCTTATCTTCACTTTTCACCATGAATTCTCACTTTGGCTATGAGTGTGATTTCAACTATGATGTAGGAAATGGGAACTTCAATAAAGATATGCATCAAAGATGGGATAACCAAAGGTGGGAGGAGCCATATGCATATGATCAATCCTCATGGCAACAACCTCCACCAATGCACTATGAAGAAGAGCCATTCTATGATGCATATCAATCTAATGGCTATGGTGAATCCCATTGTGACTTTCAAGAACCACCACCATATGCCTATGAGCCATATCCCCAACATAAGCCTCAACCATACTCACAAGCCCCTTCTTACCAACTATCTTGATATGACCCTAATCCATATCCATCCTACCTACAATCATATGAGCCATATGAACCACATATAGAGCCACCACCATTCCAACATCAACATTTTCAAGAGCCACCCCCTCCATATTATTACCAAGATGAACCACCTCCAATGTATGAAGATTTCCAACCACAAGATGCTTTGTCAAGACCCTTAAGAGCTTCTTTGCCTAGGGTACCATCTACTCCTACATTTGAGTGGGTAAAATTCATTCTATTACCTTTATTATCCCACTCGAATATGGGTTGCTTGAAACAGATGGTCAACTTAGGATGCTTTGTGGGATGAAGCGTAAAAGAAAGATGTTTCGTGGTTGGCGTTGCAAATCAACGCTCATTAAGGTTGATGCATCAAACATGAAATACAAAGGTTGGACTCGTGCTCAATTGGATGGGTCTAGGAGAATAGTTTGGTGTTTCCATGAGAATTCATCTCTCTTGCCACCCAGAGGAAACCACCATGATCAACTCAAAGACGGGTGTGAAAACAAAGTGTGGGATCCCGGATCGCACAAGGAAGATCAATTTTGGGAGCCTATGGTTTGTGAAGAACTCCATCAAGGCTTGGAGTTATTAACTTTGAATGATGAAGCACAATGGAAGTCCAAACGTTGGTAGATGTTCAAGGATGGATTCAAGCACAAGCCACATTGATGAAGAGCTCCCCATAAGTCCAACTTAAGGACAATAAACAAAAGTGCTAGGTGGGAGACACCCCACCATGGTAACATCTTTTCATTTTCTCTTTTGTAAATATTAGTAAAATAGGTTTTATTCTATGTTTTGATTGATTTGTTAAGTTTGTTTGGTAGTCTAGTAGGTTAAATAAGGTTTTATGATGTTTTGGTAGTTGTTTGGAGGTTTGGAATGCTTGGTTTGGTGCAAAAACATAGAAAAATTTTGAAAAACAGAGCACCACCCACGCGCACGCGCACTCCACGCATACACGTGAATCAAGCAATTTCAGCCATCCACGCAGACGCGCCATGTACGCGTACGCGTGGATTGAATTTTTCCACTTCCCATACATTCACCCGAGAGTTGTGCCTGAAGTGTGCCAACTTTGTGCCCCAGGGCACGCGCACGTGTACCTTGCGCGTACGCGTCGACTCTCTGCTTTGCCATGCACGCGTACGCGCATTGCACGCGTACACGTCGCTTCCATTTCATTTAATACACGCTTACGCGCACATGTCGCACATGCGTGGATTGCCCTGTTTCAGTCACCCTCTTTTCTTCTCCTCTTTCCATTTCTTTCCTTCTTCTCTTCTCTTTCCACCCTTCAAACATCATCCGACACTACCAAACACCATGTAACACCATTTCTTTTAGTTAGTTAGTTAGTTTAATTTTTGTTTTTCATTATAAGTGTTGGATTATTAATCTTGTTTACCATTTACTACTGCTTATTACTAATGGGATGTTAGTTTAACATCATTGTTGTTATTGTTATTGTTGGATTCCTTTGTTGAGGTTGCAATTTATTACTTGGTCTTGAATTTTCATGTTGAACATTTGTGAATACCAAGTACTTGTTACATTGCCTTCATGCATCTTAACTCTTTGAATTGCATGTTTTGGCCATCATGCATTCATCATCTATTGTTAGGCAATTGTACATTATCAATGCATTTTTTTAGGATGCTTGTTCTAATTGATCATCACCTATTTCATGCATTGAGTTTGTGGAATCGTGAAATTGGATCGAAAGCTTACCTAGCGACATATTTTTGAGCTTTATAAGCTTTGTGGACCATGCTTGCTATGTGATTGATTTCCACTTCTATCTTCTTTTTCCTAAGCTCCATAGCATCCGTGTGGTTCACCTCTATGTCACTTAGGTGTTGCAACAACTTCAATATGTGTCATTGATTGTTGTGTGAGTTTCATATACCATTTTGTTCATCAAAATTTCTTACACATCAATCAATGTCCATGGATTATCCAATTTCACAATTGCTTGATTAATTGCTTGAGTACTGATGAACGGATAATTTATATGCTTTTTGGCAATGTTTTTAGTATGTTTTTAGTAGAATCTAGTTACTTTTAGGGATGTTTTCATTAGTTTTTATGTTAAATTCACATTTCTAGACTTTACTATGAGTTTGTGTGTTTTTCTGTGATTTCAGGTATTTTCTGGCTGAAATTGAGGGACTTGAGCAAAAATCAGATTCAGAGGTTGAAGAAGGACTGCTGATGCTGTTGGATTCTGACCTCCCTGCACTCAAAGTTGATTTTCTGGAGCTACAAAACTCAAAATGGCGCGCTTCCAATTGCGTTGGAACGTCGACATCCAGGGCTTTCCAGCAATATATAATAGTCCATACTTTGGCCGAGTTTAGATGACGCAAAAGGGCGTTGAACGCCAGTTCTATGCTGCAGTCTGGAGTTAAACGTCAAAAACACGTCACAAGCCAGAGTTGAACGCCAGAAATACGTTACAAACTGGCGTTCAACTCCAAGAATGACCTCTTCACGTGTAAACTTCAAAGCTCAGCCCAAGCACACACCAAGTGGGCCCCGGAAGTAGATTTATGCATCAATTACTTACTTCTGTAAACCCTAGTAACTAGTTTAGTATTAATAGGGCTTTTTACTATTGTATTAGACATCTTTGATCAGTTTTATGCTATCTTAGACTTTCATGGGGGCTGGCCATTCGGCCATGCCTGGACCATTATCACTTATTTATTTTCAAACGGTAGAGTTTCTGCACTCCATAGATTAAGGTGTGGAGCTCTGCTGTTCCTCATGAATTAATGCAAAGTACTACTGTTTTTCTATTCAATTCAACTTATTCCACTTCTAAGATATTCATTCGCACTTTAACATGATTGTGATGAACGTGACAATCATCATCATTCCCTATGAATGCGTGCCTGACAACCACTTCCGTTCTACCTTAGATTGAATGATTATCTCTTGGATCTCTTAATCAGAATCTTCGTGGTATAAGCTAGACTGATGGCGGCATTCATGAGAATCCGGAAAGTCTAAACCTTGTCTGTGGTATTCCGAGTAGGATTCAGGGATTGAATGACTGTGACGAACTTCAAACTCGTGAGTGCTGGGCGTAGTGACAGACGCAAAAGGATAGTAAATCCTATTCCAGTATGATCGAGAACCTCCAGATGATTAGCCATGCAGTGACAGCGCATCAGACCATTTTCACAGAGAGGAAGGGATGCAGCCATTGAGAATGGTGATGCCCCCAGATGATTAGCCATGCAGTGACAGCGCATCGGACCATTTTCACAGAGAGGATGAAAAGTAGCCATCGACAACAGTGATGTCCTTACATAAAGCCATCCATAGAAAGGAGTAGAACTGATTGGATGAAGATAGCAGGAAAGCAGAAGTTCGGACGAACGAAAGCATCTCTATACGCTTATCTGAAATTCTCACCAATGAATTACATAAGTGTTTCTATCTTTATTTTCTATTTAGTTATTTATTATTTATTTTCGAAAACTCCATAACTATTTGATATCCGCCTGACTGAGATTTACAAGGTGACCATAGCTTGCTTCAAGCCAACAATCTCCGTGGGATCGACCCTTACTCACGTAAGGTTTTATTACTTGGACGACCCAGTGCACTTGCTGGTTAGTTGTGCTAAGTTGTGAAGTTATGTTTGGACCATGGTTCTGTGCATCCGTTTTTAGTGCCATTGCCAGGGAAAGAACGAACAAACAAATTTTACAACCTAATCTGAGTAACAATTTCACATACCAAGTTTTTGGCGCCGTTGCCAGGGATTGTTCGAGTTTGAAAAACTGACAGTTCATCGTGTTGCTCAGATTAGGTAATTTTCTTTTTGTTTTATTTTCAAAAATTTTTCAAAAAAAAAAAATCTTTCAAAAATTTCTCATCTGTTTTCGAAAATTATTTCAGAATTTTTAAGAATGAATTCTAGAGTTTCATGAAAAAAGTTGGAGCCTGGCTGGCTGTAAAGCCATGTCTAATTCTTTTGGATAGGGGCTTCCAACCATCAGCATAGAGGCAAGTTAATTGGAATATCAGCTGTTGCATGCCTGATGTATGTTCTAAAGCTGACTGGCTATTAAGCCATGCCTAACCCTCAGATTGGAGCTTTAGATTAAGAGTACAAGATTCCTGGAATTCATATTAAAAATTTTGAAATCCTTATTTTTCTTTTTCAAATGATTTTCGAAAAATATAAAATAAAAATCCAAAAAAATCATAAAATCATAAAAATAAAAAATATTTGTATGTTTCTTGTTTGAGTCTTGTGTCATGTTTTAAGTTTGGTGTCAATTGCATCTCCATTTGCACTTTTCGAAAAAAAATGCATTCATGCATTGCATTCATCATGATCTTCAAGTTGTTATTGATAAACCTTCTTGATTGATCTTCATATTTTATTGTTTTGTGTTGTATGGTGTTTTTCATATGCATTCTTGCATTCATAGTGTCTAAACATTAAAAATTTCCAAGTTTGGTGTCTTGCATGTTTTCTTTTCTTGAAAATTTTTCAAAATAAGTTCTTGGTGTTCATCTTGACATTCAAAGTGTTCTTGGTGTTCATCTTGACATTCATAGTGTTCTTGCATGCATTCATTGTTTTGATCCAAAATTTTTATGCATTGCATTATTTTCATGTTTTTCTCTCTCATCATTAAAAATTCAAAAATTAAAAAAAAAAACATCTTTCCTTTTTCTCTCATAAATTTTGAAAATTTGGATTGACTTTTTCAAAAATTTTTAAAATCTAGTTGTTTTCATGAGTCAAATCAAATTTTCAATTTAAAAATCTTATCTTTTTCAAAATCTTTTTCAAAAATCAAATCTTTTTCATTTTTCTTATTTATTTTCGAAAATTCTAAAAATATTTTTAAAAATCTTTTTCTCAATTTTATCTCATAATTTTCGAAAATATCATCAACAATTAATGTTTTGATTCAAAAATTTCAAGTTTGTTACTTACTTGTTAAGAAAGATTCAAACTTTAAGTTCTAGAATCATATCTTGTGATTTCTTGTGAATCAAGTCATTAATTGTGATTTTAAAAATCAAATCTTTTTCAAAACTAATTTCAATCATATCTTTTCAAAAATATCTTTTTATCTTATCTTTTTCAAAATCATATCTTTTTAATCATATCTTTTTAAAACATATCTTTTTAAAAAATTTGATTTTAAAATATCTTTTCTAACTTCTTATCTTCTTATCTTTTCAAAAATTGATTTTCAAATTTGTTTCAACTAACTAACTAACTTTTTGTTTGTTTCTTATCTTTTTCAAAACTACCTAACTAACTCTCTCCCTCTAATTTTCAAAAATATCTCCCTCTTTTTCAAAAATTCTTTTTAATTAACTAATTGTTTCAATTTTTAATTTTAATTTGATTTCATTCCTAATTTTCGAAAATCACTAACCCCTTTTCAAAATTTTATTTTCGAAAATCCTCCTTCTCTCTCATCTCCTTCTATTTATTTATTCATCTACTAACACTTCATCTCACCCAAATTCGAACCCCCTCTTCCATCTGTGTTCGAATTTTCTCTTCTTCCCTTTTTTACATTACATTCTTTTCTTCTTCTACTCACACACGGGAACCTCTATACCTGGGCAAAAAGGATCCCTATTATTATTATTTTTCTGTTCCCTCTTTTTCATATGAGCAGGAGCAAGGATAAGAACATTCTTGTTGAAGCAGACCCTGAACCTGAAAGGACTCTGAAGAGGAAACTAAGAGAAGCTAAAATACAACAATCCAGAGATAACCTTACATAAATTTTCGAACAGGAAGAGGAGATGGCAGCCAAAAATAATAATAATGCAAGGAGGATGCTTGGTGACTTTACTGCACCTAATTCCAATTTACATGGAAGAAGCATCTCCATCCCTACTATTGGAGCAAACAATTTTGAGCTTAAACCTCAATTAGTTTCTCTGATGCAACAAAATTGCAAGTTTTATGGACTTCCATCTGAGGATCCTTTTCAGTTCTTAACTGAATTCTTGCAGATCTGTGATACTGTTAAGACTAATGGAGTAGATCCTGAAGTCTACAGGCTCATGCTTTTCCCTTTTGCTGTGAGAGACAGAGCTAGAATATGGTTGGACTCTCAACCTAAGGATAGCCTGAACTCTTGGGATAAGCTGGTCAAGGCTTTCTTAGCCAAGTTCATTCCTCCTCAAAAGCTGAGTAAGCTTAGAGTGGATGTTCAAACCTTCAGACAGAAAGAAGGTGAATCCCTCTATGAAGCTTGGGAGAGATACAAGGAACTGACCAAAAAGTGTCCTTCTGACATGCTTTCAGAATGGACCATCCTAGATATATTCTATGATGATCTGTCTGAATTAGCTAAGATGTCATTGGATACTTCTGCAGGTGGATCCATTCACCTAAAGAAAACGCCTGCAGAAGCTCAGGAACTCATTGACATGGTTGCTAATAACCAGTTCATGTACACTTCTGAGAGGAACCCTGTGAGTAATGGGACTCCTATGAAGAAGGGAGTTCTTGAAATTGATACTCTAAATGCTATATTGGCTCAGAATAAAATATTGACTCAGCAAGTCAATATGATTTCTCAGAGTCTGAATGGAATGCAAGCTACATCTAACAGTACTCAAGAGGCATCTTCTGAAGAAAAAGCTTATGATCCTGAGAACCCTGCAATAGCAGAGGTAAATTATATGGGTGAACCTTATGGAAACACCTATAACCCCTCATGGAGAAATCACCCAAATCTCTCATGGAAGGATCAACAAAAGCCTCAACAAGGCTTTAATAATGGTGGAAGAAACAGGTTTAGCAATAGCAAGCCTTTTCCATCATCCACTTAGCAACAGACAGAGAACTCTGAACAAAATACCTCTAATTTAGCAAACTTAGTCTCTGATCTATCTAAGGCCACTGTGAGTTTCATGAATGAAACAAGGTCCTCCATTAGAAATTTGGAAGCACAAGTGGGCCAGCTGAGTAAAAGGCTCACTGAAATCCCTCCTAGTACTCTCCCAAGCAATACAGAAGAAAACCCAAAAGGAGAGTGCAAGGCCATTGATATAACCATCATGGCCGAATCCAAAGAGGAAGGGGAGGACGTGAATCCCAAGGAGGAAGACCTCTTGGGACGTCCAGTGATCAATAAGGAGTTTCCCTTTGAGGAACCAAAGGAATCTGAGGCTCATCTAGAGACCATAGAGATTCCATTGAACCTCCTTATGCCATTCATGAGCTCTGAAGAGTACTCCTCTTCTGAAGAGAATGAAGATGTTACGGAAGAGCAAGTTGCCAAGTTCCTTGGTGCAATCATGAAGCTTAATGCCAATTTATTTGGTAAAGAGACTTGGGGAGATGAACCTCCCCTGTTCACCAATGAACTGAATGCATTGGATCAATTGAGATTGCCTCAGAAGAAACAAGATCCTAGAAAGTTCCTGATACCTTGTACCATAGGCACCATGACCTTTGAGAAGCCTCTATGTGACTTGGGGTCAGGAATAAACCTCATGCCACTCTTTGTAATGGAGAAACTGGAAATCTTTGAGGTATAAGCTGTTAAAATCTCATTAGAGATGGCAGACAAATCCAGAAAATAGGCTTATGGACAAGTAGAGGACATATTAGTAAAGGTTGAAGGCCTTTACATCCCTGCTGATTTCATAATCCTAGATACTGGGAAGGATGAAGATGAATCCATCATCCTTGGAAGACCCTTCTTAGCCACCGCAAGAGCTATGATTGATGTTAACAGAGGTGAACTAGTCCTTCAATTGAATGAGGACTCCCTTGAGTTTAAAACTCAAGGACATCCTTCTGTAAACATGGAAAAGAGGCACAGTAAGCTTCTCTCAAAACAGAGTCAACCAGAGCCCCGACAGTCAAACTCTAAGTTTGGTGTCGGGAGGCCACAACCAAACTCTAAGTTTGGTGTTGAACTCCCATATCCAAACTCTAAGTTTGGTGTTGGGGAGTCTCAACAATGCTCTGAACATCTGTGAGGCTCCATGAGAGTCCACTGTCAAGCTATTGACATTAAAGAAGCGCTTGTTGGGAGGCAACCCAATTTTTATTTAATTATATTTTTATTAGTTATATGTCTTTATAGGTTCATGATCATGTGGAGTCACAAAAACAACTGAAAAAAATTGAAGAAAAATTAAAAACAGCATTAAAAATAGCACACCCTGGAGGAGGAGTTCACTGGCGTTTAAACGCCAGTAAGAAGCATCTGGCTGGCGTTCAACGCCAGAACAGAGCATGGATCTGGCGTTGAACGCCAGAAACAAGCAGCATCCTGGCGTTCAGACGCCAGAAATGCACACTGAGGAAGAGCTGGTGCTGAACGCCAGAAACAAGCATCTGGCTGGCGTTCAACGCCAGAAACATGCTGCATCTGGGTGCTGAACACCCAGAACAAGCATCAATTTGGCGTTTAAATGCCAGAATTGCATGCAAAGGCATTTAACATGCCTAATTGGTGCAGGGATGCAAATCCTTGACACCTCAGGATCTGTGGACCCCACAAGATCAACTCAGCATCTGTGGACCCCACAGGATCCCCACCTACCACCACTCACTCTCTTCCCTCTTCTCAATGTTCACCCTCTCTTCTCAATAAACACTCTTCCCCAAAACTCTTCACTAATCACCTCAATCTCTCTTCCCTATCACCACTTCACCACTCACATCCATCCACTCTTCCCCATAAACCTACCTCATAAACTCCACCTACCATCAAAATTCAAAATCAATTTCCCACCAAAAACCCACCCTTATGGCCGAACCTTACCCCCCCTCCCTTCCCTATATAAAGCCCTCCATTCTTCCACATTTTTACACAACACAACCCTCTCTTCCCCTTCTTGGCCGAATACACCTCTCCCTTCTCTCTTCCATATTTTCTTCTTCTTCTTCTTCTATTCTTTCTTCTCTTGCTCGAGGGCGAGCAATATTCTAAGTTTGGTGTGGTAAAAGCATAAGCTTTTTATTTTTTCCATTACCATTGATGGCACCTAAGACCGGAGAATCTTCTAGAAAAGGGAAAGGGAAGACAAAAGCTTCCACCTCTAAGTCATGGGAGATGGAAAGATTCATCTCCAAAGCTCATCAAGACCACTTCTATGATGTTGTGGCCAAGAAGAAGGTGATCCCCGAGGTCCCTTTCAAACTCAAGATAAATGAGTATCCGGAGATCCGACATGAGATCCATAGAAGAGGTTGGGAAGTTCTAACAAACCCCATCCAACAAGTCGGAATTCTAATGGTTCAAGAGTTCTATGCTAATGCATGGATCACTAGGAACCATGAGCAAAGTAAGAACCCGAACCCAAAGAACTATCTCACCATGGTTCGGGGGAAATACTTAGATTTTAGTCCGGAGAATGTGAGGTTGGCGTTTAACTTGCCTATGATGCAAGGAGATGCACGCCCCTACACTAGAAGGGTCAACTTTGATCAAAGGTTGGACCAAGTCCTCATGGAAATATGTGTGGAAGGAGCTCAATGGAAGATTGACTCAAAAGGCAAACCGGTTCAACTTAGAATACTGGGCCTTAAGCCTGTGGCTAGAGGATGGTTGGAGTTCATCCAACGCTCCATCATCCCCACTAGCAACCGATCTGAAGTTACTGTAGATCGGGCCATCATGATTCATAGCATCATGACTGGTGAGGAAGTAGAAGTTCATGAAGTCATCTCCCTTGAACTCTACAAAATAACCGAAAAGTCCTCCCTCTTGGCAAGGCTAGCTTTCCCTCATCTTATTTGCCATCTATGTTACTCAGCTGAAGCTTTCATAGAAGGAGACATTCCCATTGAGGAAGAGAAGCCCATCACTAAGAAAAGGATGGAGCAAACAAGAGAGCCCACTCATGGAGCTCAAGAAACACATGAGGAAGCTCATCATCAATAAATCCCTGAGATACCTCAAGGGATGCACCTTCTTCCATAAAACTTTTGGGAGCAAATCAACACCTCCCTAGGGGAATTAAGTTCCAACATGGGACAATTAACGGTGGAACATCAAGAGCACTCCATCATCCTTCATGAAATTAGAGAAGATCAAAAAGCAATGAGGGAGGAGCAACAAAGACAAGGAAGAGACATAGAAGAGCTCAAGGACAACATTGGTTCCTCAAGAAGGAAACGCCACCATCACTAAGGTGGACTCATTCCTTGTTCTTACATTCTCTGTTTTTCATTTTCTTTATGTTAAGTGCTTATCTATGTTAGTGTCTTATTACATGATCATTAGTATTTAGTAAATTTGTCTTAAAGTTATGAATGTCCTATGAATCCATCACCTCTCTTAAATGAAAACTGTTTTAATTCAAAAGAACAAGAAGTACATGAGTTTCGAATTTATCCTTGAACTTTGTTTAATTATATTAATGTGGTGACAATACTTTTTGTTTTCTGAATGAATGCTTGAACAGTGCATATGTGTTTTGAAGTTGTTGTTTATGAATGTTAAATATGTTGGCTCTTGAAAGAATGATGACAAGGAGACATGTTATTTGATAATCTGAAAAATCATAAAAATAATTCTTGAAGAAAGAAAAAGCAGTGAATACAAACCTTGCAGAAAAAATGGCGAAAAAAATATAGAAAAAAAGAAAAAGCAAGCAGAAAAAGCCAAAAGCTCTTAAAACCAAAAGGCAAGAGCAAAAAGCCAATAGCCCTTTAAACCAAAAGGCAAGGCTAATAAAAAGGATCCCAAGGCTTTGAGCATCAGTGGATAGGAGGGTCTAAAGGAATAAAATCCTGGCCTAAGCGGCTAAACCAAGCTGTCCCTAACCATGTGCTTGTGGCGTGAAGGTGTCAAGTGAAAACTTGAGACTGAGCGGTTAAAGTCAAGGTCCAAAGCAAAAACAGAGTGTGCTTAAGAACCCTGGACACCTCTAATTGGGGACTTTACCAAAGCTGAGTCACAATCTGAAAAGGTTCACCCAATTATGTGTCTGTGGCATTTATGTATCCGGTGGTAATACTGGAAAACAAAGTGCTTAAGGTCACGGCCAAGACTCATAAAGTAGCTGTGTTCAAGAATCAACATACTGAACTAGGAGAATCACTAACACTATCTGAACGCTGAGTTCCTATAGATACCAATCATTCTGAACTTCAATGGATAAAGTGAGATGCCAAAACTATTCAAGAGGCAAAAAAGCTACAAGTCCCGCTCATCTGATTGGAGCTATGTTTCATTGATAGTTTGAAATTTATAGTATATTCTCTTCTTTTTATCCTATTTGATTTTCAGTTGCTTGGGGACAAGCAACAATTTAAGTTTGGTGTTGTGATGAACGGATAATTTATACGCTTTTTGGCATTGTTTTTAGTATGTTTTTAGTAGAATCTAGTTACTTTTAGGGATGTTTTCATTAGTTTTTATGTTAAATTCACATTTCTGGACTTTACTATGAGTTTGTGTGTTTTTCTGTGATTTCAGGTATTTTCTGGCTGAAATTGAGGGATTTGAACAAAAATCAGATTCAGAGGTTGAAGAAGGACTGTTGATGCTGTTGGATTCTGACCTCCCTGCACTCAAAGTGGATTTTCTGGAGCCATAAATCTTAAAATGGCGCGCTTCCAATTGCGTTGGAAAGTAGACATCCAGGGCTTTCCAGAAATATATAATAGTCCATACTTTGGCCGAGTGTAGACGACGCAAAAGGGCATTGAACGCCAGTTCTACGCTGTAGTCTGGAGTTAAACGCCAGAAACACGTCACAAGCCAGAGTTGAACGCCAGAAATACGTTACAAACTGGCGTTCAACTCCAAGAATGACCTCTCCACGTGTAAACTTCAAAGCTCAGCCCAAGCACACACCAAGTGGGCCCCGGAAGTAGATTTATGCATCAATTACTTACTTCTGTAAACCCTAGTAACTAGTTTAGTATTAATAGGACTTTTTACTATTGTATTAGACATCTTTGATCAGTTTTATGCTATCTTAGACATTCATGGGGGCTGGCCATTCGGCCATGCCTGGACCATTATCACTTATGTATTTTCAAACGGTAGAGTTTTTGAACTCCATAGATTAAGGTGTGGAGCTCTGTTGTTCCTCATGAATTAATGCAAAGTACTACTGTTTTTCTATTCAATTCAACTTATTCCGCTTCTAAGATATTCATTCGCACTTCAACATGAATGTGATGAACGTGACAATCATCATCATTCCATATGAACGCGTGCCTGATAACCACTTCCGTTCTACCTTAGATTGAATGAGTATCTCTTGGATCTCTTAATCAGAATCTTCGTGGTATAAGCTAGATTGATGGCGGCATTCATGAGAATCCGAAAAGTCTAAACCTTGTCTGTGGTATTCTGAGTAGGATTCAGGGATTGAATGACTGTGATGAACTTCAAACTCACGAGTCCTGGGCGTAGTGACAGACGCAAAAGGATAGTAAATCCTATTCCAGTATGATCGAGAACCTCCAGATGATTAGCCATGCAGTGACAGCGTATCGGACCATTTTCACAGAGAGGAAGGGATGCAGCCATTGAGAACGGTGATGCCTCCAGATGATTAGCCATGTAGTGACAACGCATCGGACCATTTTCACAGAGAGGATGAAAAGTAGCCATCGACAACGGTGATGTCCTTACATAAAGCCAGCCATAGAAAGGAGTAGGACTGATTGGATGAAGATAGCAGGAAAGCAGAAGTTCGGAGGAACGAAAGCATCTCTATACGCTTATCTGATATTCTCACCAATGAATTACATAAGTGTTTCTATCTTTATTTTCTATTTAGTTATTTATTATTTATTTTCAAAAACTCCATAACTATTTGATATCCGCCTGACTGAGATTTACAAGGTGACCATAGCTTGCTTCAAGCCAACAATCTCCGTGGGATCGACCCTTACTCACGTAAGGTTTTATTACTTGGACGACCCAGTGCACTTGCTGGTTAGTTGTGCGAAGTTGTGAAGTTATGTTTGGAACATGGTTCTGTGCATCCGTTTTTGGTGCCATTGCCAGGGAAAGAACGAACAAATAAATTTTACAACCTAATCTGAGTAACAATTTCGCATACCAAGTACTTTCATGCCTCTTCACTACTTGTTTGGTTAACTTAACCTACAAGTCTTTTTGAAGTATTTCAAGCACACTAGAATGAGTGAAGTGCATGTTTTCTTTTGTATAATTGTGACATAATTTTTAAATACTAGGGTGTGAGTTCTAAATCGCATGCAAGTTAGGACCCACACACTTATTTTTCATTAATGTCACACTAATTCACTCACCCATTTCTAGTGATTTACCTCATTCTAAAAATCTATGCTTCCTTGCTTGTGCATTTACTTGTCTTATTATCTCTTGCTTTCTATGTTCAGGATGAATCATCATAAGCAAAAACGGAAGCGGGAGAAGAACACGCAGCATCGGTTGACCTACCAGCTGAAGGTAGCAACTAGGAAAGTCGCCGTACCCCCTTGTTCATCTTTGGATGCACCGAGGACGGTGCAAACTTTTAAGTGTGGGGAGGTTGTCCAACCACTCGGCATTTTTGGGTGACAAGTTCCTAATCCCAACACTTTTGCATTTTATTTTAGGATTCCTAGTTGCACTTTCTTATTTCGCATAAGTATATAATAAGCTTAGTCAAAATCATGATATTTTCCAAGAATTTTATCTATAGGGCACCCCAATTGAAAAAGAAAAAAAAAATTTTAGAACTTGCTTGAATTATATACTTTGTGGAACATGATTTTTGAGCTAAGAACACAAGCATGTGAGATTTGAGCCTAATTGTGTGGTTACATCATATATAACCACTTATTTTCATTCTTGTGTGCATTATTCTCTTCCTATAATTGTAATCTTTGATTTGTTTAATTCTATATGTCCATTATTTTGTGTATACATGCATTTATATGATTGAGGCCATTGTTCAAATAGCTCACTTACTCAAATAAGCCTACCTTTTATCTTCCATTGATAACCAATTTGAGCCTATGCTTAACCCATTTGTTCTTAATTGTAGCACATTACAAGCCTAAGTGAAAAACAATAAATATCCCTTAATTTGGATCTTTGATTAGCTTAGGCTAGTGAGAGTATTTATTATTTGATTTTGGGAGAGTTGGAAACATTGGGTAGAGATAAAAGTATGTTTTTGTATTTGTGTTGAGAATCTTGGGAATTGGGTACATACTCATGTATTAATCATGTGTAAACCATATGCATTGATGTTCTTGTATATATATTTTAGTTTGAAAAGAAAAAAAATTAATGAAAAAAAATAAAATAAAATAATAATAATAAAAAAAAGAAAAAAAATGAAAATAAATAATAGAAATAGAAAAAGAAGGACAAAGAATTGCAATAAGAAGGGGACAAAATGCCCCAATGCAAGGCTCAATAAAAGTCAATGCATATGGGTGGTGATCAAAAAGAGAATGCATGAGTGTGTGAAAAAGTGAAGAATGGGTAGTTAGGTTTATTTAGAATTGTATAGGTTGTCATAGGTTAGGTGGAAAGTTTAAGTTAATCAAAGATTCAAATTTCAAGCTCACTTGACCATATGCATCCTACCTTGACCCTAACCCCATTACAACCTATGGGAAAGCCCTAATGATATTTGTATGCATGCATAAAGTAATTATTGATTGTTAGATGAAAAACAAATCTTGGAAAGCATAATTAGGGGAGAATTGAGTGAATCAACCCCATACACTTGAGCGACTAGAGCGGATACACATCCGGTGAGGGTTCGATTGCTCAATTACATGTTTCCACCCATGATCATCTCTTTTCTTGCAAGTTTGCAAAATCTTTTTAATAATTCAATTCAATTGTGGGTTTGATTTGACTGCTATGGCTTTAGCCCTTGTACTTAAATATGTTTTCTTGGAAGTTGACTTATTTTGACCAAGTGGATGCATTCATGTAGATAGATTGCATATAGATAGGTTGCATGTAGTTAGTTTGCATTGAATAAATGTTAATACCCCTTTGCTTATTTCTTGATTTTAGCATGAGGACATGCTTAGTTTAAGTGTGGGGATATTTGATAAACCCCAATTTTGTGGATTATCTTGTGCTTAATTTGAGGGATTTTATCACCTTTTCCCATATTTATTCAATGAAATAGCATGGTTTTGTAATTCTCCCTTGATTTGTGCTTAAATGTGAAAACATGCTTTTTAGGCCTTAAAATAGCTAAATTCAATTCACTTTAATTCCATTTGATGCCTTGATGTATTTGTTGAGTGATTTCAGGTTCACAGGGTAAGTATTGGATGGAAGAAGTGAGGAGAAAAGCATGCAAAGTGGGAGAACTCATGAAGAAATGAAGGAACCGTAAAGCTATCAAGTTCGACCTCTTCGCACTCAATCAACCATAACTTGAGCTACAGAGGTCCAAATAAGGTGGTTCCAGTTGCGTTGGAAAGCTAACATCCGGGGCTTCGAAATGATATAACATTTGCCATATGTTACTTCGCGTTCAGGGGCGCGCACGCGCCATGTACGCATGCACGCCGATTGAGCACGTGGTCCACGAAAGTGAAATCGCCCCCAGCGATTTCTGAAGCACTTTGGGCCCAACGCAACTCATTTCTAATGCTATTTCATGCAGAATTCAAGCTTGGGTAAGGGGGGAGCAATTGTTTTGGAGTATTAGCATCATGTAGAGTAGTTTCTAGAGAGAGAAGCTCCCTCTTCTCTCTAGGATTAGGATTAGAATTTCTTAGATCTAGGTTTAATTCATACTTTGATTTACTTTTTCTTTACAATTTCTTGTTCCTCTACTCTTCCTCTTTCTAGTTTTGCATTTAATTTATGTAATTCTCTACTTTTATGTTGATGCATTTTTGTTCTTCTATTTTCAATTCAATGCAATTTATGATTCATGTTCCTTTATTGTTGATTTGGATTCGTTGTTGTTTAATTCCTTGCAATTGAGTAGTGTAGATTTACTTTTCTTGCTATTTTACTATATTTTCCTTTTATGCCTTCCAAGTGTTTGATGAAATGCTTGGTTAGATTTTAGAGTAGATTTTAGTGCTCTTGGCTTGGGAAGGTAACTTAGGA
Organism: Arachis hypogaea; assembly: GCF_003086295.3. NCBI lineage: Eukaryota > Viridiplantae > Streptophyta > Magnoliopsida > Fabales > Fabaceae > Arachis > Arachis hypogaea. The sequence continues at coordinate 73,610,953 of NC_092049.1, read as the reverse complement.
ACTCTTGAATTACTAATGTCCAAGTGATTGACGATTGGGAGCCATTAACTCTAGATATCACTAATTGATTTGGTGTAGAACTAGGACTTATGGACTTGGATTGACATAGCTCATTTGACTTTCTTTTATTAGTTAGAGGATGACTTAATGGGGTTGATCCTTGCCAATTCTCATGCTGTGGTTAGTGATTAGGATAGAGATCCTTGACCACCTAACCTTGCCAAGACCTTTTTGTTAGTTTATTTCCTTTTCCATTTATATTTCTTGTCCATCATCTCAAAAACCCCAAAATATACTCCATAACCAATAACAAGGCACTTTATTGCAATTCCTAGGAAAAACGACCCGAGGTTTAAATACTTCGGTTTATAAAATTTAGGGCTTTGTTACTTGTGACAAACAAATTTTTGTATGAAAGGATTATTGTTTGGTTTAGAAACTATACTTTACAACGAGAATTCATTAGAGGAATTCTAGACCACACAAAAGTACGTTCATCAAGAAGTCATCCATGAAGACTTCCAGAAATTTCTCTACCATATCAGAGAAGATAGAGAGCATGCACCTCTGGAAGGTTGTCGGTGCATTACACAGACCAAATGGCATCCTTCTGTAGGCAAATACTCCAGAAGGACATATGAATGCTATTTTCTCTTGGTCCTGAGGATCTACTACAATTTGGTTGTAACCTGAATAGCCATCCAAAAAGTAGTAGTATTCATGACCTGCTAGTCTCTCTAGCATCTGGTCTATGAATGGTAAAGGAAAATGATCCTTTTTGGTGGCTATATTGAGTCTTCTGTAGTCAATACACATACACCACCCTGTAACTATTCTTATAGGAACCAGTTCATTCTTTTCATTATGAACCACTGTCATGCCTCCCTTCTTGGGGACAACTTGGACAGGGCTCACCCAGGGGCTATCAAAAATAGGATAAATAATCCCAGCCTCTAGTAACTTAGTGACCTCTTTTTGCACCACCTCCTTCATGGCTAGATTCACCCGTCTCTGTGGTTGAACCACTAGCTTAGCATCATCCTCCAATAGGATCTTGTGCATGCATCTGGCTGGGCTAATGCCCTTAAGATCACTTATAGACCACCCAAGAGCTGTCTTGTGTGTCTTAGCACCTGAAGTAGTGCTTCCTCTTCCCTTGGCTCTAAAGCAGAGCTTATGATCACGGAAAAAGAGTCATCTTCTCCCAAAAATTCATATTTCAGAGATGGTGGTAGTGGCTTGAGCTCGGGTTTAGGAGGCTTCTCCTCTTCCTGAGGAGTTTTTAGAGGTTCTTCTATTTTCTCTGGTTCCTCCAGATCAGGCTGAACATCTTTAAAGATGTCCTCTAGCTCTGATTCGAGACTCTCAGTCATATTGACCTCTTCCACTAGAGAGTCAATAATATAAGTGCTCATGCAGTCTTTTGATGTGTCTAGATGCTGCATAGCTTTGATAGCATTTAACTTAAACTCATCCTCATTGACTCTCAGGGTTATCTCTCCTTTTTGGATGTCAATGAGGGTTCGTCCAGTTGCTAGGAAAGGTCTTCCTAGAATGAGAGTTGCATTCTTATGCTCCTCCATTTCCTGCACTACAAAGTCAGTGGGAAAGGCAAATGGCCCAACCTTGACAATCATGTGCTCAATTATGCCTAATAGAATCTTAATGGAGCCATCAGCAAGTTGGAGACATATCCGGGTTGGTTTAACCTCATCAGTCAAACCAAGCTTTTTGATAGTGGATGCAGGTATTAGGTTGATACTTGCCCCAAGATCACATAGAGCTGTCTTGGTATAAGCACCCTCCAATGTGCATGGTATCATAAAGCTTCCGGGATCTTTAAGCTTCTCTGGTAAGTTTTTCAGAATGACTGCACTGCATTCTTTAGTAAGGAAAACTTTTTCATTTTCTCTCCAATCCTTCTTATGACTTAAGATCTCTTTCATGAACTTAGCATAAGAGGGTATTTGCTCAAGTGCCTCTGCCAACAGAATCTTTATTTCAAGAGTCCTGAGATAGTCTGCAAAGCGAGCAAATTGTTTATCCTGTTCCGCTTGGTGGAGTTTCTGAGGATAAGGCATCTTGGCTTTATATTCTTCAACCTTAGTTGCTGCAAGTTTGTTTCCTACAGAAGGGGTTGGAGAAGCATGCTTAAGGGGGTTGTTATCAGCACTTGCAGGTGTCTGATCCCCTATTGGCATTTGAACGCCAGAATTGGGTGCTTTTTGGGTGTTTAACACCAGGTTGTCACCCTTTTCTGGCGTTTGAACGCCAGAGTTGGTCATCCATTAGGCGTTTAATGCCAATTTTCCCCTTTTTCTGGCGTTCAATCATTCCTCTCTGGGCTCTTACTGTCCTCAGAGGGAATTTGGGCAATGGCTTGGTGGTATGGGAAATTGTTACTCAGGTTGTGAATTATTGTTCGAAGCATATCTTCACAACTTCGCATAACTAACCAGCAAGTGCACTGGGTCGTCCAAGTAATACCTTACGTGAGTAAGGGTCGAATCCCACGGAGATTGTTGGTATGAAGCAAGCTATGGTCACCTTGTAAATCTCAGTCAGGCGGATATAAAATAGTTATGGAGTTTTCGAAAATAAATAATAAACTAAGGATAGAAATACTTATGTAAATCATTGGTGAGAATTTCAGATAAGCGTATGGAGATGCAATCGTTCCTCTGAACCCCCGCTTTCTTGCTGTCTTCATCCAATCAGTCTTACTCCTTTCTATGGCTGGCTTTATGCAAGGGTATCACCGTTGTCAGTGGCTACATCCCCTCCTCTTATGAAAATGGTCCAAGATGCCCTGTCACGGCACGGCTAATCATCTGAGGTTCCCGATCATGCTGGAATAGGATTCACCCTCCTTTTGCGTCTGTCACTACGCCCAGCACTCGCGAGTTTGAAGCTCGTCACAGTCATTCAATCATTGAATCCTACTCAGAATACCATAGACAAGGTTTAGACTTTCTGGATTCTCTTGAATGCCGCCATCATTCTAGCTTACACCACAAAGATTCCGATTAAGTGATCTAAGAGACACTCATTCAATCTAAGTTAGAACAGAGGTGGTTGTCCGGCATACGTTCATAGGGAATGATGATGATTGTCACGTTCATCTCATTCAGGTTGAAGTTTGAATGAATATCTTAGAAGCGAAATAAGATGAATTGAATAGAAAACAGTAGTACTTTGCATTAATCTTTGAGAAACAGCAGAGCTCCACACCTTAATCTATGGAGTGCAGAAACTCTACCGTTTGAAAATACATAAGTGAAAGGTCCAGGCATGGCCGAATGGCCAGCCCCCAAAACGAGATCACATGATCAAAATACAATCCAGGATGTTTAACACAATAGTAAAAAGTTCTATTTATAATAAACTAGCTACTAGGGTTTACAGAAGTAAGTAATTGATGCATAAATCCACTTCCGGGGCCCACTTGGAGCGTGCTTGGGCTGAGCTTGAGTTTTGCACGTGTAGAGGTCCTTCTTGGAGTTGAACGCCAGGTTGTAACGTATATCTGGCGTTCAACTATGGTTTGTGACTTGTTTCTGGCGTTTAACTCCAGACAGCAGCGTAGAACTGGCGTTCAATGACCTTTTACGTCGTCTAAACTCGGCCAAAGTATGGACTATTATACATTGTTGGAAAGCCCTGGATGTCTACTTTTTAACGCAATTTGAAGCGCGCCATTTTAAGTTCTTTAGCTCCAGAAAATCCACTTTGAGTGCAGGGAGGTCAGAATCCAACAGCATCAGCAGTCCTTCTTCAACCTCTGAATCTGATTTTTGCTCAAGTCCCTCAATTTCAGCCAGAAAATACCTGAAATCATAGAAAAATACACAAACTCATAGTAAAGTCCAGAAATGTGAATTTAACATAAAAACTAATGAAAACATCCCTAAAAGTAACTAGATTCTACTAAAAACATACTAAAAACAATGCCAAAAAGCGTATAAATTATCCGCTCATCACAACACCAAACTTAAATTGTTGCTTGTCCCCAAGCAACTGAAAATCAAATAGGATAAAAAGAAGAGAATATACTATAAATTCCAAACTATCAATGAAACATAGCTTCAATCATATGAGCGAGACTTATAGCTTTTTGCCTCTTGAATAGTTTTGGCATCTCACTTTATCCATTGAGGTTCAGAATGATTGGCATCTATAGGAACTCAGAGTTCAGATAGTGTTATTGATTCTCCTAGTTCAGTATGATGATTCTTGAACACAGCTACTTTATGAGTCTTGGCCGTGGCCCTAAGCACTTTGTTTTCCAGTATTACCACCGGATACATAAATGCCACAGACACATAATTGGGTGAACCTTTTCAGATTGTGACTCAGCTTTGCTAAAGTCCCCAATTAGAGGTGTCCAGGGTTCTTAAGCACACTCTTCTTTTGCTTTGGACCTTGACTTTAACCGCTCAGTCTCAAGTTTTCACTTGACACCTACACGCCACAAGCACATGGTTAGGGACAGCTTGGTTTAGCCGCTTAGGCCAGGATTTTATTCCTTTAGGCCCTCCTATCCACTGATGCTCAAACCTTGGGATCCTTTTTATTTGCCCTTGCCTTTTGGTTTTAAGGGTTATTGGCTTTTTGCTCTTGCCTCTTGGTTTTAAGAGCTTTTGGCTTTTTCTGCTTGCTTTTTTTTTTCGCCTATTATTATTATTATTATTATTATTATTATTATTATTATTATTATTATTATTATTATTATTATTATTATTATTATTATTATTATTATTTTGGAAGCTTTGTTCTTTGCTGCTTTTTCTTGCTTCAAGAATTATTTTTTATGATTTTTCAGATTATCAAATAACATGTTTCCTAGTCATCATTCTTTCAAGAGCCAACATATTTAACATTCTTAAACAACAACTTCAAAAGACATATGCACTGGTCAAGCATACATTCAGAAAATAAGAAGCATTGTCACCACATCAATATAATGAAACTAAGTTCAAGGATAAATTCGAAACTCATGTACTTCTTGTTCTTTTGAATTAAAACAATTTTTATTTAAGAGAGGTGATGGATTCATAGGACATTCATAACTTTAAGACATAGTTACTAACTACTAATGATCACGCAATAATACACAAACATAGATAAGCACATAACATAGAAAACGAAAAACAGAAGAAATAGGAACAAGGAATGAATCCACCTTAGTGATGGTGGCGTTTCCTTCTTGAGAAACCAATGATGTCCTTGAGCTCTTCTATGTCTCTTCCTTATCTTTGTTGCTCCTCCCTCATTGCTTTTTGAACTTCTCTTATTTCATGAAGGATGATGGAGTGCTCTTGATGTTCCACCCTTAATTGTCCCATGTTGGAACTTAATTCTCCTAGGGAGGTGTTGATTTGCTCCCAATAGTTTTGTGGAGGAAAATGCATTTGAGGCATCTCCGGGATCTCATGGTGATGAGCTTCATGCGCCTCTTGAGCTCCATGAATGGGCTCTCTTGCTTGCTCCATCTTTCTCTTAGTGATGTGCTTGTCCTCTTTAATGAGGATATCTCCCTCTATGTCAAACTTAGAGTTTAACTGTGGGAGCTTTGTTTGACTCTGCTTTGAGAGAAGCTTTTTATGCTTCCTCTCCATGGATGCAGAGAGAGATCCTTGAGTTGTAAACACAAGGTTGTCCTCATTTAATTGAAGGATCAATTCTCCTCTGTCCACATCAATCACAGCTCTTGCTGTGGCTAGGAAAGGTCTTCCTAGGATGATGGATTCATCCTCTTTCTTTCCAGTATCCAGGACTATGAAATCAGCAGGGATGTAAAGGCCTTCAACTTTTACTAACACGTCCTCTACTTGTCCACAAGCCTGTTTTCTTGAATTGTCTGCCATCTCTAATGAGATTTTAGCAGCTTGTACCCCATAGATTCCCAGTTTCTCTATTACAGAGAGGGACATGAGGTTTATCCCTGAACCAAGGTCACACAGAGCCTTAAAGATCATGGTGCCTATAGTACAAGGTATTATGAACTTTCCAAGATCCTGTCTCTTCTGAGGCAATGTCAGTTGATCCAGATCACTTAGTTCATTGGTGAACAAGGGAGGTTCAACTTCCCAAGTTTTAATGCCAAATAATTTGGCATTCAGCTTCATGATTGCACCAAGGAAATTGGCAGCTTGCTCTTCAGTAACATCCTCATACTCTTCAGAAGAGGAATACTCATCAGAGCTCATGAATGGCATAAGGAGGTTCAATGGAATCTCTATGGTCTCTAGATGAGCCTCAGAGTCCTTTGGTTCCTCAGAGGGAAGCTCCTTATTGATCACTGAACGTCCCAGGAGGTCTTCCTCCTTGGGATTCACGTCCTCTCCTTCCCTTACAGGTTCGGCCATGGTGCTTATGTCAATGGCTTTGCACTCTCCTTTTGGATTCTCTTCTGTATTGCTTGGGAGAGTACTAGGAGGGATTTCAGTGATCCTTTTACTTAGCTGGCCCACTTGTGCTTCCAAATTTCTAATGGAAGACCTTGTTTCATTCATGAAACTCATAGTGGCCTTAGATAGATCAGAGACTAAGTTTGCTAAATTAGAGGTATTTTGTTCAGAGTTCTCTGTCTGTTGCTGAGTGGATGATGGAAAAGGTTTATTATTGTTAAACCTATTTCTTCCACCATTATTAAAGCCTTGTTGAGGCCTTTGATCCTTCCATGAGAGATTTGGATGATTTTTCCATGATGGATTATAGGTGTTTCCATATGGTTCACCCATGTAATTTACCTCTACTATTGCAGGGTTCTCAGGATCATAGGCTTCTTCTTCATAAGAAGCCTCTTGAGTACTGTTGGATGCAGCTTGCATTCCATTCAGACTCTGAGAAATCATATTCACTTGCTGAGTCAATATTTTGTTCTGAGCCAATATGGCATTCAGAGTATCAACTTCAAGAACTCCCTTCTTCTGAGGCGTCCCATTACTCACAGGATTCCTCTCAGAAGTGTACATGAACTGGTTATTAGCAACCATGTCAATGAGTTCTTGAGCTTCTGCAGGCGTTTTCTTTAGGTGAATGGATCCACCTGCAGAAGTATCCAATGACATCTTTGATAGCTCAGATAAACCATCATAGAATATATCCAGGATGGTCCATTCTGAAAGCATATCAGAAGGACACTTTTTGGTCAGCTGTTTGTATCTTTCCCAAGCTTCATAGAGGGATTCACCTTCTTTCTGTCTGAAGGTTTGAACATCCACTCTAAGCTTGCTCAGCTTTTGAGGAGGAAAGAACTTGGCTAAAAAAGCCGTGACCAGCTTATCCCAAGAGTTCAGGCTATCTTTGGGTTGAGAATCCAACCATACTCTAGCTCTGTCTCTTACGGCAAAAGGGAAAAGCATGAGCCTGTAGACTTCAGGATCTACTCCATTAGTCTTAACAGTATCACAGATCTGCAAGAATTCAGTTAAGAACTGAAAAGGATCTTCAGATGGAAGTCCATGAAACTTGCAGTTCTGCTGCATCAGAGAAACTAGCTGAGGTTTCAGCTCAAAGTTGTTTGCTCCAATGGTAGGAATGGAGATGCTTCTTCCATGTAAATTGGAATTAGGTGCAGTAAAGTCACCAAGCATTCTCCTTGCATTATTATTATTTTCGGCTGCCATATCCTCTTCTTGTTCGAAAATTCCTGACAGGTGCTTGCTGGATAGTTGTAATTTAGCTTCTCTTAATTTTCTCTTCAGAGTCCTTTCAGGTTCTGGATCTGCCTCAACAAGAATATTCTTGTCCTTGCTCCTGCTCATATGACAAAGAAGAGGGCACAGAAAAATAATAATAATAGGGATCCTTTTTACCACAGGTATAGAGGTTCCCCTGTGTGAGTAGAAGAAAAGAAGGAGATGAGAGAGAAAGAGAATTTTCAAAAATAATTTTTGAAAAAGAGTTAGTGATTTTTGAAAATTGTTTTTGAAAAAGGTTGGTAATTTTTGAAAATTAAAATAAAAAATTGAAATAATTAGTTAATTAAAAAGAAATTTTGAAAAAGAGGGAAGATATTTTCGAAAATTAGAGAGAGAGAGTTAGTTAGGTGGTTTTGAAAAAGATAAAAAACAAACAAAAAGTTAGTTAGTTAGTTGAAACAAATTTGAAAAGATAAGAAGTTAGGAAGTTAGAAAAGATATTTTGAAATCAAATTTTTGAAAAAGGTAAGATAAGAAGATATTTTTGAATACATATGATTGAAATTAGTTTTGAAAAAGATTTGATTTTTAAAATCACAATTAATGACTTGATTCACAAGAAATCACAAGATATGATTCTAGAACTTAAAGTTTGAATCTTTCCTAACAAGCAAGTAACAAACTTGAAAATTTTGAATCAAAACATTAATTGATGATGTTATTTTCGAAAATTATGTGATAAAGATAAGAAAAAGATTTTTGAAAAATATTTTTGAAATTTTTGAAAATAACTAAAAAAAAATTGAAAAAAGATTTGATTTTTGAAAAAGATTTTGAAAAAGATAAGATTTTTAAAATTCAAAATTCGATTTGACTCATAAAACCAACTAGATTTTAAAAATTTTTGAAAAAGTCAACTCAAATTTTCGAATTTATGAGAGAAAAGAGGGAAAGATATTTTTTTTATTTTTGAATTTTGAATGATGAGAGAGAAAAACATGAAAATGATGCAATGCATGAGATTTATGGATCAAAACAATGAATGCATGCAAGAATGCTATGAATGTCAAGATGAACACCAAGAATACTATGAAGATCATGATGAACATCAAGAACACATTTTTGAAAAATTTTTAATACAAAGAAAACATGCAAGACACCAAACTTAGAAATCTTTGATGCTTAGACTCTATGGATGCAAGAATGCATATGAAAAACATCATACAACACAAAATAAGAAAACATCAAGATCAAACAAGAAGACTTACCAAGAACAACTTGAAGATCATGAAGAACACTATGAATGCATGAATTTTTGAAAAATGCAAGATGAGTATGCAATTGACACCAAACTTATAACATGACACATGACTCAAACAAGAAACACAAAAATATTTTTTTGATTTTTATGATTTTCTAAATTTTTTGGAATTTTTTTTCGAAAATTGATTTGAAAAAGAAAATTAAGGATTTCAAAATCTTTAATATGAATTCCAGGAGTCTTGTACTCTTTAGTCTAAAGCTCCAATCTGAGGGTTAGACATGGCTTAATAGCCAGTCAAGCTTTAGAATGGATTTACATCCATTGAGGTGATTAGTTGAAGACCAATCCTAAAGGAGTTTGGGTATGGCTTTTCAGCCAGATAGGATTCAACATGTTACCATGAAACTGTAGAATTCATTCTTGAAAGTTTTGAAGCCATAGAATAATTTATTTTTGAAAAAATTATTTTTATTATTATATTTTTTTTTCGAAAACAAAAGAAAAATTTTTGAAAGATTTTTGAAAAATTTTTGAAAACAAAACAAAAAGAAAATTACCTAATCTGAGCAACAAGATGAACCATCAGTTGTCCATACTCGAACAATCCCCGGCAACGGCGCCAAAAACTTGGTATGCGAAATTGTTACTCAGGTTGTGAATTATTGTTCGAAACATATCTTCACAACTTCGCATAACTAACCAGCAAGTGCACTGGGTCGTCCAAGTAATACCTTACGTGAGTAAGGGTCGAATCCCACGGAGATTGTTGGTATGAAGCAAGCTATGGTCACCTTGTAAATCTCTGTCAGGCGGATATAAAATAGTTATGGAGTTTTCGAAAATAAATAATAAACTAAGGATAGAAATACTTATGTAAATCATTGGTGAGAATTTCAGATAAGCGTATGGAGATGCAATCGTTCCTCTGAACCTCCGCTTTCCTGCTGTCTTCATCCAATCAGTCTTACTTATTTCTATGGCTGGCTTTATGCAAGGGCATCACCGTTGTCAGTGGCTACATCCCCTCCTCTTGTGAAAATGGTCCAAGATGCCCTGTCACGGCACGGCTAATCATCTGAGGTTCCCGATCATGCTGGAATAGGATTCACCCTCCTTTTGCGTCTGTCACTATGCCCAGCACTCGCGAGTTTGAAGCTCATCACAGTCATTCAATCATTGAATCCTACTCAGAATACCACAGACAAGGTTTAGACTTTCCGGATTCTCTTGAATGCCGCCATCATTTTAGCTTACACCATGAAGATTCCGATTAAGAGATCTAAGAGACACTCATTCAATCTAAGGTAGAACGGAGGTGGTTGTCAGGCACGCGTTCATAGGGAATGATGATGATTGTCACGTTCATCTCATTCAGGTTGAAGTGCGAATGAATATCTTAGAAGCAAAATAAGATGAATTGAATAGAAAACAGTAGTACTTTGCATTAATCTTTGAGAAACAGCAGAGCTCCACACCTTAATCTATGGAGTGCAGAAACTCTACCGTTTGAAAATAAATAAGTGAAAGGTCCAGGCATGGCCGAATGGCCAGCCCCCAAAACGAGATCACAGGATCAAAATACAATCCAGGATGTCTAATACAATAGTAAAAAGTTCTATTTATAATAAACTAGCTACTAGGGTTTACAGAAGTAAGTAATTGATGCATAAATCCACTTCCGGGGCCCACTTGGTGTGTGCTTGGGCTGAGCTTGAGTTTTGCACGTGTAGAGGTCCTTCTTGGAGTTGAACGCTAGGTTGTAACGTATTTCTGGCGTTCAACTCTGGTTTGTGACTTGTTTCTGGCGTTTAACTCCAGACAGCAGTGTAGAACTGGCGTTCAACGCCCTTTTACGTCATCTAAACTCGGCCAAAGTATGGACTATTATACATTGCTGGAAAGCCCTGGATGTCTACTTTCCAACGCAATTGGAAACGCTTCATTTTGAGTTCTGTAGCTCCAGAAAATCCCCTTTGAGTTCAGGGAGGTTAGAATCCAACAGCATCAGCAGTCCTTCTTCAACCTCTGAATCTGATTTTTGCTCAAGTCCCTCAATTTCAGCCAGAAAATACTTGAAATCATAGAAAAACACACAAACTCATAGTAAAGTCCAGAAATTTGAATTTAACATAAAAACTAATGAAAACATCCCTAAAATTAACTAGATCCTACTAAAAACATACTAAAAACAATGCCAAAAAGCGTATAAATTATCCGCTCATCACTTAGTCATCCTCTTTCAGTTGTTCCTTTCTTGGCTTTCTGCTGCCTTGAGTTGAGATATTCAATGTCTTTCCACTCCTTAATTGAACAGCTTGGCATTCTTCTGTTATCTGTTTAGATAACTGCTGTCTTGTTTAATTTAATTATTTTTCCATACTCTGGTTAGCATATTTGGTTTCTTGCATCATCTCTTTAAATTATGTGAACTGTTTTGTTATAATAAGCAATTGCTGATTGATGCCAAGGCATCTTAGGCTAGTTTCACTAGCATTTTTCTGTTATTTTTAGTTGTTTTATGCAGTTTCTTGAGCCTTAAGTAATCATTTGGGCCAAATAGTCATGCTTGTCTTAAATCATTCAAACATGAAGATTTTGATGCAAATTCCATGAGTTTTTAGTTATATTCCTTGAATGCTATGAATGAAAGATTTCTCATGAAATTTTGCAAGACTTTGATGCAGTTGTTTGGATGATTTCAGGGAAGAAGAGGCTAGGCAAGGAAGCAACAAAATCAATAAAGGAAGCTTGAATATCACATGTGGAGTTTAAGTTCCAGTTTAAGCTTAAACTGGAGCTTAAACGCCAAAACCATGAGAGCTAAGGAAATGCTGAAAGTGGCGTTTAACCTCCAGTTTAACCTTAAACTGGAAGTTAAACGCCAGAATTAGAAATGCACCAGGGAGCATTTCCACGTTTAAGCTCCAGTTTAACCTTAAACTGGAGCTTAAACGTGTTCGACTATTTTTTCTCCTCCAGGGTTGTTTTCTCATTTCCACGTTTAAGCTTCAGTTTAACCTTAAATTGAAGCTTAAACGTGCTCGAGCTTGTGCCTCCAGGGAGTGCCAGCGTTTAAGCTCCAGTTTAAGCTTAAACTGGAGCTTAAACGTGTTATATGGAACAGCTTGACCATCCCTTCTTCAAACATAAATAACTTGAGCTACAAAACTCTAAATGAGGTGATTCAAAATGCATTGGAAAGAAGACATCTAGAGCTTTCCAAGCATATATGACATGCATGGTGGATACTAAAAATTGAGGGAGAAAACAGCCCCGTAATGTGCATAGAAGAGCATAGTACCAACATGCAATCAGGCCAGCTAACCTCTTCACCTTCCATGGAGTATAACTCGAGTTGTAGAATTCCAAATGATGCGCTTCTAGTTGCATTGGAAAGTAGACATCTAGAGCTTTCTAACGATGTATAGAAGTATGGGGTGGACAATGCAACTGAGCTCCCAAAATTGGCATTTTCGAGCACGTTTAAGTGACTTAAACGTTGGCTTAAACGCTGTCAAACCAACCAGCAACCTTGTCACCTTCAATCAAGCATAACTTGAGCTATAGAGATCCAATTGAGGTGCTTCCAGTTGCGTTAGAAAGCTGACATCCATAGCTTTCCAACGAGGTATAATAGTCTATATTTGGCATCAAATTGGCAAGGTTGACAAGAGAACAAAGTGACGACTCAAGAAAGGGGGGTGCAACGTTTGAGTGTAGTTTAATGGATCATTATCCTTTTTGGATCAATTATGTCACTCTACCCTTCAAGCAAGCAAGGCCCATCAACAACACCAAATCAAGGCCACAAGAATCATCTAGAATAGTTTATTTTCATTTGATTGTAATTTGCTTTGAATTTCATTTTCATTTTGTAATTTAGGGAGCCTATTTAAAGGCCTTAGTTTCTGCATTTGAGACACGGGGGGGGGGGATTGAAGGGGAATCCAGCCCCTGAGGGGGAACTTTTAGACGGAGAACTTTGGATCATTTTTCTTTGAGTTTTGTAATTGAATTCAGAGCTATGACTCACTAAACCCCTTTCATTGGGTTAGGGAGCTCTATTGTAATTCAATGAATCAATAATAGTTTTATCTTCTTCTTCAATCTTTTCTCTTGAATTTTGTTAGAAAGCTTCTCGATCTAATTCCATTGGGTAGTTGTCTTGGGAAAGAAACTACCCATAATTGGAATCCTTCGGAACCTTGGGAAAGGAATGGAGGATTCATGCTAGAGAAGCTTTCTCACAGTGAATTGGATTGGGGTTTGGATGGATATTGTGACATGTAATCCTACCAAATTGTGGTTCATGAAACTGTGTGGTATAATCAGTGATCGAGCATCATCTCTTCTTATGAACATTTAAACCAAGGGATTGGGAATTTGTTTGTTTTTAGAGAGAATTGGTGAGCCAAGGGATTGGGATCCAATCATATAAGATTGCCAAGCAAAATTCAATGAATGCATTGGTTGAGGAAGGGATAAAAGTTGTTGTGATTCGGAGATCTCAATATCTCCTAACACCCAATGAACTTCCCATTTCTGATTTACCACTTTCTCTTTACATTCTGCAATTAAATTCATGCAATCACCCCATCCCTTTTAATTTCAGCAATTTAGCTTCTCGCTCTTTAATTCATGCAATTTTACATTCCGCAATTCTCATCTAAATCTTGATTCCGCTCAACTAGAACATACTTCTAATCCGAATTGCTCACTCAACCAATCCTTGTGGGATTCGACCTCACTCTATTGTGAGTTTTTACTTGACGATAACCGGTGCACTTGCCGGAGGGAATTTTGCCGATCGTGCAATTTCCTAAATCGTAGCATATCAAGTTTATGCAGCACCAAGTTTATTGAGTTCAACAACTTGTTCTTGAGGACTAAGTTCAGTGGATACTGCTTTAGCTACTTCTTTCATGGAGGACCCATCACTTAAGTATAGGTATTGATTTCTAGCAACTGTATCAATGAGCTCTTGAGCCTTTTCAATTGTCTTTCTCATGTGTATAGATCCACCAGCTGAGTGATCTAGAGACATCTGGGCCTTTTCTTTAAGCCCGTAGTAGAAGATGTCTAACTGCATCCATTCTAAAAACATTTCAGAGGGGCATTTCCTTAGCATCCCTCTGTACCTCTCCCAGGCATTATATAGAGATTCATTATCCTCTTGATTAAAGCCTTGGTTGTCCAGCCTTAGCTGTGTCATCCTTTTTGGAGGGAAATATTGATTCAGGAATTTGTCTGATAACTGTTTCCATGTTCTTATGCTTGCTGTGGGTTAGTTATTTAACCACCTCTTAGCTTGATCTTTTACAGCAAATGGAAACAGTAATAATCTGTAGACATCCTGATCTACTTTCTTATCATGTACTGTATCAACAATTTGTAAGAACTGTGCTAGAAACTCAGTAGGTTCTTCCTGTGGAAGACCAGAATACTGGTAATTTTGCTGCACCATGACAATGAGCTGAGGATTTAGCTCAAAACTGCTGGCCTTGATGGGGGGTATACAGATACTACTCCCATAGGAAGCATTAGTGGGGTTAGCATATGACCCCAGAGTCCTTCTGGACTGTTCATTTCCACTTAGGTCCATGATGGAAAAGGGAGATGATGTGGATTGCAAATAAAGTATATTTTTGTTTTTATTTAATTTAATTAAGGATAAACCGAATAAAAAGAAAATAAGATAAAATAAAATAATTGGAAAATAGAATATAAGTTTCGAAAACAAAAAAAATTAAAATAAAATAAAATTAAATTAAAAAATTAAAAAAATTCGAATACTAAAGTGGCTAATTAATTAAAAAGAATTGAAAAATTTTGGATATGATTTTCGAAAATTGAAGAGAGAGAAAGTGGTTTGGGAGTTTTGAAAAAGATATGTCTTAAAATTAAAGATACTTGTAAAAATAAATAAATGAAAGAAAATATTTGAAAAAGATATGATTTTAAAATTTGAAGATTGAAACTTTCTCAACAAGGAAACACCAAACTTAAAATTTTTCAATCAAAATAATAAAATAGTACAAGTAATTCGAAAATTATGAATAAGAAAAAGATTTTGAAAAAATTTATAAAAGATTTTCGAAAAATAATAAAAGAAATTTGAAAAAAAATTGTTTTGAAAAAAGATTTAAGAAGATATATTTTTAAAATTGAAATTTTAACTTGCCTAACAAAAAACTACCAAAATTTTAAATTTTGACTAAGTCAACCTAAGGAATTCGAAAATAATGAGCAAAATAAGGGGAAAGATATTTTATTGAATTTTTGAATTTAATGAGGAAAGAGAAAAACAATAAAATGACACCAAACTTAGAATTTTTAGATCAAAACAAGGAAAATAAACAAGAACAACTTGAAGATTAAGAAAGAACTAAGAATATATAATTCAAAAAATTGAAAGAAAAATAAAATTATGCAATTGACACCAAACTTAAAATATGAAACTAAACTCAAACAGAAGACTAAATTATGAGGTTATTGGTTTTAAAAATTTTCGAAAATAATTTAGAAAAAGAAAATAAGGTTTTTAAAATTTTGACCAAAAACAATAATAGAAGACTCAATTTTAGTGGCTCTAAACCAAAAAAAGATAAATTTTTCCTAATCTAAGCAACAAGATAAACCGTCAGTTGTCTAAACTCGAACAATCCCCGGCAACGACGCCAAAAACTTGGTGCACGAAATTGTGATTACACTTTTCACAACTCCACACAACTAACCAGCAAGTGCACTGGGTCATCCAAGTAATACCTTACGTGAGTAAGGGTCGATCCCACGGAGATTGTCGGCTTGAAGCAAGCTATGGTTATTTTGTAAATCTTAGTCAGGAGATTCATGATGAGATTGATTGTATTTATGAATAATAAATAACATGAAATAAATAGTACTTGTGATTCAGTAATGAGAACCAGGCTGAGGTTTCAGAGATGCTCTGTCATCTGAATCTCTGCTTTCCTACTGTCTTCTTCTCCAAACACACATGGCTTCCTTCAATGGGAAGCTTTATGATCCTCTCGGATGAAAAATACCAGGTACGATCTCTTCACGGCTAATCAACTGTCGGATTTCTCGTCTCGGATGAAAAATACCATGTACAGCTACCGCACGGCTAATCATCTATCGGTTCCCACTAGCGTCGGAATAGGACCCTTGTCCTTTTGCACACTGTCACTGTACCCAACATTCGCAGGTTTAAAGCTCGTCACAGTTATCCCTTCCCAGATCCTACTCGGAATACCAAAGACAAGGTTTAGAGTTTCCGGATCCCAGGAATGCTGCCAATTGGTTCTAGCCTATACCACGAAGGTTCTAACCTCCGGACTCGGTCCGTAGATTAGAAACCCAAGAGATACGCACTCAAGCTGTCGCCCAATGACTACGTTCAGCTCAGATAGAATGGAAGTAGTTTTCAGGCACGAGTTCATAGAATTGAGAATAATGATGAGTGTCACGGATCATATCATTCTCATGCCGTAGAAGATAAAATATGAGGTGTAAAAAATGTCATATGTTCCAAAATGAATCTCTAAAAGTAGTTTTTATACTAAACTAGTAACTTAGGTTTACAGAAAATGAGTAACTAAGCGCAGATAGTGCAAAAATTCACTTCCGGGACCCACTTGGTGCGTGTCTGGGTTGAGCTTTCAAGCTTTCACGTGCATATGCCTAAGGTTGGAGTTAAACGCCACCCTGGGTGCCAAAATGGGCATTTAACGCCAAGAATTATGCCAGTTCTGGCGGTTTACGCTAGAAAGTTTTAGGCTGGCTTTCAACATCAGTTTGGGCGATCAAATGTCGAAAAAAGCATAGACTATTATATATTGATGGAAAGCCCAAGATGTCTACTTTCCAACGCAATTGAGAGCGCACCAATTGGGCTCTGAATCCAACAGCATCTGCAGTTCTTTTTCAGCCTCTGAATCAGATTTTTACTCAGGTCCCTCAATTTCAGCCAGAAAATACCTGAAATCATAAAAAAACACACAAACTCATAGCAAAGTCCTTAAATGTGATTTTTGAATAAAAACTACTAAAAATATAATAAAAAGTAATTAAATCATACTAAAAACTATGTAAAAACAATGCCAAAAAGGGTATAAATTATCTGCTCATCAGTGCTTAAGTGTGAAAACATGCTTTTTAGGCCCTTAATTGCTAATTTTGATTCACCTTTGACTCAACTAGATGCTTTGATATGTTTGTTAGTGAATTCAAATTGGAAAGGCTAGGAATGGGTCAAAGGGATGGAGAGGAAAAGCATGCAAGAGGAGAACTCATGAAGAAATAAGGATTTGGGATGCTGAGATCGACGCGCACGTGTAAAATGATGAGGTCGCATGGCAACGCATACGCGTACATGACGCGTACGTGTCGACTCTCGCATGTGACTCACTTAAAGGCAAAATGCTGGGGGCAAATTCTGGGCTTCCCAGCCCCAAATCCAACTCACTTTCTGAGCCTATTTACATGCAGAAGTCAAAGGGGATCACACACATTACACATTATATCACATTAGTTAGTTTAGTTTAGTTTTGGATGGAAAGTTAATTTCTAGAGAGAGAAGCTCTCTCTTCTCTCTAGAATTAGGATTAGGTTTAGGTTAATTTCTTAGATCTAGATCTATTTCTTCTCTTGCTTCAATTTTCCTTTTGCTTTATGAATTCCTATGTAAATCTCTATTTCTCTTTCAATGCAATTTATGATTTCTATGTCTTTTCATGTTGCTTTGATTTTCTATTATGGATCTATTGGCTTTGTAGTTAAATCTCTCTTTAATTCTTGCAATTCATGTTGTTTACCTTTATTGCCTTCTATGTGTTTGTTGAAATGCCTCTTTTAGTTATGAGTTAGATTTTGTTCCTTTTGGCCTAGGTAGAGTAATTGGTGACTCTTGAGTTATCAAACTCCTTTGTTGATTGATAATTAGAAGTTGCTAATTAACTTGAATGCCACTAAAGCTAGTCTTTCATCATGATTAGGCTAGGACTTGTGGAATTAAGTTGATTCATCCACTTGACTTTTCTTCATAGTTAGAGGTTAACTAAGTGGGAGAAATGGACAATTTTTATCACAATTGAGGAGGATAATGAGGATACGACTTCTAGTTCTCATACCTTGCCAAGAGCTTTGTTAGTGTTAGTTTATTTCCTTTGCCATTTATATTTCTTGTCTATTACCTCAAAAACCTCAAACATACTTCGTAACCAATAACAAGAACACTTTATTGTAATTCCTATGGAAAATAACCTGAGGTTTGAATACTTCAGTTATTTTTATAGGGGTTTGGTACTTGTGACAACCAAATTTTTGTGTGAAAGGATTCATTGTTGTTTTAGAAACTATACTTGCAACGAGATTTTATTTGTGAAATTCTAAACTATAAAAAATCCATTCATCAAAATGGCACCGTTGTCGGGGAATTGCAATGGTATTGTGTTATTGGATATTGTATATATGTGAATATTGTGAATAGCTTGATTTTTGGATTTCTTGTTAGTTTTTGCTAGCTTAAGGACTTTGTGTCATTATTTCTTATTATCTTTTGTTTCTATTTTCTCTTTTCATTATGAATTCTCACTTTGGCTATGAGTTTGGTTCTAACTATGTTGTAGGAAATGATGGCTACAATGAGGACATACACTAAGGATGGAACAATCAAAGTTGGGAGGAGCCATATGTATATGATCAATCCTCTTGGCAACAACCCCTACCAATGCACTATGAACAAGAGCCATTCTATGATACATACCAATCAAATGGCTATAGTGAGTCCCCTTGTGACTTTCAAGAACCACCACCATATGCCTATGAGCCATATCCTGAACATAATCCTCAACCACACTCACAAGCCCCTTTCCACCAAATACCTCCATATGACCCTAACCCATATACACCATACCAACCACCTTTCGAGCCATATAAGCCACATATAGAACCACCACTATTCCAACCTCAATACTTCTAAGAACCACTTCCTCCATACCATGACCAAGATGAGCCACCTCCAATGTGTGTAAATTTTCAACCTCAAGATGAATTCTATCTCCCACCACAACCCTCCATGGAAGAATATCAATGTCCATCTCTCAAGGAAACCATGGATCGGCTTCAAGAAATCGTCCATCAAAAGTTAGATGCATGGGACTCATACCACATGTCCACGGATGATTGCGGGAGAGTAATCGAAAAGGGTAGTTTGAAGGGGATCGTAGAATCTCAACTTGAGAACAATGCATGGGACTCATACCACATCACCACATCCTTATTATAATGAATTACTTTCCTACTATGAACCCTTCCCCCAAGACAATGAACCTTCTCATCCACCCCAACTTCCAATGGATGATATCCTTGGTCTTCTTCTTCAAGGGCAAGCAGAGATGAAAAGTGATGTACAATAATTCACGGCCGCCTTGGACGAGGTGGTAAACCGGTTAGCATCCCAATGCTTGGGAACCCAAAGTACTCCCATGGCTACATGTGAAGAATCCAAGGAAGAGCATAGCATGAAGGAGAGATTGGAAACTCTGGTGGGAAATGAGGGAAGTTGCTTTGTGTTGGAACAATGGGAGGAAGCTATAATTGTTAAAGAAGTGGTTGAAGACTTAGGAGATGCGGAACCTCCATGGGAACCTAGAGTTGAAGAAAATTCCTCCAAGATGATTGAATTTGATGCTATGGGGGAATGTGCATAACCTCCAAGGCATATTCCATATGAAGAATTGGACGAGATAGAGCAAGAATTGAGTTCCCTTGGTGATGAAGATCAAGCATCAAGTCTTAGTGGTGAAGAATCCTTTGAGCATGAAGAATCTTCCCCCAGTGGATTTGAAAGCGTTGTGGAGGTAAATTTCTCTCACCCTCCCATTTATAGTTCGAGTAAGGGAAAAGGTTTAGATAAAATTGTTGAACAAATGATTACATTTGAGGAATCTTGTGAAGAGGTGGAAGTCCTTAGAAGAAGAAGGACGGGAGTTGGATACGCTTTGTCAAGATCCTTGGAAGCCTCTTTACCTAAGTTGTCATCTACTCCTTTACTTGAGTGGGTAAAATTCATCTCTATTAGCTTTATTGTCCCACTTGAGTATGGCTTGCTTGAAATGGATGGTCAACTTAGGATGCTTTACGGGATGAAGTAGAAGAGAAAGATGTTTCGTGGTTGGCGTTGCAAATCAAGGCTCATTTTGGTTAATACTTCAAGGGTTAAATACAAGGGTTGGACTAGTGCTCAATTAGGTGGGTCTAGAAGGATGTTTGGTCACTTCATTGAGAATTCATCTTGCTTGCCACCCAGATGGACTAATAATGATCAACTTCAAGACGGGTGTGAAAATAAAGTGTGGGATCCTGGATTACAAGAAGCGGATCGACTTTGGGAGCCCCAAGCATGTGAAGAACTCCACCAAGATTTGGTGTAACTCATGAGAAATCTTGGGGCACAATGGAGAACCAAGCATTGGTGGGAGTTTCACGAAGAATTTAAGTGTGAAAACATGCTTTTTAGGCCCTTAATTGCTAATTTTGATTCACCTTTGACTCCACTAGATGCTTTGATTTGTTTGTTAGTGAATTCAGATTGGAAAGGCTAGGAATGGATCAAAGGGATGGAGAGGAAAAGCATGCAAGAGGAGAAATCATGAAGAAACAAGTATTTGGGATGCTGAGATCGACGCGCACGCGCAACAGACGCGCACGCATGAAATGATGAGGTCGCATGGCGACGTGTACGCGTACATAACACGTACGCGTGGAACGCGAATTGCCAATCAACGCGTACGCGTGACCCACGTGTACGCGTCGACGCTTGCACGTGACTCACTTAAAGGCAAAACGCTGGGGGCGAATTTTGGGCTTCCCAGGCCCAAATCCAACTCACTTTCTGAGCCTATTTACATGCAGAAGTAAAAGGGGATCACACACATTACACATTACATCACATTAGTTAGTTTAGTTTAGTTTTGGAGGGAAAGTTAGTTTCTAGGGAGAGAAGCTCTCTCTTCTCTCTAGAATTAGGATTAGGTTTAGGTTAATTTCTTAGATCTAGATCCACTTCTTCTCTTGCTTCAATTTTCCTTTTGCTTTATGAATTCTTATGTAGATCTCTATTTCTCTTTCAATGCAATTTATGATTTCCATTAGGTGGGTCTTTTAATGTTGCTTTGATTTTCTATTATGGATCTATTGGCTTTGTAGTTAGATCTCTCTTTAATTCTTGCAATTCATGTTGTTTACCTTTATTGCCTTCTATGTGTTTGTTGAAATGCCTCTTTTAGTTATGAGTTAGATTTTATTCCTCTTGGCCTAAGTAGAGTAATTGGTGACTCTTGAGTTATCAAACTCCTTTGTTGATTGATAATTAAAAGTTGCTAATTAACTTGAATGCCACTAAAGCTAGTCTTTCATCATGATTAGGCTAGGACTTGTGGAATCAAGTTGATTCATCCACTTGACTTTCCTTCATAGTTAGAGGTTAACTAAGTGGGAGCAATGGACAATTCTCATCACAATTGAGGAGGATAATGAGGATAGGACTTCTAGTTCTCATACCTTGCCAAGAGCATTGTTAGTGTTAGTTTATTTCCTTTGCCATTATATTTCTTGTCTATTACCTCAAAAACCCCAAACATACTTCATAACCAATAACAAGAACACTTTATTGCAATTCCTAGGGAGAACGACCAAATTGTTATTGTTATAGGGGCTTGTTACTTGTGACAACCAAATTTTTGTATGAAAGGATTCATTGTTGGTTTAGAAACTATACTTGCAACGAGATTTTATTTGTGAAATTCTAAACCGTCAAAAATCCATTCATAATGATGACATGTCATTTTGTGCATGTTTCACTAGGCATTTTTACCTGTTTTCATTAGGTTTCATGCATTTTCTTGCACAATAAGTAATTGATTGGAGTGGAATTCCATGTTTATCTTGATTCAATCAAATATTATTAATTTTATACAAAATCATGAGATTTATTTAAGAATTAAGTGATTATTATGAATGATGCAAAACGTTATGATTTTGGTGAGACTTTGATTGCATGTTTGATTGATGGCAGGTGAAAAGATGAAAAGAAAAAGCAGATAAATAAGCATTGCAGAAGAAAGCTGCGCTCAATTGAAGAACGCTACGCTCTCTAGTGACGCGCACGCGTAGGGCAACAATTCTGGAAGAACCACGCGCACGTGTGCATGACGCGTACGTGTGCATGACGCGTACGTGTGGGTATGATCAACGCTCGTTAAATAAAAGAGCGCTATGTTCTCTGAACGAGGGCCTGCAACAAAATTTAAATTTGGAGTTGAAGTTTTGCCACTGACGCGCACGCGTCGATGGAGCATCTGGGAAGAAGAACGCAAACGCATGGATGGCGCAGAAGCTGGGAATTACTATTTTGACATCCACGCGCACGCACAAAGGACGAGCGCGCGCAAAGGACGCGCACGTGTGAGGAGCGCTCATGACGCGAACGTAGCGCTCATTTAAAGAACGCAACCAAGGACGCGGACGCATGCTTGATACGCGCAAGCATGGCTGAGGCTGAAGATAGTATTGACGCGCACGGATATGTTACGCGTACGCGTCGATGTGCAAAAATGCAAGGGACGCGCATGCACAAGGGACGCACGCTTTGATGAATGAGCGTTGCGCTCTCTTTGAGAACGCTACGTTCTCCTGAAGCTGCAACCAAGTACCTTTTCTGACTCACTTCATCAAAGGCCAAAAAGTCCACTCCAAGTACTTGATAACTGAATTGGAAAGTGTATAAATAGAGGATAATTTGATTTCATTAGGATCTTCTTTCTTTTACCTTTTCTTTTAGTTCTTCTCTTTAGGAGTTCTTTAAAATTTTAGATATGATTTTGGATTTCTTTCTATTCTTCAAGTTTCTTCAATTTTTCTTTCCTATTTTGGTACTAGAGCAATGATGAACTAAACCCCAATTTCATTAGCGGGAGGAGCTCTATTGTAATTCCAATGAATCAATGAAATTCTTCTTTTTCTCTATTTATGTGTGTAGCTATTGGGTATCTTCTGTTTTGATTTTGAATTACTCACTCCAGAAGGGGGTTTAATTCAGTAAATGCTTGTGTGAGCCTTCGAAAGAGGAATCACTTGCATTAGAATTGGAGCTCTATCCTTTACTACTCTCTTGATCAACACCATTCGGGAGGAATTGTGATCCTGAGAGTTAGTGTGGCTTATGGATGAGAGAAATGCACTAACCTCTTCTCATGACAATTAGATCAAGGAATGGGCAAGATTGATTGTGATTAGAGAGATTGGATTACCAAGGAATTAGGATTCAATCAATTTCAATCCGCCATAGATCTACTCAAATGATTGAGAAAGGAGTTGAGACCCAATTGATTCATGATGGATTACAATATCTCCAATCCCTGATGAATCAATTCCTTTGAATTTTCTTCAATTTAGATCTCTCTGATTTACTGTAATTTACATTGTTCATTTCTATTTTGATTTCCCAGCACCCAAATCCCTTTATAATTTATGCAACTTAAGTTTCCTTGTCATTTAAATTTCTACACTTTTACTTTCCTGAAATTTAAGATTCAGATATTTACCTTTCTTGCAATTTAAGTTTCATCTCTTTTAATTTCTTGCACTTTAAGTTTCAGCCATTTAAGCTTCCTGCAATTTACTTTTCTGTCAATCTACATTCTGCGCTCTAGTTTTCTTGCAATTTACATTCTGTCAATCAAACTTCACTCAATTCATCAATATTAGCTTAACTAAATTCATCACCATACTAAAATTGCTTAATCCATCAATCCCTGTGGGATCGACCTCACTTTTGTGAGTTTTACTACTTGATGCGACCCGATACACTTGTCGATGAGTTTGTGTGGAATCGATTTTCCCTCATCAAGTTTTTGGCACCGTTGCCGGGGATTGATTTAGATTGACAATGATTAAGTAGGTGATAATCTAGATTAAGCATTTTTTTTCTTTGTTTTTGCTAAGCATATTAGCTATTTGTAATTTTTTTCTGCTAACTTTAACTTTACTCTAGCAATAGAGTGTTCTGTCTTTGTTTTCCTTTGGTTTGTAAGTGTTGTATGCCAGGAGGGAGAAGAGGTGCATCTACTTCTTTTGATTCTGAGCCAGAGAGAACATTCTTGAGATTGAGAAGAGAAGCAAGAGGGAAGGGAGTGATTGGAGAATAAGAATCAGAAGGGGAAGATCAAGAGATGGAGGGTAATTTCCCTAATCCACCAGAAGAGGTGGCCAACAACAATGGCCAACCTCCAAGGAGAGTTCTAGCATCATACACCTTCCCCAATCCAAGAAACTGTGGGAGCAGTATACTCACTCCTAATGTTCATGCAAATAACTTTGAGTTGAAGTCTCAACTTATCACTTTGGTGCAAAAGAATTGCTCCTATGGAGGAGGTCCCCTTGACGATCCGAGCCAGCACCTATCTGTCTTCCTAAGGATATGTGAAACTGTCAAAACAAATGGTGTGCATCCAGATATCTACAAGTTGCTACTGTTTCCATTTTCTTTAAGGGATAAGGTATCTCAATGGTTGGAGACACTCGCCAAAGAAAGCATTAACACTTGGGATGATTTGGTGAACAAATTCCTAGCCAAGTTCTACCCACCTCAAAGGATCATGAGATTGAAGACAAAAGTGCAAACATTCACTCAAATGGATGGAGAATCACTGTATGAGGCATGGGAGAGATACAAAGCTCTAATTAGGAAATGTCCACCTGAAATGTTTAGTGAATGGGACAGACTTCAGAATTTCTATGAGGGGTTGACTCTAAAAGCTCAAGAGTCCCTGGATTACTCTGCAGGAGGTTCACTATAGCTAATGAAGACAGCTGAGAAAGCCCAGATCTCATAGACACTATGACCAACAATTAATACTTTTATGCTCATCAAAGGCAACGCCAACCAGCTCCAAAGAAATGTGTATTAGAACTTGAAGGAGTGGACACTATCTTGGCACAGAACAAGTTGATGCACCAGCAAATCCAATAGCAAATGGAGATGATGGAAAAGAGGATAGATGGTCTTCAAATGGCTGTAGTGAACACAGCAGGCCAACCTTCAAATGGATGGAGCCAAAGTGAAGAAGCTTTTGAGAAAAGCAACTGTGAGCAGCAAACAGAGCAAGTTCAATACATGCATTACACCTCAAGCTCTTTTCAGAATGACTTCTATGGGGATACTTATAATCCATCATGGAGGAATCATCCCAACTTGAGGTGGAAGGATAATCAGAATTCATGGCAGAAGAACCACAATTCCAACAACTCCTGCAACACAAATAGCCAAAATCATTCATCCAATAACACTAACCAATATAGAAAACCACAAAACTCATATCAGCAACCCTACAACAACTCACAAATTCACCAAAATAACTTCTCCACACCACCTTTCAACTGCCAGAACAACCACATCAACAACCCAAATAACTTCCAGCAACAACCATCATGTTCCAACATACCACCCATTGACCATCAGGAAACCAGGATCTCAACTCTTGAAGCAACATTACAAGCACTTGCTCAGACTACACAAAGTCTAGCCAAAGGGCAAGAGAGTCTAATCAAAGGACAAGAGCGACAAGAGGCCACCATGAGAAATCTTGAAAGACAAGTAGGGCAATTGGCCAGACAAGCTGAACGGCCAACTAATGTTTTTCCAAGTGATACAATCCCCAATCCAAGGGAGGAATGTAAAGCTGTGCAACTAAGGAGTGGAAGGACTGCGGGAAATGACAAAGGTGCTGACAAGAAACAAGCAGAAGAGGATAAGAATAATCAAGAATATTCCAAGAAGGAGGAAGAGCAACAAACTCCAAGGAAGGGAAAACAAATTATGGAAGAGTAAGTATAGGAGAAGAAAAGGGAGGTGAAGCCATATATTCCACCTCTGCCATATCCTCAGAGGTTGAAAAAGGAGGTCAAGGACCAACAGTTTCCCAAGTTCCTAGAGATTTTTAAAAAGCTGGAAATTAACCTACCACTTGCTGAAGCATTATAGCAGATGCCTTTATATACAAAATTCCTCAAAGAACTCATTAATAAGAAGAGAAGCTGGAATAAAAAGGAGATAGTGGTCTTGACGCAAGAGTGCAGTGTAGTAATTCAAAAAGGTCTCCCCTCAAAGACCCTGGGAGCTTCATCATATCATGCACCATAGGCAATATGACATTGGAAAAAGCTCTCTGTGACTTAGGTGCCAGCATCAATTTGATGCCTCTCTCACTAATAAAAAGGCTTGCAATAGAAGTCAAACCCATGAGAATGTCACTTCAAATGGCGGATAGATCACTCAAAATACCCAATGGGGTTCTGGAGAACTTATTGGTTAAGGTTAGAGGATTCATCTTCCTTGCCGATTTTGTCATTTTGGACATGGAAGAAGAAAGACACAACTCAATTATCTTGGGTAGACCTTTCTTAGCAACAGCAAGAGCTATCATTGATGTGGCGAAAGGGGGAATGATCCTCAGGGTGTATGATGAACAAATGATCATTAATGTCTTTAAGGCCATGCAATATCCCCCTGAGAAGGAAAAGCATATGAGGGTGGAAATGATAGAAAAATTGGAGGAAGAGATACTTGAAGCCAATGGTCAGGAGGAACAAGAAGAGGAAATAGAAGTAGAACAAAATGTCTCAGAAGAACAAGCAACTGAAATCTCTTTTGAAAGCAAGAAAGTGGAGGTGCCAAAGCAAGAGTTGAAGCCCCTCCCTCCTCATCTCAAATATGCATACCTTGGTGAAGAGGGTAGTCTTCAAGTGATCATCAATTCATCCTTGAGCACACAAAATGAAACCAAACTGATTGAGGTGCTGAAGACTCACAAGACAGCTTTAGGATGGACAATTGATGACATCAAGGGCATTAGCCCTGCTATTTGCATGCATAAGATCCTGCTAGAAAAGGACTCAAGAACTTGGGTACAACCCCAAAGAAGGCTTAACCCAACCATAAAGGAAGTGGTTCAAAAAGAAGTGAAGCTATGGAATACTGGAATCATATACCCAATCTCTGATAGCTCTTGGGTAAGCCCAGTTCAAGTGCTGCCAAAGAAAGGTGGCATGACTGTCATCTTTAATGAGAAGAATAAACTCATTCCCACAAGGACAGTGACAGGGTGGAGAATGTGCATTGACTATAGAAGACTGAATGATGCCACAAGGAAAGATCACTTTCCTCTCCCCTTCATTGATCAGATGCTGGAAAGATTGGCTGGCCATGCCTACTATTGCTTCTATTAGATGCTCTCGTTCTTTATGGGCAATGCGTTCGAAAGAGTTTCATTCATGCTCTAATTTTATGAGTTTTATCTTGACCTTGGATTCTCTTTTTCTACAAACCGCTATATTTTTTTCTAATCCTTAAAGTGTCAAACGGTTTTCCTTTCAGCACCCTTCAATGTATTTACCTCCTCATCTGCTTGTAATCTTAACGATTCTCTCGAAATCTTGTGGACGCCGTCCTTGTCGCTTGTCCTTCTTTTCTCAGGTCTTGTGCCCTTCTGAATAAACTCGAAGATTGCTTTAGAGTCACATGTGACCTTTAGGTGTAGCAAACAAAACATTAGTCTCTATAGAATGCATGTTTGTGAACATGAAAGGGTGGATCGGTAAGTGTGTAACATTATGAGGAGTGTGGTAGTTTTGTTCCTTGTAAAAGTTTGCGGGTGTTAGGCTTGTGACCGGTTATAGGGTTGTAAAGAGGTGGATGGAGTTGGGAAGTTGAAATTCTGAAGTGGGTACAATATCTGTGAGTGAACATTATATCCGTTGCTTTAATACCGCCCTGCCTTGTAACCTTTGGCCACTTTAACTACTATCTTACTTTTGCAAATGCCTATCTTGAAAAGCTTGCACCCTATTGTGTTTCTCTGAGTTTTTGCAAAGTTTTGAAACCATATAACCTTTTGCATCGAGCCTTCTTGTATCTCCTGCCTTGTACCACACATTTTCTTCCTTATATGTATATTCAAGTTATAAGGCCTGTATTTGGAAGATTATATATATGCCAAGATTTCTTATTATTCTAAAAAGTATTTAAAAAGTAAAGTTCTAAGACTATGTATTTTCATATGTATTACTTTAAAATTTCGAGGATGAAAATTTTTATAAGGTGGTTGGAATGTAAGACCTAGACCTTTTGAAAAACCTTAATATGAATTGATTTCAAATCATATATTTATTTACTGTTTTAATTTCAGAAATTATTTTATTGAAAATAATTAAAGGCAGTTTTGATTAATTGGATTTGAAGTGAATTAAGGTTTTTATCCAAACTCTATAATTTAAGGAAATTCAAAAACAATGAGGTTTGACTATATAAAATAGAATTTTATCGGATTTCATAATTATTGAATTATTTTATATATTTAAATTACAAAATTAGCAATTACAGAATAACAAGAATTTTTATATGATTTATTTTAAATAAGTGATAACTCCATAATATAATACTTTAAGTTTTAGAAATAAAGAAAATTAATTATATTATCTTATAATTTCAATTAGAGCATTTGATTGAGATCAATTAGTATTTTGATACAACAAATAACATTTTTAACTAGTTTTAAGGATTAAATTAGATTTCAAAATAATTCTCTATAACCCCTAATTTTTATTAAAATTACCAAGAATACCATTATACCTAATTTTACCCAAAACAAACCCTACTCTAACCAGATTGAACCCTAACTCCCCTAATTCAAGCAGCATCCACAGACCCATTATCCTAGACACACACGCAAAAACAAAAGGAAAAGAAAGAAAGAAAGAAGATCAGTAAGGGGAGAAGGGAAGGCGGCGAGGTGGGTGTCATTGCCACCGTCGCTGTCACTACTAACAGAAAAAGAGGGGATCCGAGAGAGGGAAAGGAAGAGAAGCCGCGCTGCTGATAAACTCCAATTTTAGAGTTTATCTTGTGTAGGATATAGGGGGTTTTATCAATATTCTTTCACACTTATTCATATAAAATGCATAGTTTTGTGTCTTATTCCTAATTTTACTTCATAGTTGAAAATATACTTCTTTAACCTTAAATATAACATGTTTTAATCTTTTTCTATTGCCATTCTATGTCGTGATATGTTTGTTAAGTGATTTCAGAGTTTATAGAGGCAAGAATGGTCTAGAAGAGAGAAAGGAAGCATGCACAAGTGGAAGGAGCATGAAAAAGAGAGCTTTGGAGCATTCGTATCGACGCGCACGCGTGGGAGCTTGGTTTTGGGATTGGCGCGCAGAAGTTGACGCATCCGCGTGGCTGAGCAAAAATCCCATCGACGCGTACGTATGCCCGACGTGTACGCGTGGTTTGCAAAACTCAGCCGACGTGTACGCGTGGTCGACACGCACGTGTGACGCTCGGCTCGTGACTTCATTAGTGAAATCGTGGCTAGCGATTTCTGAGGAGCTTCGGGCCCAATTTGAGCTAAATTCTGGAGGGAAAAGACCTAAGGAACCAAGGATTGGGGGGATTCACACATTAGGGAATTTATTAGCTAGTTTTTGAGTTTATGTTTTCTAGAGAGAGAAACTCTCACTTCTCTCTAGGTTTTAGCCTCTCAATTTCAATTTCACTTGGATCCTTTGGTTAGATCTGTTTTGAATTCAATTTTACATTGCTTTAATTTGTAGATCTCATTCTTCTACTCTCATTTTAGTATTCTTGTTACTTTAGTTATTTTGGATCTTGGATTCGGATCTTGTCTACATTGATTTCTATTAATGCATTGAGGAATTTCATGTTAATTGTTGTTAATTACTTGATTGTGGTTAATTGTTTGTAGTAGATAACCTTGATTTGATTTTTCTTCTCAATTTCACAATGTCTTTCATTATTGCTCATCAAGTGTTTGAGAAATCGTCAACTATAGTTATGGAGTAGATTTTCACTCTTGGCTTGGGGGTTGGGTAATTGGAGACACTTGAATTTTCAAAGTCTCTTGTTGATTGACAATTAGAAATTGCTAGTTGGTTTGAATGCTACTAAAGCTAGTCATTCCTTAGGATTTGACTAGGACTTGTGGACTCAAATTATAACGACCCAATTTTCAATACGCCTAGGACATACCAGAAACTGAGTGCTACCAATTTGTCATCCTAATTATTATCTATTATTTATTATATGAGCCTGATTCGTTATTAAAAGCATAGTTAGTTAGCGAGGTACTTTTTTTTTGAAAATGTGTGAATTAATAAACAGAATCATTTATAATCAATTCACAAATAATAACAGATAAAACAATTATAATCAACCACACATAAATACATCACAAGTAGCTAGCAACATTCGGTGATACAGCCTTTATTAGAATATAGACTATTAGTTAGAACACCCCTAGATATAGCTAGATAATAACTATATACATATACATACATACAACATCCCAGGCCCTGACCTGTTCAAGAAGTCCCTAAGCTGGCACCCAGGCTAGTCTAGACTCTATACTCACTTAGTCCCTCTAAACTACTAAACTGAGGGAAAGTACGTTCTAAGTCTTCACAACTCAAGTCAGGTGGAACGTCATCAAAAGATGGAACATCATCTACTATTCCTCTGCACGATCAGACGTTGCCATATGACGTCTCTCTGGTACCTTATCAGGTAGCCACACAACAGGAGTCTCGTACACAGGATTTAGGCTAAACTTTGTAGAAAAGCGGGGTGCAGACGTTGGCTGGCCTCATAGTATATACATATAAACAGGTAACGGAGTTCACTCTAGGCTCAGAAGACTATTTAGAGTGGAATATTTTTTGTGAACGATCGTCAGCGAACTACGGAAGGGTACTCATGCTTCCATCTGAAGGGGGAAGGGTGAGAGAAGGGGTAAGAACTGGGGAGTTCTTAGTAGGGCCGGGGTTATTAGTTACGTTCATTAATTCCGTGTTGTTTAGCAGATAAATAGCAGAATATCGAGAAGCAGTAGACAAAAGAAATAGATAAATAGAGAAAGTAAAGAAAACAGAAAGGAAAACACAAACAAAAGAATACAAGAAAACAAAACACAGACACAGAGAATAGAATAAAAACAAAGAAGGCATACATTCAAACAACAATCATAACAGAGGAAATGCGCAACCAAATATGATGCATGTCTAGCCCTAGCCCAGGTAATGAGCTCATCTGTCGGTTACATACCCGCTTCCGACGTTACCCGGAGTCCTTTGACCAGGTAGGGCTTCCCTGTTGGCAATGCCCCTCGCAAGAGTCCTTTGACTTGTGAGGCAAACCACTGCAAGAGTCCTTTGACTTGCAGGGCGGCAGTAGCAACCCACTGCAAGAGTCCTTTGACTTGCATGGCGGAGCTAGTTAACTTATATCTGCCCAACACACTCTCTGTAAGAGTCCTTTGACTTACAAGAGCATACATACACTCTCACTGTAAGAGTCCTTTGACTTACAGGAGTATATGCTAGTCGTGTGTTC
Source organism: Arachis hypogaea (assembly GCF_003086295.3). Lineage (NCBI taxonomy): Eukaryota > Viridiplantae > Streptophyta > Magnoliopsida > Fabales > Fabaceae > Arachis > Arachis hypogaea. The sequence continues at coordinate 73,579,575 of NC_092049.1, read as the reverse complement.
TCGATACCTCTATAAGAGTCCTCTGACTTACAGAATAGCATTATAGCTAAGTATCCTAGGAAAGCACTCTCAGTGGTCGTACCACCATCTATCTGACTGCCTTCACGCAGTAGATCATCACATAATTATTCTCATTATCATCATCACTTTTACATTCTTATGCAGTACCTCTTTCTTTCTCTGTTCAATCATGCTATACAAACTTTACAGCTTTTACTTTTACAACATCGTAACTCAAACCATTTCTCTTTATCACATTACTCTTTTCTCTTTGTCTTTTTACTCTGCTCTGATTACTCTTTTCTCTGTATCTCTTTACTTTTCTCTGGTTACTCTGTTCTCTGTGTTTCTTTACTCTGCTTTGATTTCTCTTCATAACATATGTATTTAAAGCTTATGTAAATTTCGGTATGAATAGTTAGTCTGTCCCAAGTATAGGTTCATTAAGTCTATACTGAAATAGTTTGACTTTTCATATAACACCTAACCCTTGTCGCAACTCAAGTACTAACTAAGTTGCCCTAGTTCGTTCACTAGTCTCTGTCTGTTTTTCTGTTATTAAAACATTACAGACTTTTTCTTTGTTTTTTTTTCTTTTTATCTTTTCTCTAAATTTTTATCTTTCATTTATCTTTGCCTCACTAATATGTTCTTACCACTCCCTAAGTGTTTTATGAAGGTAATTATGATATTCTGCGCTTAAAGTTGTCTTTCTAAAGCTTTTACAGAAAACTGCCTTTTCCGCATTATTTTATTATTTTTATTAAAATATTATTTTTAATTAAATATTATTATTTAATATTTTATTATTATTTATTATTTTATCATTAATTTTTCGAAAATTACCCCTTTTTAACTTTTAACCTTTAAAAATTCACTTTTTACCACCCGTAACTTTTAATATTTCTACTTTAACCACCCTAACTTTCAAAAATTACAAAATAACCCCTCAAACCCCAAAATATTTACTTCCTTGCCCTTTCTAAGATCTAAAAGGTGTTCTTCAATGTTCTTCACCACACTCAAAGTGTTCTTCATGTTCTTCATAAATTCTTCAGATTCTTTCTCTATTTTTACCCGTTTTTTCAGTCTTTTCAGCAACCGATTTTTACCATAATTCAAAATAAAATTGCAGCCACTAAAACCCCATATTTTCTACATGATTTCAACACAAATTGATCCTGAATTTAAGCTTAGGGTTTCGTTTTCCCAGCTGCCCCAAGAATATGAACTTTAAAGCTTGAATTTCATCAAATTTTATCAAAATTTCACCAAATTTTCACCAAGAATCAATCATATATGCAACCAATTTTTAGCACATCCAATTTATACAACATTCACACAACTCAAACACAAATAATCAAGATTAATTTCGTGACACCCTACCTTGATTTGCTGCTCCGAATTCGGTTAGACTTTCAGGTGGAACTTAAGCACTTTTTCCTCCTAAAACACATCAAGAACAACTTTAAATACACAAACTTTCAACTGACCAAATCTCCCTCAGCACGTTAGGAAGAGATATCTCACCTTAGACTTGCTGAAAATTAATGTTTCTTGGCCCTCAAGTCAAGTTAAGCATGATTCCTAAGGAAGAACATCAAGAAAACACATGTTTTGCATGGTTTTCCTTGAAAACCGAATTGAAGAGGGAGGGAGACAGCCATCTCACCTTATTTCCAGCCTTGATAAGTCACATGGTTATGTAGAGGAAGAAGAGAGGATCATTTTGGTGAAATCGGACTTTTGATTTGAGTTTTAGTTAAGAAGAAATCAAGCTTTGAAGATTAAGTGTTCATGAAGTTTTCTCTCTTTTCTCTCCTTTCAATTTCGGCCAAAATGATGAAATGAGACAGCCTTGGAGGTCTTGGGGGTGTAAGGTGAGTTGTGATTGGTTGGCTTGGAGGTGGGTTAAAATAATATTAAAATATCTCAGGTGTATAACTACTAAAACTAGATGTATCGGAACACTTGTAAAAACATCTCTAAAAATTATTTTCTGAGCTACTAGCATAAATGACACTAGTAACATATTTATTATGAGAATAAAACATGTATAATGAGGCCTTAGCATTGCTAAAGTCATCAGAAGTGCTGGTGCTAAGCTGCACCAGTAAACCGTAAACCTGGTTAAACCGATTTTCTGTTTTTAACTAAAACTGACCAGGTAACCTTATAATATCATTCAAGAAGCTTCTAATACTCATATAATGATGATATTATCATATTATCTCTCTTCTCTCATGAATCGAGTCCGGTTCATCAAATTGAGACTATTTACGAAAAACCGAATCAAAACTCCTAACCGATACGGTTCAAAAACTAGGTTCTTCGTGACTGCGTTATCGAGCTTGCCTCAGAAAAGGTTCTAGCTTAAGGATGACATAATGACAATGAGTATCGAGATACTTGTTGATATAGAAGAGGTGTTCTCTTTACTGATCTTCCAGAGAAATTCGTGCCTTTAAAAAAGATCTCGCGTACTCGAAAATCAGGGTTGTTACATTCTACCCTCCTAAAAAAAATTTTGCCCTCAAAATTTCAGCCGCGTGCAAGAATCCATCTTCAAGCAGTCTATTTCCTTCAAGCCATCCTGACGAAGATATCAGTTCGTTCCTTACAGCATCTAAATATCACATAGCCATGGCCATGGAGATCATAACAGCTATAAGAATAGTTGTGCCTCACACGAATTTGTCGTTCGAAACTCGATTAAAACATGCCTATTCACAGTCATTGAGGTCTTATCCACACCAAACAATCAACATTAAGGTGATCAGTCTTAATATCTCAAGTTAGGCACGAACATTCCCAAAATGAGCACTCATAGACATTCATGCCAAATGTATCTTGAAAATACCCTAACAGCATGAGACACACAAGCAGAGTATGCAATGAAGCATAGTCAGTCCACTCCCCAGGCTCTACTGCGAACGAACTGCTCTGATACCAAGTTGTAACGACCCAATTTTCAGTACGCCTAGGACATACCAGAAACTGAGTGCTACCAATTTGTCATCCTAATTATTATCTATTATTTATTATATGAGCTTGATTCGTTGTTAAAAGCATAGTTAGTTAGCGAGGTACTTTTTTTTTTAAAAATGTGTGAATTAATAAACAGAATCATTTATAATCAATTCACAAATAATAACAGATAAAACAATTATAATCAACCACACATAAATACATCACAAGTAGCTAGCAACATTCGGTGATCCAGCCTTTATTAGAATATAGACTGTTAGTTAGAACACCCCTAGATATAGCTAGATAATAACTATAAACATATACATACATACAACATCCCAGGCCCTGACCTGTTCAAGAAGTCTCTAAGCTGGCACCCAGGCTAGTCTAGACTCTATACTCACTTAGTCCCTCTAAACTACTAAACTGAGGGAAAGTACGTTCTAAGTCTTCACAACTCAAGTCAGGTGGAACGTCATCAAAAGATGGAACATCATCTACTATTCCTCTGCACGATCAGACTTTGCCATATGACGTCTCTCTGGTACCTCATCAGGTAGCCACACAACAGGAGTCTCGTACACAGGATTTAGGCTAAAGTTTGTAGAAAAGCGGGGTGCAGACGTTGGCTGGCCTCATAGGATATACATATAAATAGGTAACGGAGTTCACTCTAGACTCAGAAGACTATTTAGAGTGGAATCTTTTTTGTGAACGATCATCAGCGAACTACGGAAGGGTACTCATGCTTCCATCTGAAGGGGGAAGGGTGAGAGAAGGGGTAAGAACTGGGGAGTTCTTAGTAGGGCCGGGGTTATTAGTTACGTTCATTAATTCCGTGTTGTTTAGCAGATAAATAGCAGAATATCAAGAAGCAGTAGACAAAAGAAACAGATAAATAGAGAAAGTAAAGAAAACAGAAAGCAAAACACAAACAAAAGAATACAAGAAAACAAAACACAGACACAAAGAATAGAATAAAAACAAAGAAGGCATACATTCAAACAACAATCATAACAGAGGAAATGTGCAACCAAATATGATGCATGTCTAGCCCTAGCGCAGGTAATGAGCTCATCTGTCGGTTACATACCCGCTCCCGACGTTACCCGGAGTCCTTTGACCAGGTAGGGCTTCCCTGTTGGCAATGCCCGTCGCAAGAGTCCTTTGACTTGTGAGGCAAACCACTGCAAGAGTCCTTTGACTTGCAGGGCGGCAGTAGTGTTGCCAGGGCATTTTGGCCAGTTTCACTTACCTTTTCTTTACTGTTTTTAGGATAGTTTCATGCATTTCTTTAGGAAATAAGCTAGTTTTGGGTAAATATTTACTTATGCCTTGACTCAAGCATACATTGTGCATTTTACATGATTTCATGAGGATTTTGCATAAGTTTAGTGACAAATATTATGTTGCATTACTCATGACTTGGACTAGAGCTTTGATGCACTTTGTTGCTTGATTTTAGGACCAAAAAGAAGCAAGAAAAGGAGAGGTAACTTGCAAAGATTAATGAGAAAAGTGGTTGCCAATAACACTCTCAAAAAGCCATCAATGCCCACGTTAGAGAGTCACGTTAACCAAGTTAACGTGAACTCTAACGTGGAGAAAAGAAGTTGAGCCAACGTTAGTGACACTCAACATTGTCACTAACGTTGGCACTTACTCATAAGTGGCCACGTTAGAAGCCACGTTAACCTAGTTAACGTGGCCTCTAACGTTAAGGGGGAGGGAGAGAAGCCAACGTTAGTGACACTCAACATTGTCACTAACGTTGGCCTATGGTGCTAAGTACCACGTTAACTCCCACATTAACTTGGTTAACATGGGAACTAACGTAGAGAATGAAGAGTTGTCGACAACGTTAGTGACACTCAACATTGTCACTAACGTTGAAGCAACCACACAACCCCCAAGATTCACGTTAACTTCCACGTTAACTTGGTTAACGTGGAAGCTAACGATGAGAAATGAAAGATGAGCCAACGTTAGTAACACTCAACATTGTCACTAACGTTGGGATGGCTAAAAGATGGCCACGTTAGAAGCCACGTTAACCTAGTTAACGTGGACTCTAACGTGAGACCTAGGGGCACATTGGAACGTTAGTAACAATGTTGAATGTCACTAACGTTCTCGAAGGATGGCAAAGGCCACGTTAGAAGCCACGTTAACCTAGTTAACGTGAGCTTTAACTTGAAGCAAGAAGGGGCACACTGGAACGTTAGTGACAATGTTGAGTGTCACTAACGTTCTCGAAGGTTGACAAGGCAACGTTAAAAGCCACGTTAACCTAGTTAACGTGGGTTTTTAACGTAAGGCAAAAGGGGTGCATTGGAACGTTAGTGACAATGTTAAGTGTCACTAACGTTCCCGAACTTGGACTTTCACTAAATGATTAACACTCCTTACGCCCTGAGCTTAAGTCTCTGCCCACTCCGCACTTTCTCTCTGCAAGTAAAGCCAAGCCCAAATAAAGAAAGGAACTGCTTCAAACTCAAGATCCAAAGGCCCAAGACTTGAAGAGTGAACTAGAAGCTGAGAAGAGTAGTATATATAGGAGTAGCTTTGAATTGTAAAGGAGTTCTAGAGGCTGAAGAACCACTCTCTGTATTTACTTTCTTTGAAATTTCTAGTTTTATGATGTATTCTCCATCTTTGTTTTCATTTTCAAGAGCTATGAACAACTAAACCCCTTTCATTAGGTTAGGGAGCTCTGTTGTAATTTGATGGATCAATACTAATTTTCATTGTTCTTCTTCTTTCTTTCCTCTTGATTTTACTTGAAAGCTTTCGATCTTCATCCAATTGAGTAGTTATCTTGGAAGAGAAGCTATTCAAACTTGGATCTCTTTTGAACATTGGAAGAGGAATGAAGAGATCAAGATAGAAATGCTTTCTCATGCTGGACCAAATTGGGTTTGGATGGGTATGTGACTGTAACCCTCTCAATACTTGGTTTGGGAAATGCATGTGGTATAATCAGTGACCATACTTCATCTCTTCTCATGAGCAATTGACCAAGGAATTCGCTATTGATCAAGATTTGAGAGATTGAATTGCAAGGAATTATAATTCAATCACTTAAGATTGCCAAGGAGATCAATGAGTGCATTGATTGAGGAAGAGATGAAAATGAACTTGATCCGGAGAATTGCAACATCTCCTAAGCCCAATGAACTCCCCATCTCTAATCTCACCCATTCTCTTTAATTTCTGCGATTTACTTTTATGAGCAAATCCCCCATTCCCATTTACAATTCTGCAATTTATTTTCAGTCATTTACTTCCAGTCCTTTAATTCTAGCATTTACTTTTCTGTTATTTACATTCCCGCTATTTTATTTACTGCAACTCTCAACCCAAATTCTAGATTCGCTCAACTAGAACATTCTTCGAATTAAAGTTGCATGATCAATCAATCCCTGTGGGATTCGACCTCACTCTATTGTGAGTTTTTACTTGACGACAACTTCGGTACACTTGCCGAAGGGAGATTTGTTGAGAGACAAGTTTTCTGTGCATCAAGTTTATGGCGCCGTTGCCGGGGATTGATTGTGCATCAACAATGATTAGATTGGAAGATCACTAGATTGAACATTTTATTTTGTGTATTTCATTTTCTGTTTGAGTGATTTACTTTTTGTTTTAGTTAAACTTCTTCCCTTCTCCCTCTACTCTTTTGTTTTTCTTTGTTATTTTCAATTCTGTTTGCTAACCCACTAACTGTTTGATATATTGCATCACCCACAACTAACATCAATTCTGACACAAATACTGTCTGCACCTATATTCTCTGCTTGTACTTGTTGGTTGTATGACAGGGAGAAGAAGCGGGGCTTCAACTTCCTTTGATTCTGAACTAGAGAGAACCTTCCTTAGACTAAGGAGGGAGGCAAAAGGAGAACGAGTAGTTGGTGCTGAAGAAGAAGAGGAACAGTTTGAGGAATACTTTGAACAAAACATGGAAGAAAACATGGAAAATCATCATGAAGAAGAGATTCACAACCATGGCAGAGGAGGTGGAGCAAATCATGCTGGGGAGGATAGAAGAGTTTTGGGCTCTTACATTAATCCAAACCCAAGCAATTGTGGAAGTAGCATCCAAAAACCAACAATCCATGCCAACAACTTTGAACTTAAACCACAACTCATCACCCTTGTTCAGAACAACTGTTCGTTTGGAGGAGGTGTTCAAGAAGATCCCAACCAACATTTGACCACCTTCCTGAGAATATGTGACACAGTAAAATCTAATGGTGTTCATCCTGACGCCTATAGATTGCTCTTATTTCCCTTCTCACTCAGAGACAAGGCAGCCAAGTGGCTGGAATCCTTCCCAAGGGAGAGCTTGACAACTTGGGAGGATGTGGTAAACAAATTCTTAGCAAGATTCTACCCTCCTCAACGAATCAATAGGCTGAGAGCTGAGGTTCAAACCTTCAGGCAACAGGATGGTGAGACTCTGTATGAAGCATGAGAGAGGTTCAAAGACTTAACAAGGAGGTGTCCACCTGACATGTTCAACGAATGGGTCCAGCTGCACATTTTCTATGAAGGGCTCTCTTATGAGTCAAAGAAGGCAGTAGACCATTCATCTGGAGGGTCCTTGAACAAGAAGAAGACCATTGAGGAAGCCATAGATGTTATTGAAACAGTAGCAGAAAACGACTACTTCTATGCTTCCGAAAGAGGGAACACAAGAGGAGTAATGGAGCTAAACAATGTAGACGCTCTGTTGGCCCAAAACAAGCTCATTACCCAGCAGCTGGCTGACCTCACCAAGAAGATGGAGATGAACCAAGTAGCAGCAATCTCCACTTAATCAACAACACAAGAAGGAGTAAACCAAGAAGCAGAAGGGAGTCAGGAGCAAGCCAACTACATTAGGAATTCACCAAGGAAAAACTATGATCCATACTCCAAGACTTACAACCCTGGATGGAGAAATCACCCGAACTTTGGGTGGGGAAGTGAGCAAGATCAAAACCAAGACCAGAGACGTTACAACTCCAACAACAATGCAGCTCACCAACAATTCACCCAGAGGACATCTCAACACCCCCACAACAACACTTCTCCACATACTTATCAAAACCAAAACAGCACATCTGCTCCGAACCACTCATCAATTGATGACAGGCTCTCTAAGATTGAAGCCTTACTAGAAGGAATAAGCCAAGAGATTCAAGAAAATAAGGTGTTCAAGGAGGAGGTGCGAGCCAATATCAAGAACTAGGGAGAGACCATTAGGAAGCTGGAATTCCAGGTGGGATATTTAGCTGAGAAGATTCCCAAACCTACTGATAGCTTCCCAAGTGACACTGAGAAAAACCCCAAGGGAGAAGCAAAGAAAGTAAGATGGGAAGATTGCAAAATGGTCACTACAAGTGATCAAGAGATTGAAGACAAGCAAGGCAGAATGTGCAAACAACCTAAAGACAACTCAACTAAGGAGGAGGATAGAGATCACAAAGAACCAGAAATCTCACAACAAGAGCTGCTGAAGCTCTATGCACCATTCCCTCAACTGCTCAATGGTGCTGTGGGAAAAAGAATATACTCAAGGTTCCTAGACTTGCTTGCATCTCTGCATGTGAACATACCATTCATCAAGGAAATTCAACAAATGCCTCCATTCATCAAATATATGAAGGAACTTCTTCCCAGGAAAAGCTCACTCAAGGGAGGGCAGACTATAGTGATGGACAAGGAATGTAGTGCCGTTATTCAACCTGAGTTGCCTACAAAAAGAAGAGACCCAGGAAGTTTTCATATACCTTGTGCCATAGGAGAAAACATGTTCGACAGAGCACTATCTGATTTAGGGGCCAGCATCAACCTACTGCCCTTATCCCTGGTGAAGAGGCTGCAGATCAATGAGATAATGCCCACAGATGTCATTATCAGACTGGCTGACAAAACTCAAAAGCAAGCAATAGGAGTGGTGGAAAATGTGTTGCTAAAGGTTGGGAAGTACTTTCTCCCAACAGACTTTGTCATTCTGGACATGGAAGAAAGTCACACTCACCCAATCATATTGGGAAGACCATTTCTAGCTACGGCCAGAGCACTTATCGATGTAGAGAAAGGGGAGCTAATATTGAGAATCCATGATGAACAACTCAGCTTCAATGTTTTCAACTTCTCACAAGAGACAGATCAAGAGGACAAGGAACTAAGCATAAACGATAAGGAGACACTGAAGGAGGAGACAAGCACTGAAGCACAGCTAGTTCATTCTGAAACCCCCTCAATTGATAAACAAGGAAAACAGCAACTGCCACAGCTCAAGGAAAAACTGGAGGAACCCAAACCTCTAGAGGCAGGTGAAGACAGCATCACAACTCCTTGGAGAAAAGAGGTCACCAAGGGGAAGGCAACCTCAAAAGAAACAAAGAAGAAGGTACCAAGGAGATGGAGGAACAAGAAGATCCCTACGGAAGACTTCTCTCCAGGGGATAGAGTTATCTTAGCCTACTTCCCAGATATTCCCCCTAATCTCCCTACTGTGCCATCTCAATTACCCAAGGTCTTCACTATCAACAGAGTTCTTTCCCTGGAACATGTGGAAATCATTGATCCAACCAATGGATACAAGTCCACAGCAAGAGGGGAGGACTTTAAGCACTACCAACCACTGTGATGAAAGAAAAACGTCAAGCTAGTGACGCTAAAGAAGCGCTTTATTGGAGACAACCCATGTTTTATATGATTTCAGATGATAATGAATAAGTCAATCTTTATGAGCTTTAATCCAAACTTAACAAAAAATTGGTGAAAATCTTCTTATGCAGAGTATAGTGAGGAACAAGTTTGGTGGAAGTACAAGTACTCAAGAGAGACACAATGAGGATAAAGAAGGATGGGAGCATGGACATCCACATGAATGAAAGGTGGTGGAGTTCTTTTTAGTCCATCTTTTCTATGCTTTAAATAAGGAAGATCTTATATGAAATAGAACATGCTTCCATGTTATGTTTAAACTTTTTTTAATTCTGTCTTTTAAGTTTTTCCTTCTGAAGAGGTCCATGATTTCTGGTTTAAATGTCACTGCACCATCACTTAACCTACTTGTAAGCTTGTCCCTTTAAATCAAATAAAAAGAGAATGAGTATAGTTGTAAAAGACCAGAGTGGAGTTTATATTGTGGAAGTGCATTCATGAATCTTTGGGGTAGTCATAAGTTAGCTAAGTTGGTTCAAGCACAAGGCTAGGAGGACAACTATCTATCCTGAATACTTTGCTTTAGATACACTCATGAGACTAAGTTAATAACAAGATCCTAATAAGAGAAAAGGAAAAGAACAATGGAAGTGAAAAACAAAAGAAAAAGAGTAAGAAATAAGGCTAGGCATCAATGGTTTTAAGCTTGAGGCAAGTGTCTGTGGTGCTCCTGAGTGAGGGATCTACTTCGATGAATAAGCTCTTAGGGGTGCCTTATCACTTGGTAACTTGGGTTAACTAACTCGGGATTATCAGCTGAAAGTCCACTATCAAGAGTAACCTTCACTGCAGAACACTTAGTAACCCAAAGAGGTGCTGGACACCAAGGTCTCAAGAAAAGAAAATAAATAAACTAAATGCCTGTAGTGTGTATGTATGGGGGATAGGCTTGAGGGAGTAAGTCCTTAGGGGTGTCTCAACACCTAGCACCTTGAACCAACTGGTTCGGGAGTGTTGGATGAAAGCTTATCTTAAAGAGTTGCCCCCTTACAGAGCACTTAGCTTAAATAACACAAACAACCCTTGTAATAACAATAAAAGGATTAATGAATAAAAGTCTCATGGGATATGAACAAAGTGGGTGTTTTGGGACAGGATAAAGGTCTGAAAGCTAGTAATGGAATGAACCTAAGTTGCTATGCATGAAACCACCATAAAATCAGTAATATGACTTCCACAAGGATGACTCATTCCTCTGGAGATTCATTTCATCATTCTCTTGTTCCAGTACTTGATTAGGGACAAGCAAGCTTTAAGTTTGGTGTTGTGATGTCAGGGCATTTTGGCCAGTTTCACTGACCTTTTCTTTATTGTTTTTAGGATAGTTTCATGCATTTCTTTAGGAAATAAGCTAGTTTTGGGTAAATATTCACTTATGCCTTGACTCAAGCATACATTGTGCATTTTACATGATTTCATGAGGATTTTGCATAAGTTTAGTGACAAATATTATGTTGCATTACTCATGACTTGGACTAGAGCTTTAATGCACTTTGTTGCTTGATTTTAGGACCAAAAAGAAGCAAGAAAAGGAGAGGTAACTTGCAAAGATTAATGAGAAAAGTGGTTGCCAATAACACTCTCAAAAAGCCATCAATGCCCACGTTAGAGAGTCACATTAACCAAGTTAACGTGAACTCTAACGTGGAGAAAAGAAGTTGAGCCAACGTTAGTGACACTCAACATTGTCACTAACGTTGGCACTTACTCATAAGTGGCCACGTTAGAAGCCACGTTAACCTAGTTAACGTGGCCTCTAACGTTAAGGGGGAGGGAGAGAAGCCAACGTTAGTGACACTCAACATTGTCACTAACGTTGGCCTATGGTGCTAAGTACCACGTTAACTCCCACATTAACTTGGTTAACGTGGGAACTAACGTAGAGAATGAAGAGTTGTCGACAACGTTAGTGACACTCAACATTGTCACTAACGTTGAAGCAACCACACAACCCCCAAGATTCACGTTAACTTCCACGTTAACTTGGTTAACGTGGAAGCTAACGATGAGAAATGAAAGATGAGCCAACGTTAGTAACACTCAACATTGTCACTAACGTTGGGATGGCTAAAAGATGGCCACGTTAGAAGCCACGTTAACCTAGTTAACGTGGACTCTAACGTGAGACCTAGGGGCACATTGGAACGTTAGTGACAATGTTGAATGTCACTAACGTTCTCGAAGGATGGCAAAGGCCACGTTAGAAGACACGTTATCCTAGTTAACGTGAGCTTTAACGTGAAGCAAGAAGGGGCACACTGGAACGTTAGTGACAATGTTGAGTGTCACTAACGTTCTCGAAGGTTGACAAGGCAACATTAAAAGCCACGTTAACCTAGTTAACGTGGGTTTTTAACGTAAGGCAAAAGGGGTGGATTGGAACGTTAGTGACAATGTTAATTGTCACTAACGTTCCCGAACTTGGACTTTCACTAAATGATTAACACTCCTTACGCCCTGAGCTTAAGTCTCTGCCCACTCCGCACTTTCTCTCTGCAAGTAAAGCCAAGCCCAAATAAAGAAAGGAACTGCTTCAAACTCAAGATCCAAAGGCCCAAGACTTGAAGAGTGAACTAGAAGCTGAGAAGAGTAGTATATATAGGAATAGCTTTGAATTGTAAAGGAGTTCTGGAGGCTGAAGAACCACTCTCTGTATTTACTTTCTTTGCAATTTCTAGTTTTATGATGTATTCTCCATCTTTGTTTTCATTTTCAAGAGCTATGAACAACTAAACCCCTTTCATTGGGTTAGGGAGCTCTGTTGTAATTTGATGGATCAACACTAATTTTCATTGTTCTTCTTCTATCTTTCCTCTTGATTTTACTTGAAAGCTTTCGATCTTCATCCAATTGAGTAGTTATCTTGGAAGAGAAGCTATTCAAACTTGGATCTCTTTTGAACTTTGGAAGAGGAATGAAGAGATCAAGCTAGAAATGCTTTCTCATGCTGGACCAAATTGTGTTTGGATGGGTATGTGACTATAACCCTCTCAATACTTGGTTTTGGAAATGCATGTGGTATAATCAGTGACCATACTTCATCTCTTCTCATGAGCAATTGACCAAGGAATTGACTATTGATCAAGATTTGAGAGATTGAATTGCAAGGAATTGTAATTCAATCACTTAAGATTGCCAAGGAGATCAATGAGTGCATTGATTGAGGAAGAGATGAAAATGAACTTGATCCGGAGAATTGCAACATCTCCTAAGCCCAATGAACTCCCCATCTCTAATCTCACCCATTCTCTTTAATTTCTGCGATTTACTTTTATGAGCAAATCCCCCATTCCCATTTACAATTCTGCAATTTATTTTCAGTCATTTACTTCCAGTCCTTTAATTCTAGCATTTACTTTTCTGTTATTTACATTCCCGCTATTTTATTTTCTGCAACTCTCAACCCAAATTCTGGATTCGCTCAAATAGAACATTCTTCTAATTAAAGTTGCTTGATCAATCAATCCTTGTGGGATTCGACCTCACTCTATTGTGAGTTTTTACTTGACGACAACTTCGGTACACTTGCCGAAGGGAGATTTGTTGAGAGACAAGTTTTCCGTGCATCAAGTAGCAACCCACTGCAAGAGTCCTTTGACTTGCATGGCGGAGCTAGTTAACTTATATCTGCCCAACAAACTCTCTGTAAGAGTCCTTTGACTTACAAGAGCATACACACACTCTCACTGTAAGAGTCCTTTGACTTACAGGAGTATATGCTAGTCGTGTGTTCTCGATACCTCTGTAAGAGTCCTCTAACTTACAGAATAGCATTATAGCTAAGTATCCCAGGAAAGCAGTCTCAGTGGTCGTACCACCATCTATCTGACTGCCTTCACGCAGCAGATCATCACATAATTAATCTCATTATCATCATCACTTTCACATTCTTATGCAGTACCTCTTTCTTTCTCTGTTCAATCATGCTATACAAACTTTACAGCTTTTACTTTTACAACATCGTAACTCAAACCATTTCTCTTTATCACAATACTCTTTTCTCTTTGTCTTTTTACTCTGCTCTGATTACTCTTTTCTCTGTATCTCTTTACTTTTCTCTGGTTACTCTGTTCTCTGTGTTTCTTTACTCTGCTTTGATTTCTCTTCATAACATATGTATTTAAAGCTTATGTAAATTTCGGTATGAATAGTTAGTCTGTCCCAAGTATAGGTTCATTAAGTCTATACTGAAACAGTTTGACTTTTCATATAACACCTAACCCTTGTCGCAACTCAAGTACTAACTAAGTTGCCATAGTTCGTTCACTAGTCTCTGTCTATTTTTCTGTCATTAAAACTTTACAGACTTTTTCTTTATTTTTTTTTCTTTTTATCTTTTCTTTAAATTTTTATCTTTCATTTATCTTTGCCTCACTAATATGTTCTTACCACTCCCTAAGTGTTTTATGAAGGTAATTATGATATTCTGCGCTTAAAGTTGTCTTTCTAAAGCTTTTACAGAAAACTACCTTTTCCGCATTATTTTATTATTTTTATTAAAATATTATTTTTAATTAAATATTATTATTTAATATATTATTATTATTTATTATTTTATCATTAATTTTTCAAAAATTACCCCTTTTTAACTTTTAACCTTTAAAAATTCACTTTTTACCACCCGTAACTTTTAATATTTCTACTTTAACCACCCTAACTTTCAGAAATTACAAAATAACCCCTCAAACAACAAAATATTTACTTCCTTGCCCTTTCTAAGATCTAAAAGGTGTTCTTCAATGTTCTTCACCACACTCAAAGTGTTCTTCATGTTCTTCATAAATTCTTCAGATTCTTTCTCTGTTTTTACCCATTTTTTCAGTCTTTTCAGCAACCGATTTTTACCATAATTCAAAATAAAATTGCAGCCACTAAAACCTCATCTTTTCTACATGATTTCAACACAAATTGATCCTGAATTTAAGCTTAGGGTTTCGTTTTCCCAGCTGCCCCAAGAATATGAATTTTAAAGCTTGAATTTCATCAAATTTCATCAAAATTTCACCAAATTTTCACCAAGAATCAATCATATATGCAACCAATTTTTAGCACATCCAATTTATACAACATTCACACAACTCAAACACAAATAATCAAGATTAATTTCGTGACACCCTACCTTGATTTGCTGCTCCGAATTCGGTTAGACTTTCAGGTGGTCCTTAAGCACTTTTTCCTCCTAAAACACATCAAGAACAACTTTAAATCCACAAACTCTCAACTGACCAAATCTCCCTCAGCACATTAGGAAGAGATATCTCACCTTATACTTGCTGAAAATTAATGTTTCTTGGCCCTCAAGTCAAGTTAAGCATGATTCCTAAGGAAGAACATCAAGAAAACACATGTTTTGCATGGTTTTCCTTGAAAACCGAATTGAAGAGGGAGGGAGACAGCCATCTCACCTTATTTCCAGCCTTGATAAGTCACATGGTTATGTAGAGAAAGAAGAGAGGATCATTTTTGTGAAATCGGACTTTTGATTTGAGTTTTAGTTCAGAAGAAATCAAGCTTTGAAGATTAAGTGTTCATGAAGTTTTCTCTCTTTTCTCTCCTTTCAATTTCGGCCAAAATGATGAAATGAGACAGCCTTGGAGGTCTTGGGGGTGTAAGGTGAGTTGTGATTGGTTGGCTTGGAGGTGGGTTAAAATAATATTAAAATATCTCAGGTGTATAACTACTAAAACTAGATGTATCGGAACACTTGTAAAAACATCTCTAAAAATTATTTTCTGAGCTACTAGCATAAATGACACTAGTAACATATTTATTATGAGAATAAAACATGTATAATGAGGCCTTAGCATTGCTAAAGTCATCAGAAGTGCTGGTGCTAAGCTGCACCAGTAAACCGTAAACCCGGTTAAACCGATTTTCTGTTTTTAACTAAAACTGACCAGGTAACCTTATAATATCATTCAAGAAGCTTCTAATACTCATATAATGATGATATTATCATATTATCTCTCTTCTCTCATGAATCGAGTCCGGTTCATCAAATTGAGACTATTTACGAAAAACCGAATCAAAACTCCTAACCGATACGGTTCAAAAACTAGGTTCTTCGTGACTGCGTTATCGAGCTTGCCTCAGAAAAGGTTCTAGCTTAAGGATGACATAATGACAATGAGTATCGAGATACTTGTTGATATAGAAGTGGTGTTCTCTTTACTGATCTTCCAGAGAAATTCGTGCCTTTAAGAAAGATCTTGCGTACTCGAAAATCAAGGTTGTTACATTCTACCCTCCTAAAAGAAAATTTTGCCCTCAAAATTTCAGCCGCGTGCAAGAATCCATCTCCAAGCAGTCTATTTCCTTCAAGCCATCCTGACGAAGATATCAGTTCGTTCCTTACAGCATCTAAATATCACATAGCCATGCCCATGGAGATCATAACAGCTATAAGAATAGTTGTGCCTCACACGAATTTGTCGTTCGAAACTCGATTAAACCATGCCTATTCACAGTCATTGAGGTCTTATCCACACCAAACAATCAACATTAAGGTGATCAGTCTTAATATCTCAAGTTAGGCATGAACATTCCCAAAATGAGCACTCATAGACATTCATGCCAAATGTATCTTGAAGATACCCTAACAGCATGAGACACACAAGCAGAGTATGCAATAAAGCATAGTCAGTCCACTCCCCAGGCTCTACTGGGAACGAACTGCTCTGATACCCAATTGTAACGACCCAATTTTCAGTACGCCTAGGACATACCAGAAACTGAGTGCTACCAATTTGTCATCCTAATTATTATCTATTATTTATTATATGAGCCTGATTCGATGTTAAAAGCATAGTTAGTTAGCGAGGTACTTTTTTTTTTGAAAACGTGTGAATTAATAAACAGAATCATTTATAATCAATTCACAAATAATAACAGATAAAACAATTATAATCAACCACACATAAATACATCACAAGTAGCTAGCAACATTCGGTGATCCAGCCTTTATTAGAATATAGACTGTTAGTTAGAACACCCCTAGATATAGCTAGATAATAACTATATACATATACATACATACAACATCCCATGCCCTGACCTGTTCAAGAAGTCCCTAAGCTGGCACCCAGGCTAGTCTAGACTCTATACTCACTTAGTCCCTCTAAACTACTAAACTGAGGGAAAGTACGTTCTAAGTCTTCACAACTCAAGTCAGGTGGAACGTCATCAAAAGATGGAACATCATCTACTATTCCTCTGCACGATCAGACGTTGCCATAGGACGTCTCTCTGGTACCTCATCAGGTAGCCACACAATAGGAGTCTCGTACACAGGATTTAGGCTAAAGTTTGTAGAAAAGCGGGGTGCAGACGTTGGCTGGCCTCATAGTATATACATATAAACAGGTAACGGAGTTCACTCTAGACTCAGAAGACTATTTAGAGTGGAATCTTTTTTGTGAACGATCGTCAGCGAACTACGGAAGGGTACTCATGCTTCCATCTGAAGGGGGAAGGGTGAGAGAAGGGGTAAGAACTGGGGAGTTCTTAGTAGGGCCGGGGTTATTAGTTACGTTCATTAATTCCGTGTTGTTTAGCAGATAAATAGCAGAATATCGAGAAGCAGTAGAAAAAAGAAACAGATAAATAGAGAAAGTAAAGAAAACAGAAAGCAAAATACAAACAAAAGAATACAAGAAAACAAAACACAGACACAGAGAATAGAATAAAAACAAAGAAGGCATACATTCAAACAACAATCATAACAGAAGAAATGCGCAACCAAATATGATGCATGTCTAGCCCTAGCGCAGGTAATGAGCTCATCTGTCGGTTACATACCCGCTCCCGACGTTACCCGGAGTCCTTTGACCAGGTAGGGCTTCCCTGTTGGCAATGCCCCTCGTAAGAGTCCTTTGACTTGTGAGGCAAACCACTGCAAGAGTCCTTTGACTTGCATGGCGGAGTTAGTTAACTTATATCTGCCCAACACACTCTCTGTAAGAGTCCTTTGACTTACAAGAGCATTTACACACTCTCACTGTAAGAGTCCTTTGACTTACAGGAGTATATGCTAGTCGTGTGTTCTCGATACCTCTGTAAGAGTCCTCTGACTTACAGAATAGCATTGTAGCTAAGTATCCTAGGAAAGCACTCTTAGTGGTCGTACAACCATCTATCTGACTGCCTTCACACAGCAGATCATCACATAATTATTCTCATTATCATCATCACTTTCACATTCTTATGCAGTACCTCTTTCTTTCTCTGTTCAATCATGCTATACAAACTTTACAGCTTTTACTTTTACAACATCGTAACTCAAACCATTTCTCATTATCACATTACTCTTTTCTCTTTGTCTTTTTACTCTGCTCTGATTACTTTTTTCTCTGTATCTCTTTACTTTTCTCTGGTTACTCTGTTCTCTGTGTTTCTTTACTCTGCTTTGATTTCTCTTCATAACATATGTATTTAAAGCTTATGTAAATTTCGGTATGAATAGTTAGTCTGTCCCAAGTATAGGTTCATTAAGTCTATACTGAAACAGTTTGACTTTTCATATAACACCTAACCCTTGTCGCAACTCAAGTACTAACTAAGTTGCCCTAGTTCGTTCACTAGTCTCTGTCTGTTTTTCTGTCATTAAAACTTTACAGACTTTTTCTTTGTTTTTTTTTCTTTTTATCTTTTCTTTAAATTTTTATCTTTCATTTATCTTTGCCTCATTAATATGTTCTTACCACTCCCTAAGTGTTTTATGAAGGTAATTATGAGATTCTGCGCTTAAAGTTGTCTTTCTAAAGCTTTTATAGAAAACTGCCTTTTTCTCATTATTTTATTATTTTTATTAAAATATTATTTTTAATTAAATATTATTATTTAATATTTTATTATTATTTATTATTTTATCATTAATTTTTCGAAAATTACCCCTTTTTAACTTTTAACCTTTAAAAATTCACTTTTTACCACCCGTAACTTTTAATATTTCTACTTTAACCACCCTAACTTTCAGAAATTACAAAATAACCCCTCAAACACCAAAATATTTACTTCCTTGCCCTTTCTAAGATCTAAAAGGTGTTCTTCAATGTTCTTCACCACACTCAAAGTGTTCTTCATGTTCTTCATAAATTCTTCAGATTCTTTCTCTGTTTTTACCCGTTTTTTTAGTCTTTTCAGCAACTGATTTTTACCATAATTCAAAATAAAATTGCAGCCACTAAAACCCCATCTTTTCTACATGATTTCAACACAAATTGATCCTTAATTTAAGCTTAGGGTTTCGTTTTCCGAGCTGCCTCAAGAATATGAATTTTAAAGCTTGAATTTCATCAAATTTCATCAAAATTTCACCAAATTTTCACCAAGAATCAATCATATATGCAACCAATTTTTAGCACATCCAATTTATACAACATTCTCACAAATCAAAAACAAATAATCAAGATTAATTTCGTGACACCCTACCTTGATTTGCTGCTCCAAATTCGGTTAGACTTTCAGGTGGTCCTTAAGCACTTTTTCCTCCTAAAACACATCAAGAACAACTTTAAATCCACAAACTCTCAACTGACCAAATCTCCCTCAACATGTTAGGAAGAGATATCGCACCTTAGACTTGCTGAAAATTAATGTTTCTTGGCCCTCAAGTCAAGTTAAGCGTGATTCCTAAGGAAGAACATCAAGAAAACACATGTTTTGCATGGTTTTCTTTGAAAACCGAATTGAAGAGGGAGGGAGACAGCCATCTCACCTTATTTCTAGCCTTGATAAGTCACATGGTTATGTAGAGGAGGAAGAGAGGATCATTTTAGTGAAATCGGACTTTTGATTTGAGTTTTAGTTCAGAAGAAATCAAGCTTTGAAGATTAAGTGTTCATGAAGTTTTCTCTCTTTTCTCTCCTTTCAATTTCGGCCAAAATGATGAAATGAGACAGCCTTGGAGGTCTTGGGGGTGTAAGGTGAGTTGTGATTGGTTGGCTTGGAGGTGGGTTAAAATAATATTAAAATATCTCAGGTGTATAACTACTAAAACTAGATGTATCGGAACACTTGTAAAAACATCTCTAAAAATTATTTTCTGAGCTACTAGCATAAATAACACTAGTAACATATTTATTATGAAAATAAAACATGTATAATGAGGCCTTAGCATTGCTAAAGTCATCAGAATTGCTGGTGCTAAGCTGCACCAGTAAACCGTAAACCCGGTTAAACCGATTTTCTGTTTTTAACTAAAACTGACCAGGTAACCTTATAATATCATTCAAGAAGCTTCTAATACTCATATAATGATGATATTATCATATTATCTCTCTTCTCTCATGAATCGAGTCCGGTTCATCAAATTGAGACTATTTACGAAAAACCGAATCAAAACTCCTAACCGATACGGTTCAAAAACTAGGTTCTTCGTGACTACGTTATCGAGCTTGCCTCAGAAAAGGTTCTAGCTTAAGGATGACATAATGACAATGAGTATCGAGATACTTGTTGATATAGAAGAGGTGTTCTCTTTACTGATCTTCCAGAGAAATTCGTGCCTTTAAAAAAGATCTCGCGTACTCGAAAATCAGGGTTGTTACACAAATTGATTATCTCCACTTGTCTTTCCTTTATAGTTAGAAATTAACTAAGTGGAGAAATAGCCAATTATTGTCACAATTGATGGAGGCAATGATGATAGGAATTCCAATTCTCACCCCTAGCCAAGATTTTATATTGATTGATTGTCATTTGCCCTTATTAGTTTAATTTGTTGATTGCTCATTGCTTTAATTCATGTTTATTTACTTTTCTTGTACTCAACTTCAAAATACCAAGAGAACTCCTAACCAATGATGTGCATCTTAGGGCAACTCCTAGGGAGAACAACCTGGGATTCTACTCCCGGTTATTGATTTTGAATTGTGGTGACTGGAACACAGAATCGTGATCTCACACTTTTCTCACAACTCCATGCAATTAACCAGTAAGTGCACTGGGTCGTCCAAGTAATAAACCTTACGTGAGTAAGGGTCAATCCCACGGAGATTGTCGGCTTCAAGCAAGCTAAGGTCATCCTTGTAAATCTTAGTCAGGCAGATTCAAATGGTTATGAGGTTTTGATAATTAAAATATAAATAAAATATAAAAGAAAATAAAGTTACTTATGTAATTCACTGGTGGAAATTTCAGATAAGCGTCTGGAGATGCTTTGTTGCTTCTGAACCTCTACTTTCCTATTGCCTTCTTCCAACCATGCGTTACTTCCTTCCATCGCAAGCTGTATGATCCTCTCAGTGAAAATGGTCCTCTACAGTTTCTGCACGGCTAATCAACTGTCGGATTTCTCATATCGGATGAAAAATACCAGGTACAGCTACCGCATGCCTAATCATCTATCGGTTCCCGCTAGCGTCGGGTCACTTACGCCCAACATTCGCAGGTTTGAAGCTCGTCACAGTCATCCCTTCTCGGATCCTATTTGGAATACCACAGACAAGGTTTAGACTTTCCAGATCCAAGGAATGCTACCAAACGTTCTAACCTATACCACGAATATACTAATCTCATGGACTCAGTCCGTGTATTAGATATCCAAAATAATATACTCCGGCTGTCGTCCAATGACTACGTTGAACATTATGTAGACTACTTTGTGGTTGTCAAGCACGTGGATCTTGGCTAAGAGAGTTGTAACAACCCTGATTTTCGAGTACGTGAGATCTTTTCTAAAAGTACGGATTTCTCCAGAAGATCAGTAAAGGGAACACCTCTGATATATCATCAAGCATCTCAATCCTCATTGTCATTATGTCATCCTTAAGCTAGAACCTCTTCTGAGGCAAACTCGATAATGCAATCGCAAAGAACCTAATTTTTGAACCGTATCGGTTGGCAGTTTTGATTCTGATTTTCGTAAATAGTCTCTGTTTGACGAACCGGACTCGATTCATGAGAGGAGAGAGATAATAGTATAATATTATCATTATATTAGTATTAGAAAATGCTTGAATGATATTATAAGGTTACCTGGTCTGTTTTAGTTAAAAACAGAAAATTAGTTTAACCGGGTTCACAGTTTACTGGTGCAGCTTAGCACCAGCACTCTCTGCTGACTTTAGCAATGCTAAGGCCTCATCATACATGTTCTATTCTCATAATAAATATGTTACTAGTGTCATTTATGCTAGTAGCTCAGAAAATAATTTTTAGAGATATTTTTACGAGTGTTCCGATACATTTAGTTTTAGTAGTTATACACCTGAGATATTTTAATATTATTTTAACCTACCTCCAAGCCAACCAATCACAACTCACCTTATACCTCCAAGACCTCCAAGGCTGTCTCATTTCATCATTTTGGCCGAAAATAACAAGAGAGAAACTTTCATGAACACTTAATCTTCAAAGCTTGATTTCTTCTGAACTAAAACTCAAATCAAAACTCTGATTTCACCAAAATGATTCTCTCTTCTTCTTCTACATAACCATGTGACTTATCAAGGCTGGAAATAAGGTGAGATGGCTGTCTCCCTCCCTCTTTAATTCGGTTCTCAAGGAAACATGCTTAAACAAGTGTTTTCTTGATGTTCTTCCTTAGATCTCTTGCTTAGCTTGACTTGTGGGCTAAAGATCTTTGATTTCCTGCATGTTTAAGGTGAGGATAACCTTCCTAAGATGCTGCTGAAGTTCGTTTAGTTGATGGTTTAGAGTTTTAAAGTTGTTCTTGATCTGTTTTAGGAGGAAACAGTGCTTTAAGAACACTTCAAAGAGTAACCAGATTTGGAGCAGCAAATCAAGGTAGAGTTTGACGAATTTAATCTTGATTGATTATGTTTGAGTTGTGTGATTATGATATGGTTTGGCTGTGCTTGAAATTGATTTTTTTATGAGTAATTCTTGTTGAAATTTTGGTGCAAAATTTGATGAGAATTGATGAAATTCAAGCTATGAATGTGTGTTCTTGGGGCTGCTGGAAAATAAAACCCTAGAGCTTAAATTTAGGTTCAATTTGTGTTAAAATCATGTAGAAAAGATGGGGTTTTAGTGGTTGGGAATTTATTTTGAATTTTGGTAAAAATCGGTTGCTGAAAAGACTGAAAAACGGGTAAAAACAGAGAAAGAATCTGAAGAATAAATGAAGAACATAAAGAACACTTTGAGTGTGATGAAGAACATTGAAGAACACCTTTTAGATCTTAGAAAGGGCAGGGAAGTAAATATTTTGGTGTTTGAGGGGTTATTTTGTAATTTCTGAAAGTTAGGGTGGTTAAAGTAGAAATATTAAAAGTTACGGGTGGTAAAAAGTGAATTTATAAAGTAAAACGTTAAAGGAAGGTAATTTTCGAAAATATATTAATAAAATAATAAATAATAATAAAATATTAAATAATAATATTTAATTAAAAATAATATTTTAATAAAAATAATAAAATAATGCGAAAAAGACAGTTTTCTGTAAAAGCTTTAGAAAGATAACTTTAAGTGCAGAATCTCATAATTATCTTCATAAAACACTTAGGGAGAGGTAAGAACATGTTAGTGAGGCAAAGATAAAAAAAAAATAAAAAGTTAAAGAAAAGATAAAAACCAAAGAAAACGTCTGTAAAATTTTAATGACAGAAAAACAGACAAAGATTAGTGAACGAACTAGGGAAACATAGTTAGTCCTTGAGTTGCGACTAGGGTTAGGTATTATATGAAAAGTTAAACTATTTCAGTATAGACTTAATGAACCTATACTTGGGACAGGCTAACTATTCATACCAAAATTTACATAAGCTTTAAATACATACGTTAAGCAGAGTAATCAGATAAAAGTAAAGAGATACAGAGAAGAGAGTAATCAGAGCAGAGTAAAGAAACAAAGAGAAAAGAGTAGTATGATAAAAAGAAGAGGACCTGTTGAAGGGTCATTTGTTGCTTGAAGCAACCCAAGAGATGCTTGTTTGTTTATTTGTTGCATTAAGGCAACTCCAGAGTTATTTATTTGTTCATCTGCTGCATTGAGGCAGTCAGATAGATGGTGTTGAGACCACTGAGAATGCTTTCCTACGGTACAGATCCATACTTTATTTCTGTAAGGCAGAGGGGTTATTTCCTGCTTTAGAAGTACCGCGACCACCTGTTCCATTTCTGTAGTGGCAGAGGGGTTATTTCCTGTATACAGAAGGTGTGTCGGTATACATCCCTGCAATGGCAGATGTGTTATTTCTTGCGTGCAGTGGACCCTGTGGTGGCAGAGGGGTTATTTCCTATACACAGGGGTATAGCCAACAGGAAAGCCATACCCGTTTCAGCTGCTTCGGGTTACGTCGGGAGCGGGTAGAAACCGACAAATGAGCTCATTACCTGCACTAGGGCTAGACATGCATCATACTTGGTTGTGCATTTTCTCTATTATGATTGTTGCATGAATGTATGCGTTCCTTGTTTGTATTCTATTCTCTGTGTTTGTGTTCGTGTTATTTTCTTGTATTCTTCTGTTTGTGTTTTGCTATCTGTTTTCTCTATCTTCTCTATTTATCTGTATTTTCTAGTTACTGCTTCTCTGTATTCTGTTATTAGTCTGCTAAACAACATAGAATTAATGAACATAACTAATAACCCCGGCCCTTCTCTCTCCTTTTCTATTATTAGTCTGCTAAACAACATAGTATTTTCTATTTTCTTACCCCTTCTCTCTCCTTTCCCCCTTCAGATGGAAGTGAGAGTACCTTACCGTAGTTCGTTGATGATGGTTCTGCAAAGAGGATTTCGCTCTAGATAGTCTTCTGAGTCTAGGGTGAATATCGTTCTCAATTTATATGTATATACTGTGAGACCAGCCAATGTCTACACCCCGTTTATACGTGAACTTTAACCTAAATCCTGTGTACGAGACTCCTGCTGTGTGGCTACTTGATGAGGTACCAGAGAGACGTCTTATGGAAATGTCCGATCGTGCAGAGGAGTAGCAAATTATGTTCTACCTTTTGATGACGTTCCACCTGACTTGAGTTTTGAAGGCTTAGAAAGTATTTTCCCTCGCTTTAGAAGTTTAGAGGGACTAGGTGAGTATAGAGTCTAGGCTAGCCTAGGTGCCAGCTTAGGGACCTCTTGAACAGGTCAGGACCTGGGATGTTGTATGTATGAATATGTATATAGTTATTATCTAGCTATATCTAGGGGTGTTCTAACTAAAGGTCTATAATCTAATAAAGGCTGGATCACTGAATATTGCTAGCTACTTGTGATGTATTTATGTGTGGTTGCTTATAACTATTTTATCTGTTATCAGTTGTGAGTTGATTATGAATGATTCCATCTATTAATCCAAACGTTTAAAAAAAAATATACCTCGCAAATTAAGTACGCTTTTAGCAACGAATCAGGCTCATATGATAAATAATAGATAATAATTAGGAAGACAAATTGGTAGCACTCAGTTTTCGATATGATCTAGACATACTGAAAATTGGGTCGTTACACAAGTAACGAAGATTCGATGATTGTCACGGGTCACCCCTTTATTTTGACTTAACTGAATTAAGTACGAGAGTATATCCTGGAGAAGAAGTAGGCGTGAATTGAATAGAAAAATAATAGTAATTGCATTAATTCATGAAAAACAGCAGAGCTCGACACCTTAATCTATGGGGTGTAGAAACTCCTCCGTAGAAAATACATAAGTGAAAAAGGTCTAGGCATGGTTGAATGGCCAGCCTCCATGCCAAAGGTCTAAGGACTAAACGTCCAGAGATAAAAAGCTATATAATAAATCTCTAAAAGTAGTTTTTATACTAAAATAGTAACCTAGGTTTATAGAAAATGAGTAACTAAGTGCAAATAGTGCAGAAATCTACTTCCGGGGCCCACTTGGTGTGTGCTTGGGCTGAGCATTGAAGCTTTTTCGTGCATAGGCTGTTCCTAGAGTTAAACGCCAGATTTGGTGCCAGTTTGGGCGTTTAACTCCAATTCTGGTGCCAGTTTGGGCATTTTATGCCAAGATGTTTTAGGCTGAGATTGAACGTCAGTTTGGGCCATCAAATATCGGAAAAAGTATGGTCTATTATATATTGCTGGAAAGCCCAGGATGTCTAATATCCAACGCAATTGGGTTTTTGTAGCTCCAGAAACTCAACTTCGAGTGCAGCAGGGTCAGAATCCAACAGTATCTGCAGTCCTTTTTCAGCCTCTGAATTAGATTTTTGCTCAGGTCCCTCAATTTCAGCCAGAAAATACCTGAAATCACAGAAAAACACACAAACTCATAGTAAATTTTAGAAACATGATTTTTGAATAAAAACTAATAAAAATATAATAAAAAGTAACTAAAACATACTAAAAACTATGTAAAAACAATGCCAAAAAGGGTATAAATTATCCGCTCATCACAACACCAAACTTAAATTGTTGCTTGTCCCCAAGCAACTAAAAACAAAATAGGATAAAAAGAAGAGAATATACAATGAGTTCCAAACTTATCAACGAACTTTGTTCCAATTAGATGAGTGGGGCTAGTAGCCTTTTTGCTTCTGAACAGTTTTGGCATCTCACTTTATCCTTTAAAGTTTAGAATGATTGGCATCCATAGGAACTTAGAATTCAGATAGTGTTATTGATTCTCTTAGTTCAGTATGTTGATTCTTGAACACAGCTACTTTATGAGTCTTGGCTGTGACCCTAAGCATTTTGTTTTCCAGTATTACCACCGGATACATAAATGCCACAGACACATAACTGGGTGAACCTTTTCAAATTGTGACTCAGCTTTGCTAGAGTCCCCAGTTAGAGGTGCCCAGAGCTCTTAAGCACACTCTTTTTGCTTTGGACCATGACTTTAACCGCTCAGTCTCAAACTTTTCACTTGACACCTTCACGCCACAAGCACATGGTTAGGGACAGCTTAGTTTAGCCGCTTAGGCCAGGATTTTATTCCTTTGGGCCCTCTTATCTATTAATGCTCAAAGCCTTGGATCCTTTTTACCCTTGCCTTTTAGTTTAAAGGGCTATTGACTTTTTCTGCTTGCTTTTTCTTTTTCTTTCTTTTTTTTTCACCCTATTATTTTTTTTGCCATTTTTTTCTTCTTTTTTTTTCGCAAGCTTTGTGTTCACTGCTTTTTCTTGCTTCAAGAATCAATTTTATGATTTTTTAGATTATCAATAAAATTTTTCCTTTTTTCATTATTCTTTCAAGAGCCAAAAATTTTAACATTCATAAACAACAATATCACAAATATGCAATGTTCAAGCATTCATTCAGAAAAACAAAAAGTATTGCCACCACATCAAAATAATTAAACTAATTTCAAGATAGAATTCGAAATCATGCACTTCTTGTTCTTTTGCAAATAAAAACATTTTTCATTTAAGAAAGGTGAAGGATTCATAGGACATTCATAGCTTTAGGACATAGACACTAGACAATAATGATCATGTAATAAAGACACAAACATAGACAAACAATAAAGCATATAATTCGAAAAACAGGAAAATAAGAACAAGGAAATTATAGAACGGGTCCACCTTAGTGATGGCGGCTAGTTCTTCCTCTTAAAGATCTTTTGGAGTGCTTGAGCTCCTCTATGTCTCTTCCTTGCCTTTTTTTCTCCTCCCTCATGGCCATTTGGTCCTCTCTAATTTCATGGAGGATGATGGAATGCTCTTGGTGCTCCATCCTTAGTTGTCCCATGTTGGAACTTAATTATCCTAAGGAGGTGTTGATTTGCTCCCAATAGTTTTGTGGAGGAAAATGCATCCCTTGAGGAATCTCAGGGATTTCTAGATGAGGAACTTCCTCATGCTCTTGTTGAGGTCCATAAGTAGGCTCTCTTGTTTGCTCCTTCCTCTTCTTAGTGATGGGCTTGTCCTCATCAATAAGGATGTCTTCCTCTATGACAATTCCAGCTGAATTGCATAGGGTACAAATGAGATGAGGGAAGGCTAACCTTGCCAAAGTAGAGGGCTTGTCCACCACCTTGTAGAGTTCTAGGGATATAATCTCATGAACTTCTACTTCCTCCCCATTCATGATACTATGGATCATGATAGCCCGGTTTATTGTAACTTCAGACCGATTGCTAGAAGGAATGATAGAGCGTTGGATGAACTCTAACCATTCCCTAGCCACGGGTTTAAGGTCAAGCCTTCTTAGTTGAACCGGCTTGCCTCTTGACTCTATCTTCCATTGAGTTCCTTCCATACAGATGTCCATAAGGACTTGGTCCAACCTTTGATCAAATTTGACCCTTCTTGTGAAAGGGTGAGGATTTCCTTGCATCATTGGCAAGTTAAATACTAACCTCACATTTTCCAGACTGAAATCCAAGTAATTCCCTCGAACCATTGTGAGCCAATTCTTTGGGTTTGGGTTCATACTTTGATCATGGTTCTTAGTGATCCATGCATTGGCATAGAACTCTTGAACCATTAAGATCCCGACTTGTTGAATGGGGTTTGTGAGAGTTTTCCAAACTCTTCTTTGAATCTCATGTCGGATCTCCGGATATTCACTCTTTTTGAGCTTGAAGGGGACCTCGGGGATCACCTTCTTCTTGGCCACAACTTTATAGAAGTGGTCTTGATGGACCTTTGAGATGAATCTCTCCATCTCCCAAAACTCGAAGGTGGAAGCAATTGCCTTTCCTTTCCTCTTTTTAGAGGTTTCTCCAGCCTTAGGTGCCATTAATGGTTATGGAAAAACAAAAAAGCTTAGCTTTTCCCACACCAAACTTAGAATGGTTGCTCGTCCTCGACCAAAAGAAGAAAGAAATGAGTAGAAGAAGAAGAAATGAACGAGATGGAGGTGAGGAGTGGGTTCGGCCAAGGGGGTTAAGTGTGTATGAAGTGTGAAATTGAAGGTTGTAAGGAGGGGTATTTATAGGGTAAGGGAGAGAGGGAATTAGGTCATGAAGGGGATGGGTTTGGGAGGGAAATTGTTTAAATTTGAATGGTGAGGTAGGTGGGGTTTTATGATGGATGGATGTGAGTGGTGAAGAGAATATGGGGAAGAGGGTAAGATGTGATAGGTGAAGGGTATTTGGGAAAGAGTTATTGATCGAATTGGTCAAGAGTATTTGGGGAAGAGTGTTATGGAAAGGTGTGGGGAGGAGAGAAGAAGATGTGGGGTAGGTGGGGATCTTGTGGGGTCCACAGGTCCTGAGGTGTCAAGGAATTCTGCTCCCTGCACCATTCTGGCATTCAAACGCCCATTGTGTGCCAATTCTGGCGTTAAACACTAGCTCTGCTACCTTTTCTGGCGTTAAACGCCAGTTCTACTACCTTTCATGGAGTTAAACGCCAGTTCTGCTACCTTTCCTGCGTTAAACGCCAGTCTGCTGCCCATTTCTGGCGTTAAACGCCCAGAGTGCTGCCCATTTTGGCATTTAACGCCCAGAATGCTGCCAGGCTGGGCATTAAACGCCCATTCTGCTATCCTTACTGGCGTTTAAATGCCAGTAAGCCTGTGCTCCAGGGTGTGCTATTTTTCATGCTATTTTTCATTTTGCTTTAATTTTGCAGTTATTTTTATGACTTCTCATGAACATCAACCTAAAGAAAACATAAAATAACAATGGAAAATAATTAAATATAATTAAATAACATTGGGTTGCCTCCCAACAAGCACTTCTTTAATGTCAATAGCTTGACAGTGAGCTCTTAGAGAGCTTCATAGAGACTCAGAGCTTAATGGTGGCCTCCCAACACCAAACTTAGAAGTTGAGTGTGGGGGATCTGTTTGACTCTACATTGAGAGAAGCTTTTCATGCTTCCTTTCCATGGTTACAGAAGAAGATCCTTGAGCCTTAAACACAAGGTAGTCCTCATTCAGTTGAAGGACTAACTCTCCTCTGTCCACATCAATCACAGCTCTTGTTGTGGCTAGGAAGGGTCTTTCAAGGATAATGGATTCATCTTCATCCTTCTCAGTGTCTAGGATTATGAAATCAGGAGGGATGTACAGGCCTTCAACCTTGACTAAGACATCCTCTACAAGTCCATAAGCCTGTTTCCTTGAATTATCTGTCAATTCTAATGAGATTTTAGCAGCTTGTACCTCAAAGATCCCTAGTTTCTCCATTACAGAGAGTGGCATGAGGTTTATACTTGAACCAAGGTCACACAGAGCCTTCTTAAAGGTCATGGTGCCTATGATGCAAGGTATTAAGAATTTTTTGGGATCCAGTTTCTTCTAAGGTAACTTTAGTTGCCCCAAAGCATTCAGTTCATTAATGAGCAATGGAGGTTCATCCTCCCAAGTTTTATTACCAAATAACTTGGCATTCAACTTCATGATTGCTCCTAGGTACTGAGCAACTTGCTCTTCAATAATATCTTCATCTTTTTCAGAGGAAGAATATTCATCAGAGCTCATGAATGGTAATAGTAAGTTCAGTGGAATCTCTACGGTCTCTATATGAGCCTCAGATTCCTTTGGTTCCTCAAGAGGGAACTCCTTAGTGGCCAGTGGATGTCCATTGAGGTCTTCCTCATTGGAAATCACTGCCTTTTGACTCTCTCCAGGTTCGGCCATGTTGGACGTATTTATGGCCTTGCACTCTCTTTTTGGATTCTCTTCTGTATTGCTTGGGAGAGTACTTGGAGGAGTTTCAGTCACTCTTTTACTCAGTTGACCTACTTGTGCCTCCAAATTTCTGATGGAGGACCTTGTTTCAGTCATGAAATTGAGAGTGGTCTTAGATAGATCAGAGACTATGGTTGCTAAGTCAAAGTGGCTCTTCTTAGAATTCTCTGTCTATTGCTCAGAAGATGATGGAAAGGGCTTGCTATTGCCAAACCTATTTCTCCCACCATTATTATTGAAGCCTTGATTAGGCTTCTGTTGATCCTTCCATGAGAAATTAGGGTGATTTCTCCATAAAGGATTATAGGTTTTTCCATAGGATTTTCCTATGTAATTCACCTCTTCCATTGCAGGATTCTCAGGGTCATAAGCTTCTCCTTCAGGGGAGACTTCTTTAGTACTTCCTGATGCAGCTCGCATTTCAGTTAAACTCTGAGAAATCATGTTGGCTTGCTGAGTCAATATTTTATTCTGATCCAATATGGCATTCAAAGTATCAATCTCAAGAACTCATTTCTTCTGAGTCATCCCATTATTCACAGGATTTCTTTCAGAAGTGTACATGAACTGGTTATTTGCAACCATCTCAATGAGTTCCTGGGATTCTGCAGGCGTCTTCTTCAGATGAAGAGATCCACCAGCAGAGTGGTCCAATGACATAGTGGAGAATTCAGACAGACTATCATAGAATATACATAGGATGCTCCATTATGAAAGCATGTCAGAAGGACACCTTCTAATCAATTGCTTGTATCTTTCCCAAGCTTCATAGAGGGATTCACCTTCCTTCATTTTGAAGGTTTGGACTTTCACTCTAAGCTTGCTCAATTTTTGAGGTGGAAAGAATTTGGCCAAGAAGGCATTGACCAACTTTTCCCAAGAGTTCAGGCTTTCTTTAGGTTGCGAGTCCAACCATGTCCTAGCTCTGTCTCTTACAACAAAGGGGAAAAGCATAAGTTTGTAGACCTCAGGATTAACCCCATTGGTCTTAACAGTGTCACAGATTTGTAAGAATTCAGCTAAGAACTGATGAGGATCTTCCAATGGAAGTCCATGAAACTTGCAATTCTGCTGCATTAGAGAAACTAATTGAGGCTTAAGCTCAAAGTTGTTTGCTCCAATTGCAGGAATTGAGATGCTTCTGCCATAGAAGTCAGAAGTTGGTGCAATAAAGTCACCAAGTACCTTCCTTGTATCCCACCATTATTGTTATTTTTGGCTACCATCTCTACTTCTTCAAAAATTTCTGTTAGGTCCTCTCCAGAGTGTTGTACTTTAGCTTCTCTTAGCTTTCTCTTTAGAGTCCTTTCAGGTTCAGGATCAGCTTCAAGAAGAATGTTCTTATCCTTGTTCCTGCTCATATGAAAAAGAAGAGAACAGAAAAGAAGAGGAATCCTCTATGTCACCGTATAGAGATTCCTTTATGTGAGTAGAAGAATAGAAGAATAGAATGAAGAAGGGAGAAGAAGAAGAATTCGAACACAGAGAGAAGGAGAGGGTTCGAATTTTTAAGAAGAGGAGAAGTGTTAGTATATAAATAAAATAAAAGGAAAGAGATGAGAGAGAGAGAGAGTATTATTCGAATTTTAATTATAAGAAAAGAAAAATATTTTTCTATTTATTTTAATTATTGGTTAGTATTCGAAAATTAAGAGAAGAAATAAAATAAAATTTGAAAACTAAATAAATTAATTAATTAAAAAGATTTTTAAAAAAGTGGTTAGTGAATTTCGAAAATTAGAGAGAGAAAAGTAGTTAAGTGGTTTTGAAAAAGATATGAGTGAAATAGAAAACTTTTAAAATCAAACAAAAAGTCAAGTAGTTAATTGAAAAAGATTTGAAAATCAATTTTGAAAAGATAAGAAGTTAGAAAAAGATTTTGAAATTAAATTTTGAAAAATATATGATTGAAAATTCATTTTGAAAAATATTTGAAAAGGAAATTAAAAAGATTTGATTTTTGAAATTAAAGTTGATTACTTGACTAACAAGAAACTAAAAGATATGATTCTAGAATTTAAAGATTGATCCTTTCTTAATAGGCAAGTAACAACTTGAAAATTTTTGAATCTAAACATTAAATGTTAGCAATTAATTCGAAAATCATGAAATAAAAATAAGAAAAATATTTTGAAAATTTATTTAAGAAAGAATTCGAAAATATTAAAAGAAATTTGAAAAAGATTTTAAAAGATAGAATTTTTAATTTGAAA
Source organism: Arachis hypogaea (assembly GCF_003086295.3). NCBI lineage: Eukaryota > Viridiplantae > Streptophyta > Magnoliopsida > Fabales > Fabaceae > Arachis > Arachis hypogaea. The sequence goes on along the minus strand of NC_092049.1, from coordinate 73,547,157 downwards.
TTTTGACTTGACTAACAAGAAACAACTAAATTTTAAAACTTTTTGACTAAATCAATTCAAAATTTCGAAATTTATAAGTGAAATAAGGGAAAGATATCTTTTTGATTTTTGAATTTTTAATGAGGAGAGAGAAAAACAAAAAAAATGACACAAAACATAAAAGTTTAAGATCAAAACAACAAATGCATGCAAGAACACTTTGAATGTCAAGATGAACACCAATAACACTTTGAAGATCATGATGAACATTAAGAACATAATTTTGAAAATTTTTAAGAAAAGAAAGACATGCAAGACACCGAACTTAGAAATTTTTAAACTATAGACACTAATAATTCGAAAATGCATATGAAAAACAAGAAAAGACACAGAACAAGAAAATGTAAAGATTAAACAAAGAAATTCATCAAGAACAACTTGAAGATCATGAAGAACACATGCATGAATTTTTCAAAATTTTAAGATAATTAAAACATGCAATTGACACCAAACTTAAAATTTGACACAAGACTCAAACAAGAAATACAAAATATTTTTGGTTTTTATGATTTTATTAAATTTTTTTTTTGTAATTTTCGAAAATTATTTTGGAAAAAGAAAATAAAAATTTCAAATTTCTTAATATGAATTCCAGGAATCATGCAATGTTATTCTAAAGCTCGGGTCCAAAGGATTAGACATGGCTTAATAGCCAGCCAAGCTTTAAGTGAAAGCTTCGGTCTAAAAGATTTGACATGGCCAAATGACCAGCCAAGCTTTAGCATAAAACATACAAGCATGTCAATGAGAAGTGGAAGCCCCAGTCCAAAAGATTAGACATGGCTTAACAACCAGCCAGGCTTCAACATATCTTATGAAACTTTAGAATTCGTTCTTAAAAATTCTGAAGAACATAAAATAATAAAATTTTTTCGAAAATAAATAAAAATTAAAAAGCTTAAACATAAAATAAAATTACCTAATCTAAGCAACAAGATGAACCGTCAGTTGTCCAAACTCGAACAATCCTTGGCAACGGCGCCAAAAACTTGGTACACGGAATCATGATCTCACACTTTACTCACAACTCTATGCAATTAACCAGCAAGTGCACTGGGTCGTCCAAGTAATAAACCTTACATGAGTAAGGGTCGATCCCACGGAGATTGTCGGCTTGAAGCAAGCTATGGTCATCCTTATAAATCTCAGTCAGGTGGATTCAAATGGTTATGAGGTTTTAATAATTAAAATATAAATAAAACATAAAATAAAATAAAGTTACTTATGTAATTCACTGGTGGAAATTTCAGATAAGCGTCTGGAGATGCTTTGTTGCTTCTGAACCTCTGCTTTTCTATTGCCTTCTTCCAACCATGCGTTACTTCCTTCTATGGCAAGCTGTATGATCCTCTCAGTGAAAATGGTCCTCTATGGTTTCTGCACGGCTAATCAATGGTGCACGAAATTGTGATGTCCAGGCTCGAACAATCCTTGGCAACGTGAGCAACTTGGTACGCGTAATCGTGATTACACTTTAATTATGTAAAATTCATGGCTCTTTCTTGTCTCTGGCAATGGCGCCAAGAACATGGTGCCAATGCCATGGTTCACAACTTCGATACAACTAACCAGCAAGTGCACTGGGTCATCCAAGTAATACCTTACGTGAGTAAGGGTCGAATCCCACGGAGATTGTTGGTATGAAGCAAGCTATGGTCACCTTGCAAATCTCAGTCAGGCAGATATAAATTGATAATGATGTTTTCGAATAATAAATAATAGAATAGGGATAGAAATACTTATGTAATTCATTGGTGAGAATTTCAGATAAGCGAATAGAGATGCTTTTCGTTCCTCTGAACCTCTGCTTTCCTGCTATCTTCATCCAATCAGTCTTACTCCTTTCCATGGCTGGCTTTATGTGATACATCACCACTGTCAATGGCTACTTTCGGTCATCTCTCGGGAAAATGATCCAATGCCCTGTCACGGTACGGCTAATCGTCTGGAGGCATCACCCTTGCCAATGGCTTCATGTTATCCTCTCAGTGAATAATATGCTCACGCACCCTGTCACGGCACGGCTATTCATCTGTCGGTTCTCGATCATGCTGGAATAGGATTTACTATCCTTTTGCGTCTGTCACTAACGCCCTACAATCGCGAGTTAGGAGCTCGTCACAGTCATTCAATCATTGAATCCTACTCGGAATACCACAGACAAGGTTTAGACTTTGCGGATTCTCTTGAATGCCGCCATCATTCTAGCTTACGCCACGAAGATTCTGGTTAGGAGATCTAAGAGATATTCATTCTAGCTTATTTCATGTAGAACAGAAGTATTTGTCAGGCACGCATTCATAAGGGAGAAGGATGATGAGCGTCACACATAATCATCACCTTCATCACGTTCTTGGGTGCGAATGGATATCTTAGAAGCGAAATAAGATGAATTGAATAGAAAACAGTAGTACTTTGCATTAATCTTTGAGAAACAGCAGAGCTCCACATCTTAATCTATGGAGTGTAGAAACTCTACCGTTAAAAATACATAAGTGAAAGGTCCAGGCATGGCCGAATGGCCAGCCCCTCTGATCTAAGAACCAGGCGTCCAAAGATGTCTAATACAATAGTAAGAGGTCCTATTTATAATAAACTAGTCACTAGGGTTTACATGAGGAAGTAATTGATGCATAAATCCACTTCCGGGGCCCACTTGGTGTGTGTTTGGGCTGAGCTTGAGTGTGGCACATGTAGAGGTCCTCCTTGGAGTTGAACGCCAGTTTTAGTGCCAGTTTGGGCGTTCAACTCTGGTTTTGGCTCCTTTTCTGGCGCTGGACGCCAGATTTGGGTAGAAAGCTGGCGTTGAACGCCATTTTACATCGTCTATTCTTGGCCAAAGTATGAACTATTATATATTTCTGGATAGCCCTGGATGTCTACTTTCCAACGCAATTGGAATCGCGCCATTTCGAGTCCTGTAGCTCCAGAAAATCCACTTTGAGTACAGGGAGGTCAGAATCCAACAGCATCAGCAGTCCTTCTTCAACCTCTGAATCTGATTTCTACTCAAGTCCCTCAATTTCAGCCAGAAAATACCTGAAATCACAGAAAAACACACAAACTCATAGTAAAGTCCAGAAATGTGAATTTAACATAAAAACTGATGAAAACATCCCTAAAAGTAACTAGATCCTACTAAAAACATACTAAAAACAATGCCAAAAAGCGTATAAATTATCCGCTCATCACAACACCAAACTTAAATTGTTGCTTGTCCCCAAGCAACTGAAAATCTAATAGGATAAAAAGAAGAGAATATACTATAAATTCCAAACTATCAATGAAACATAGCTACAATTAAATGAGCGGGACTTATAGCTTTTTGCCTCTTGAATAGTTTTGGCATCTCACTTTCTCCATTGAGGTTCAGAATGATTGGCATCTATAGGAACTCAGAGTTCAGATAGTGTTATTGATTCTCCTAGTTCAGTATGATGATTCTTGAACACAGCTTCTTTATGAGTCTTGGCCGTGGCTCTAAGCACTTTGTTTTCCCGTATTACCACCGAATACATAAATGCCACAGACACATAATTGGGTGAACCTTTTCAGATTGTGACTCAGCTTTGCTAAAGTCCCCAATTAGAGGTGTCCAGGGTTCTTAAGCACACTCTCTTTTTTTGCTTTGGACCTTGACTTTAACCACTCAGTCTCAAGTTTTCACTTGACACCTTCACGCCACATGCACATGGTTAGGGACAGCTTGGTTTAGTCGCTTAGACCAGGATTTTATTCCTTTAGGCCCTCCTATCCACTGATGCTCAAAGCCTTGGGATCCTTTTTATTTACCCTTGCCTTTTGGTTTTAAGGGTTACTGGCTTTTTGCTCTTGCCTCTTGGTTTTAAGAGCTTTTGGCTTTTTTTTTTTTTTTTGCTTGCTTTTTCTTTCTATTTTTTTTCGCCTATTTTTTTTTCTTTTTTTTTTTTCTGCAAGCTTTGTTCTTTGCTGCTTTTTCTTGCTTCAAGAATCATTTTTATGATTTTTCAGATTATCAAATAACATGTCTCCTAGTCATCATTCTTTCAAGAGCCAACATATTTAACATTCTTAAACAACAACTTCAAAAGACACATGCACTGTTCAAGCATACATTCAGAAAACAAGAAGCATTGTCACCACATCAATATAATTAAACTAAGTTCAAGGATAAATTCAAAACTCACGTACTTCTTGTTCTTTTGAATAAAAACATTTTTCATTCAAGAGAGGTGATGGATTCATAGGAAATTCATAACTTTAAGACAAAGTTACTAACTACTAATGATCATGTAATGAAGATACAAACATAGATAAGCACATAACATAGAAAACGAAAAATAGAAGAAATAAGAGCAAGGAATGAATCCACCTTAGTGATGGTGGCGTTTCCTTCTTGAGGAACCAATGATGTCCTTGAGCTCATCTATGTCTCTTCCTTGTCTTTGTTGCTCCTCCGTCATTGCTTTTTGATCTTCTCTAATTTCATGAAGGATGATGGAGTGCTCTTGATGTTCCACCCTTAATTGTCCCATGTTGGAACTTAATTCTCCTAGGGAGGTGTTGATTTGCTCCTGATATTTATGTGGAGGGAAATGCATCCCCTGAGGTATCTCAGGGATTTCTTGATTTGCAGCCACATGTTCTACCACTGAGCTATAGACCCTTGAGATGAATCTTTCCATCTCCCATGACTCGGAGGTAGGAGCCTTTGTCTTCCCTTCCCCTCTTTTAGAGGTTTAGGTGCCATCAATGGTAATGGAAAAACAAAAAAGCTTATGCTTTTACCACACCAAACTTAGAATGTTGCTCGCCCTCGAGCAAAAGAAGAAGGAATAGAAGAAGAAGAAGATATGGAGGAGATGGAGGGATGTGTGTATGGATGTGAGTGGTGGATGGAAAACAGAAGGGATGGTCATGAATGGAGAGATAGAGGGTGAGGTGGGTGGGGATCCTGTGAGATTCACAGATCCTGAGATGATCCTGTGGGTCCACAGATCCTGAGGTGTCAAGGCATTTACATCCCTGCACCAATTTAGGCATGCAAAATGCCCTTGCACATAACTCTGGGCGTTCAGCGCCAGGTTGGTGCCCATTTTGGGCGTTCAACGCCCATTTGCTGCCATTTCTAGCGTTGAACGCCAGAACCATGCTTGTTCTGGGTGTTCAGCGCCAGGATGCTGCCCATTTTGGGCGTTCAGCGCCAGAACCATGCTCTGTTCTGGCGTTTGAACGCCAGACAGATGCTCCTCCAGGGTGTGATTTTTCTTCTGCTGTTTTTGATTCCGTTTTTAATATTTTTGTTTATTTTGTGACTCCACATGATCATGAACCTATAAAGACATATAACTAAGAAAAATATAGTTAGATAAATAAAAATTGGGTTGCCTCCCAACAAGCGCTTCTTTAATGTCAATAGCTTGACAGTGGGCTCTCATGGAGCCTCACAGATGTTCAGAGCATTGTTGAGACTCTCCAACACCAAACTTAGAGTTTGGATATGGGAGTTCAACACCAAACTTAGAGTTTAGTTGTGGCCTCCCAACACCAAACTTAGAGTTTGACTGTGGGGGCTTTGGTTGACTCTGCTTTGAGAGAAGCTTTTCATGCTTCCTCTCCATGGTTGCAGAGAGAGATCCTTGAGTTTTAAACACAAGGGAGTCCTCATTCATTTGGAGGACTAATTCTCATCTGTCAACATCAATCACAGCTCTTGCTGTGGCCAGGAAAGGTCTTCCTAGGATAATGGATTCATCCTCTTCCTTTCTAGTATCCAGGACTATGAAATCAGCAGGGATGTAAAGGCCCTCAACCTTTACTAACACGTCCTCTACTTGTCCATAAGCCTGTTTTCTTGAATTGTCTGCCATCTCTAATGAGATTTTAGCAGCTTGCACCCCATAGATTCCTAGTTTCTCTATTACAGAGAGGGGCATGAGGTTTATTCCTGAACCAAGGTCACACAGAGCCTTAAAGATCATGGTGCCTATGGTACAGGGTATTATGAACTTTCCAGGATCCTGTCTCTTCTGAGGCAATGTCGGTTGATCCAGATCACTTAGTTCATTGATGAACAAGGGAAGTTCAACTTCCCAAGTATCAATACTAAATAATTTGGCATTCAGCTTCATGATTGCACCAAGGAGCTTGGCAGCTTGCTCTTCAGTAACATCCTCATTCTCTTCAGAAGAGGAATACTCATCAGAGCTCATGAAGAGCATAAGGAGGTTCAATGGAATCTCTATGGTCTCTAGATGAGCCTCAGAGTCCTTTGGTTCCTCAGAGGGAAGCTCCTTATTGGTCACTGGACGTCCCAGGAGGTCTTCCTCCTTGGGATTAACGTCCTCTCCTTCCCTTACAGGTTCGGCCATGGTGCTTATGTCAATGGCCTTGCACTCTCCTTTTGGATTCTCTTCTGCATTGCTTGGGAGAGTACTAGGAGGGATTTCAGTGATCCTTTTACTCAGCTGGCCCACTTGTGCTTCCAGATTTCTAATGGAAGATCTTGTTTCATTCATGAAACTTACAGTGGCCTTAGATAGATCAGAGACTAAGTTTGCTAAATTAGAAGTATTTTGTTCAGAGTTCTCTGTCTGTTGCTGAGTGGATAATGGAAAAGGCTTGCTATTGCTAAACCTGTTTCTTCCACCATTATTAAAGCCTTGTTGAGGCTTTTGATCCTTCCATGAGAAATTTGGATGATTTCTCCATGATGAGTTATAGGTGTTTCCATAAGGTTCACCCAAGTAATTCACCTCTGCTATTGCAGGGTTCTCAGGATCATAAGCTTCTTCTGCATAAGAAGCCTCTTGAGTACTGTTGGATGCAGCTTGCATTCCATGCAGACTCTGAGAGATCATATTGACTTGCTGAGTCAATATTTTATTCTGAGCCAATATGGCATTCAGAGTATCAATCTCAAGAACTCCCTTCTTCATAGGCGTCCCATTATTCACAGGATTCCTTTCAGAAGTGTACATGAATTGGTTATTTGCAACCATGTCAATGAGTTCTTGAGCTTCTGCAGGTGTTTTCTTTAGGTGAATGGATCCACCTGCAGAAGTATCCAATGACATCTTAGATAACTCAGACAGACCATCATAGAATATATCCAGGATGGTCCATTCTGAAAGCATGTCAGAAGGACACTTTTTAGTCAACTGTTTGTATCTTTCCCAAGCTTCATAGAGGGATTCACCTTCTTTCTGTCTGAAGGTTTGAATATCAGCTCTAAGCTTGCTCAGCTTTTGAGGAGGAAAGTACTTTGCTAAGAAAGCCGTGACCAGCTTATCCCAAGAGTTCAGGCTGTCTTTGGGATGAGAATCCAACCATAATCTAGCTCTGTCTCTTACAGCAAAAGGGAAAAGCATGAGCCTGTAGACTTCAGGATCTACTCCATTAGTCTTAACAGTATCACATATCTGCAAGAATTCAGTTAAGAACTGAAAAGGATCTTCAGATGGAAGTCCATGAAACTTGCAGTTCTGCTGCATCAGAGAAACTAATTGAGGTTTCAGCTCAAAGTTGTTTGCTCCAATGGCAGGAATGGAGATGCTTCTTCCATGTAAATTGGAATTAGGTGCAGTAAAGTCACCAAGCATCTTCCTTACATTATTATTATTTTTTGCTACCATCTCCTCTTCCTGTTCAAAAATTTCTGAAAGGTTATCTCTGGATTGTTGTATTTTAGCTTCTCTTAATTTTTTCTTCAGAGTCCTTTCAGGTTCTGGATCTGCTTTAACAAAAATGTTCTTGTCCTTGCTCATGCTCATATGACAAAGAAGAGGGCACAGAAAAAATAGTAATAATAATATGGATCCTTTATACCACAGTATAGGGATCCTTGTGTTAGTAGAAGAAAAGAAGGGAAGAAAATCTGAACTCAGAGAGAGAGGGGGTTCGGATTTTTGGAGAGTTGAAGGAAAGATGTTAGTATATCAATAAACAAATAGAAGAAGATGAGAGGGGGAAGTGAATTTTCGAAAACAATTTTTGAAAAAGAGTTAGTGATTTTCGAAAATAGTTTTTGAAAAAGGTTAGTATTTTTTTTGAAAAATTTTTAAAATAAAAAATAAAAATAATTAGTTAATAAAAAAGAAATTTTTGAAAAAGAGGGAAGATATTTTCGAAAATTAGAGAGAGAGAGAGTTAGTTAGGTAGTTTTGAAAAAGTTAAGAAACAAACAAAAAGTTAGTTAGTTAGTTGAAACAAATTTGAAAATATAAGAAGTTGGGAAGTTAGAGAAGATATTTTGAAATCAAATTTTGAAAAAGATAAGATAAGAAGATATTTTTGAAAAGATATGATAGAAATTAGTTTTTGAAAAAGATTTGAATTTTTAAAATCACAATTAATGACTTGATTCACAAGAAATCACAAGATATGATTCTAGAACTTAAAGTTTGAATCTTTCTTAACAAGCAAGTAACAAACTTGAAATTTTTGAATCAAAACATTAATTGATTATGTTATTTTCGAAAATTTGATATAAAAATAAGAAAAATATTTTTGGAATTTTCGAAAATAACTAAGAATTTGAAAAAGATTTGATTTTTGAAAAAGATTTTGAAAAAGATAAGATTTTCAAATTGAAAATTTGATTTGACTCATGAGAAAAAATTTGATTTTAAAAATTTTTGAAAAAGTCAATCCAAATTTTCTAATTTGATGAGAGAAAAAGGGAAAGATATTTTTTTTTTGATTTTTTGGAATTTTTATGATGAGAGAGAAAAACACTAAAAAGATGCAATGCATGAAATTTTTAGATCAAAACATGTGATGTATGCAAGAATGCTATGAATGTCAAGATGAACACCAAGAACACTATGAATGTCAAGATGAACATCATAGACACAATTTTGAAAAATTTTTAATGCAAAGAAAACATGTAAGACACCAAACTTAGAAATCTTTCATGTTTAGACTCTAAGAAACGAAAAATGCACATGTAAAACAAGAAAAGACACAAAACATGAAAACATCAAGATCAAACAAGAAGACTTACCAAGAACAACTTGAAGATCATGAAGAACACTATGAATGCATGGAAATTTTCGAAAAATGCAAGATGTACATGCAATTGACACAAAACTTATAACATGACACATGACTCAAACAAGAAACATGAAATATTTTTTATTTTTTTTATTTTCTAAATATTTTTTTGGATTTTTATTTTATATTTTTTTTCGAAAAATTATTTTGAAAAAGAAAAATAAGGATTCCAAAATTTTTAATATGAATTCCAGGAATCTTATGCTCTAAAGCTCCAATCAAAGGGTCAGGCATGGCTTAATAGCCAGCCAAGCTTTAGTATGTAACTCAGACATGACACGCCTGACATTCCTTACATTCAACAGCCAATTGGCTAAGAAAGATAAAGAAGCTCTTCTCTTGAGTATAAGAATTGAGACATGGCTTTACAGCCAGCCAGGCTTCAACATGCTTCATGAAATACTAGAATTCATTCTTCAAAATTTTGAAGCCATAGAATAATTTATTTTTGAAAACATTTTTTTTTCGAAAACAAAGGAGAAAATTTTTTTGAAAGGCTTTTGAAAAATTTTTGAAAACAAAACAAAAAGAAAAATTACCTGATCTGAGCAACAAGATGAACCGTCAGTTGTCCAAACTCGAACAATCCCCGACAACGGCGCCAAAAACTTGGTGCACGAAATTGTGATGTCCAGGCTCGAACAATCCCTGGCAACGTGAGCAACTTGGTACACGTAATCGTGATTACACTTTAATTATGTAAAATTCATGGCTCTTTCTTGTCTCTGGCAATGGCGCCAAGAACATGGTGCCAATGCCATGGTTCACAACTTCGATACAACTAACCAGCAAGTGCACTGGGTCGTCCAAGTAATACCTTACGTGAGTAAGGGTCGAATCCCACGGAGATTATTGGTATGAAGCAAGCTATGGTCACCTTGCAAATCTCAGTCAGGCAGATATAAATTGATAATGATGTTTTCGAATAATAAATAATAGAATAGGGATAGAAATACTTATGTAATTCATTGGTGAGAATTTCAGATAAGCGAATAGAGATGCTTTTCGTTCCTCTGAACCTCTGCTTTCCTGCTATCTTCATCCAATCAGTCTTACTCCTTTCCATGGCTGGCTTTATGTGATACATCACCACTGTCAATGGCTACTTTCGGTCATCTCTCGGGAAAATGATCCAATGCCCTGTCACGGCATGGCTAATCGTCTGGAGGCATCACCCTTGCCAATGGCTTCATCTTATCCTCTCAGTGAATAATATGCTCACGCACCCTGTCACGGCACGGCTATTCATCTGTCGGTTCTCGATCATGCTGGAATAGGATTTACTATCCTTTTGCGTCTGTCACTAACGCCCTGCAATCGCGAGTTAGGAGCTCGTCACAGTCATTCAATCATTGAATCCTACTCGGAATACCACAGACAAGGTTTAGACTTTCCGGATTCTCTTGAATGCCGCCATCATTCTAGCTTACGCCACGAAGATTCTGGTTAGGAGATCTAAGAGATATTCATTCTAGCTTATTTCATGTAGAACAGAAGTGTTTGTCAGGCACGCGTTCATAAGGGAGAAGGATGATGAGCGTCACACATAATCATCACCTTTATCACGTTCTTGGGTGCGAATGGATATCCTAGAAGCGAAATAAGATGAATTGAATAGAAAACAGTAGTACTTTGCATTAATCTTTGAGAAACAGCAGAGCTCCACACCTTAATCTATGGAGTGTAGAAACTCTACCGTTAAAAATACATAAGTGAAAGGTCCAGGAATGGCCGAATGGCCAGCCCCTCTGATCTAAGAACCAGGCGTCCAAAGATGTCTAATACAATAGTAAGAGGTCCTATTTATAATAAACTAGTCACTAGGGTTTACATGAGTAAGTAATTGATGCATAAATCCACTTCCGGGGCCTACTTGGTGTGTGTTTGGGCTGAGCTTAAGTGTGGCACGTGTAGAGGTCCTCCTTGGAGTTGAACGCCAGTTTTAGTGCCAGTTTGGGCGTTCAACTCTGGTTTTGGCTCCTTTTCTGGCGCTGGACGCCAGATTTGGGTAGAAAGCTGGCATTGAACGCCAGTTTACGTCATCTATTCTTGGCCAAAGTATGGACTATTATACATTGCTGGATAGCCCTGGATGTCTACTTTCCAACGCAATTGGAATCGCGCCATTTCGAGTTTTGTAGCTCTAGAAAATCCACTTTGAGTGCAGGGAGGTCAGAATCCAACAGCATCAGCAGTCCTTCTTCAACCTCTGAATCTGATTTCTGCTCAAGTCCCTCAATTTCAGCCAGAAAATACCTGAAATCACAGAAAAACACACAAACTCATAGTAAAGTCCAGAAATGTGAATTTAACATAAAAACTGATGAAAACATCCCTAAAAGTAACTAGATCCTACTAAAAACATACTAAAAACAATGCCAAAAAGCGTATAAATTATCCGCTCATCAATCAACTGTCGGATTTCTCGTCTCGGATGAAAAATACCAGGTACAGCTACAGCATGGCTAATCATCTGTCGGTTCCCGCTAGCATCGGAATAGGATCCATTGATCCTTTTGCATACTGTCACTTGCGCCCAACGTTCGCAGGTTTGAAGCTCGTCATAGTCATCCCTTCCCGGATCCTACTCGGAATACCACAGACAAGGTTTAGACTTTCCGGATCGCAAGAATGCTGTCAATTGTTCTAGCCTATACCACAAAGATACTAATCTCACGGACTCGGTCTGTGTATTAGATATCCAAGAGAATATACTCCGGCTGTCGTCCAATGACTACGTTGAACATCATGTAGACCACTTTGTGGTTGTCAGGCACGCGGATCTTGGCTAAGTGAGTAACAAAGATTGGGTGATTGTCACGGGTCACCCCTTCATTCTGGCTTAACTGAATTAAGTACGAGAGTATATCTTGGAGAAGAAGTAGGCGTTAATTGAATAGAAAAACAATAGTAATTGCATTAATCCATGAAAAACAGCAGAGCTCCATACCTTAATCTATGGGGTGTAGAAACTCCACTGTAGAAAATACATAAGTGAAAAGGGTCTAGGCATGGCCGAATGGCTAGCTTCCATGCCAAAGGTCTAAGGACTAAACGACCAGAGATAAAAACCTATATAATAAATCTCTAAAAGTAGTTTTTATACTAAACTAGTAACCTAGGTTTACAGAAAATGAGTAACTAAGTGCAGATAGTGCAGAAATCCACTTTCGGGGCCCACTTGGTGTGTGCTTGGGCTGAGCATTGAAGCTTTTTCATGCATAGGCTGTTCCTAGAGTTAAACGCCAGCTTTGGTGCCAGTTTGGGCGTTTAACTCCAATTCTGGTGCCAGTTTGGTCGTTTTACGCCAAGATGTTTTAGGCTGACTTTGAACGCCAGTTTGGGCCAGCAAATCTCGGGCAAAGTATGGACTATTATATATTGATGGAAATCCCAGGATCTCTACTTTCCAACGCGATTGAGAGGGCATAAATTGGGCTTCTGTAGCTCCAGAAACTCCACTTTGAGTGCAACAGGGTCAGAATCCAACAGTATCTGCAGTCCTTTTTCAGCCTCTGAATCAGATTTTTGCTCAGGTCCCTCAATTTCAGCCAGAAAATACCTGAAATCATAGAAAAATACACAAACTCATAGTAAAGTCCAGAAATGTGATTTTTGAATAAAAAATAACAAAAATATAATAAAAAGTAACTAAAACATACTAAAAACTATGTAAAAACAATGCCAAAAAGGCTATAAATTATCCACTCATCAATGACACATTTTCTAAATTTAGTGTGGGATAGCTTGTTGGTTTAGACTATACTCAAAACGGAAATTTATTGGTAAATTCTAGATCAACATAAAATCTCGCATCAACTGCCGATGCACTACGCCTCGCCGTCACAGCCGCGTTGCCGTCATGCACAAGGGGAGAAGAAGGAGAGCGACGGGGAGAAGAGGAAGGGATGGCACCGTGACTGGGCTCGCCGCCGTTGCGTCACAGTCGCAGGAGCTTCCAGTTCTGCCGCCTCCAAGCACGAGCCAGTAAGAGAGGAAGACGTCGCCACCGCTGTTTGCGTTGTCATCTCCTGTCCGCGCCGTCGCCGTTCGCAAAGAGAGAGAGACGCGCGGCGAAGGAGTTGCTGCCGTGGAGAAGCCACCGTGTTCTGCTGTCGCCACCAGATTTGCCACTGCCAAAGCTTCTGGTCGAGCCTCCGTTCCTGGGAAAAACTACCGTAAGGTTTTAAGTATTGGGTTTTGTTTCGTTTGAGTTTTCGGAAACATTACAATTATTGCATGTTAGTTTCAGTTCCCGTTGCCTAAGTCCAGTTGATAAACCCCCTTTTTAGGGTTTATCTTGTGTTGAATTTAGAGCATTTTGATAACCTTTTCTCACATTTATTCAATGAAATAGCATGATTTTGTGATTGTCTCTTTATTTGTTCTTAAATGTGAAAACATGGTTTTTAGACCTTTAATTTGATGAATTTTATCTCCCTTTGATTCCACTAGATGCCTTAATGTGTTTGCTAGTGATTTCAGATTGAAAAGGGTTAGGAAAGGATCAAAGGAGTGGAAGGAAAGCATACAAAGTGGAGAAATCATGAAAAGCCAAAGATTTGGAAAAAGCCCATGGAGGCGCGCGCGCACTATGCGCCTACGCGCAGATTGTGAAATGCTCCAGGGACGCGTACACGCACTGTGCGCTTACGCGCCGAAGGCCGCACGTGATTTTTAAAGACTCATGCCTAGCAATTTTGGAGGGTTTCTGGCCCCATTTGGAGCTGGGTTTTTGGTGGGAAAAGGCTAAATAGACCAAGAAATGAAGGGGAAGACATTATAGACACCACTACACACATTAGAGAGAGTTTTAGTTAGTTTTAGAGAGAGAAGCTCTCACTTCTCTCTAGGATTAGGATTAGGTTAGATCTAGATTAGGAACTCTTAGATCTAGGTTTAATTTCATGCTTTGATTCACTTTTCCTTTTGTAATTCTTCTTCTTCTACATCTCTTCTCTTTAGTTTAGCATTTAATTATTGTAATTATCTACTTTTATGTGATGCACTTTTGTTCTTCTATTTCTTTTTAATGCAATGCATGTTTTGATTTCCTTTATTGTTCATTTAATTTGTTGTTGTTTAATTCCTTGCAATTGAGTAGTGTAGATTTACCTTCTTTGCAATTTTACTATGCTTTCCTTTTATGCCTTCCATGTGTTTAATGAAATGCTTGGAAGGAGGTTAGAGTAGAATTTTATGCTCTTGGCTTGGGACTGTAACTTAGGAACTCTTGAGTTACTAATGCCCAAGTAATTGATGATTGGGAGCCATTAACTCTAGGTCTCACTAATTGAATTGGTGGAGAGTTAGGACTTATGGACTTGGATTGATATAGCTCATTTGACTTTCCTTTACCTAGTTAGAGGATGACTTAATGGGATTGATCCTTGCCAATTCTCATGTTGTGGTTAGTGATAGGGATAGAGATCCTTGACCACCAAACCTTACCAAGACCTTTTTAGCTATTAGTTTATTTTCATTGCCATTTATCTTTCATGTCTCTTATCAAAACCCCAAACATTAATCCTAACCAATAACAAGAACACTTTATTACAATTCCTAGGGAGAATGACCCGAGGTTTAAATACTTCGGTTTATAGATTTTAGGGGTTTGTACATGTGACAAACAAATTTTTGTATGAAAGGATTATTGATTGGTTTAGAAACTATACTTGCAACGAGATCTCATTGGAGAAATTCTAAACCGTCAAAAATTCGTTCATCAAAATGGCGCCGTTGCCGGGGATTTGCAATGGTGTTATGTTATTGGTTATTGTATATATGTGAATATTGTGAATAGGTTTGTCTTTTGCTTGTTTACTAGTTTTTGTTAGTTTTATTTTGTTTTTCCACTATGAATTCCCACTTTGGCTATGAGTTTGGTTCTCACTATGTTGTAGGAAATGTGGACTTTACTGACAACATGTACCAAGGATGGAACACTTCAAGATGGGAGGAGCCTCAAGGAATTGATCACTCCTATTGGCAACAACCTCCGGATACTCATAGGTATAATTCACATCCTAGTGCATGCCAATTCAATGGCCATGGTGACTCTTTTTGTGATAATCAAGTACCACCACCATATGCTTATGACCCTTACCCTCGACATGACTATCAACCATGCTCACAAGCCCATTTTTACGAAGCACCTTCTTGTGACCCATACCCACCATATAACCAATCACCCATACCATTTCCTTGTGACTGTTATGAGCAAGAACCTTTAGAACCACCACAACCCTATCGTGATTACCACCAAGAACCACCTCAATACATACCATCTCCATACCCTTACCAAGAAGAACCGCCTGCCCACTATGAACCCTTTCTCCAAAATAATGAACCTTCCTATCCACCCCAAGCCCCAAATAGATTATTCTCTCACCTTGCTACTTCAAGGCCAAGCGGATATGTAAAGGAACACCCTAGAGTTTATGACTAATTTGTCTAAGGTAGTGGATTGTTTAGCCTACCAATGCTTGAACACTCAAGGTGTCTCCATAGCCACATGTGAAAAACCAAAAGAGGAGCAACGCATGAAAGAGAAATTGGAAAATCCGGTGGAGAAGAAGGAAGAGTCGAGCTTTGTGTTGGAGCAATTGGAGAAACCTAGGGTCATTGAAGAAAAGGAAGAAGTGGTTGAAGATCTAGGAGATGTGGAACCACCATGGCAGTCTCAACAACCTCCGGAGCATATAAAGATTGAAGAATATGAGAAGGTTGATCAAGATATGGATTCAATCATCAATGAATTCTTATCAATAATTGAATCCTCTCCCATGGGGCGTGAAACTGATGCTATTGAAAACAACGCAACACCAAATGATGTTGGTGATCTCATTGAAGACTCTTCCATCAAAGGTGAAGTTGATATGGAAGTAGATTTCACACAACCTCCCAAGTTTGACTTGATTGATGATGAGGAGGAATTGGAAGAAGTCAACAAGCAAGAAGAAGATGAAAGAAGTTGTCAAGAGGTGGAGCTACTCAAAGAAGAGCATAAGGGAATAGACCTTGCATTGTCTAAGTGTGGGGAGGTTTCCCTCCCTAAATCACCGTCCAACATGACATTCAAGTGGGTAAAATCCTCAAACCTAAGCTTTACTTTCTCACTTGAATATGGCTTGATTGAAATGGATGGACAACTTAGAACTCTTTGTAAAACTAAGAGTAAGAAGGAGTTGTGTAGTGGTTGGAAGTTTGGAATTAGGCTCATTGATGTCAAAGCTTCAAAGCATAGGGACCATGATTGGATGAATACCACTTTACATGGGTCTAGGAAAAAGACTTGGTATGCTAAAGAGAATTCTACTTGTCAACCACCCCAATGGAAAATTCATAGAGACCAACTATGGAAGCTCGTATCTTGGGTGGACTTCCATCCAAACTTGGTGAAGATGGTTGGAGCTTCTGTCAACCATTTGAGGAGCAAAGACCCTTGGAGATTCAAGGATGAGTACAAGCATAAGCCACCATGACAAAGAGCTTCCCAAATGTCCAACTTAAGGACTTAAACTAAAAGTGCTAGATGGGAGACACCCCACCATGGTAAACTTTTTCCACCCCCTTGAATTTTTTATTAATAAGTGAATTGAGTTACCACTGTAGATAGTTTTCTTTCCATATATTTCTTTCAATAAATTGGTTGTAGGTTGCTTGTGGAGCAAGTCTCTTTTGCTTGTATTTGAAGATTCTAAAAAAAAGCCAAAAAGAAATTTTGTCATTTTGTATTTTTGGCTAATTTTGAGCTGTAGGTAATATTAGGAGGATTTTAAGCTGTTTTTGTTATTTCTGAAAAAAAAAAAGAGAGGGGACAGGGATGCGTACGCACGCTGTGCGCGCACACATCCATACACAGATGCAGGCCCATACATTTCCCAGAGAGTTAGGCCATCCTTGTGCCAACACTAGGCTAATGGCATAACCTCATGCACGCGTATGCGCACTGCGTGCATACGCGTCGATACGCATAATCTGCAACGCACGCGAACGCGCACATACCGCGCGCGCGTCGACTCACTAAAGCAGTTCCCAGGACTACAACCCGAGAGTTGTGATGATGCTGGGCTAGCATTAAGCCTCTGGCCTAACTCACCCCATGCGGACGCACACTGTACGCGTTCGGGCCCACGCCTACATCTTCCACCTACGCAAAAGTGTACTTGACACTTCCGCGCCACTCGCTCATTTTCCCATCCGCGCGGATGCGCACAGTGCGCGCACGCGCGGATTCAAATTAATTAATCCCAAGGGATGCGAGAACCCTAGCGCAGTCGCGCACTTCCACCCCCTTCTTTTCAACGTTCACTCTTCCCTCCCCTCCTTCCAAACCTCCACAGTCACCACCCATAACCGCCACCGTCTAGCGAACATTTCGTCACCGCCGGCCGCCTTCACCCCATCTCCTCTTTCTTCCTCCCTTATCCTCTTTTCTCACCGTTCTCTCTTATCTGCTCCCTCTCTCATTTCCCATCTTTCCACCCCTCTGCCTATTCCCCCCTCCTCTGCCACCGAACTCCGTCGCGGCCACCAGCTACCGCCGGCGAGCATCTGGACTTCACTTCCCTCCATTTCTCCTCTTCCTCAATCACCACCCACCTCTATCATCACTGCAACCACCCTCTACTCTACTGCCCCGGGCCACTACGCTGTGCGCTCCTCATTGCGCCACCATGAGTCCGCCGTCACCACTGCTGGGTGGCGCTGTCATCAACCATCATTTCCTCTATTTCTCTCTTTCATTTCTGCTTCTGCACTCCAGGTTACCCCTGCCTCTTCTCTATTTCTTTACTATTTTTCATTAATTTTGGTATGATTAGATTAGATTAATTAGTTGAATAATCTGTTTGTTAGGTTAGCTTAGAAATGCATGCTGTTAGGTAGTTAGGATGTGGTTAGATGATTTTAGGCCTGATAAGTGCTCTGTTGTGTTTATTTTGTCCAAGTGTTACATGCTGAATGATGAGTGGTGTGCTCTATTTTATATGTTCTGTTTCACTGCTGTCTTGCTTGCTTAATGCTGCCAAGTCATATGAGTCCCTTGATTGTTCTACCTATTTGATATGGTGAACTCATATGACTGTTTTTGCTATTTGGGAACGTCTAAATTACTGCCGGAATGCTGCCCGAATTTCTAAAAATTGTTATTCTTCAACTTGTCACTTAGGATTGGACTAGGTACCTCTCATATTGAGCTTCGATTGAGTTTACTAAGTTCAACCCTAGGTTACTTGGGTTGGTATTGCCGCTTTTGTCATGATTCCCGTGTTATGCATCCATTCGAACCTTTCCGTGCTTTCACTTTTCAAGTTAGTCAAATGCCTTTTGAATTGTGCTACATTCACCATTTGATTTAGCTTGACAATATCTTTGAACATGGTTCACTATTTTACAACATTTGGTGCATTTCAACTTGTGTAACTCTTTCTCACTCAAATTGATTTCTAACTTGTCTTAGTTACACAAAGTACATTTCACCCTTTGCAACACCAATTATTGCATAATCCATGACCATGACATTGATTGATGACTTGCTTTTAAATAATTGCTTCTTTTGCAATCTCTTATTTCATCATAAATGACTGCTTCCTCCTCATGTTTGTTAGTATGCGTGTTACCCGTACTTTTGATTCATTGTGATTAAGCAAATGACCATCATACCCCTAACCGTTGAACTAATTTTTCTAACTTTTAACTTGCCTAACATACTAATTTTTCTTTTTAGTTTTCAACTAACTCTCTAACCATTCTTTTTGGGTATGATGCTCATTGAGCTTAATGAACAAGCATTGTGCAGATATTGCTTGCATTCTTGGTTTATGGCTTTTGTATTGAATGCTACTTCTTGTTGCTTGTATTCCAAGTTTTCTTCTTTTTAACTCACTTCATTTTAATATGCCATTCCTTGCCTTTCCATGCCCCTATTTGGCCTATTTGTTATATCATGTCATATTTGCTTTCAGGATGGCCGATAGAGGAAAAGCAAAGGCTACTACCTCAAGAAAGAGGAAGAAATCTCAAGCCTCTACCCTCTCTCCTTATGCCAACTATGCCATGAACCCACTTAATGAAGTAGATAAACAGAATTAGCTGCTACCACCCATTGACACGTACAAATTTCCCAATCTTTACTGCGAGCTGCGCTTCCCTACTTATCAGAAGATAAAACTAAACATTGAGAAGAAATTGGCCCTTCCTAATGACCTGAGGCGCTCCATTAATACCCGTATTCAGGGATTGGGCTTAGGCTTTGTTGATAGAGATTTTGGAAGAATAAACACTTCATGGGTCAAGGAGTTCTACTGCAACCTCTTTCGCACGACCCTTGAGTCAGTCCACCTACGGGGCGGGCAGTTCTTAGTGACTGAGGCTGCTATTGAGGGTGTATTACATTGCCTACCTCGAACTGGTGACACATGTGCATACCAGTAGGCAGAGATAGTAATAAATGCTATGAACTTTGATTATGAGGTGCTGAAGTGCGTTACTGCCACAACGGACGCCCCTTGGGTAATGGATGCTGACAACAAGAAGCCCAAGGGGATGTTATTTGGTTATCTGTCTAGAGAGGCTAGGACTTGGCAGTAGATATTCGCCCACTATGTCCTTCCTACTACCCATTTTTCTGAGATTCCAATGGATATGCTTTTTCCGATTGGCTGTGTCATGGAGGGGAAGGAGGTATACTTCCCCCGGCTGTTCAGGCGAGGCATGTGGCGAGCACACATCCGTGGCCTACTACCTTTTCCCAGTGCCCCATGGAGGGACGATGACGTGACACCACCACCCCTAGACGACGACGACAAGAAGGTTACTATTCCGTGGGGTACGTAGGTGCACGAGAAGCCCCCATCCAAGCGCCGCTCTCGAGCTAGAGCAGCAGTAGAGGCAACTAGACCTTCATCTTCTACAGCAGCGGCAGTACCTTCCTCTTCTTCAGCAGCAGTAGTAGCACCTTTACCACCACCACCAGCACCCGAGCCGACATATCTGCTAGTACAGTGCTTGTTTCGCTTCATGGAGCGCAACGAGTATCGTATCATGCGATGTCTCGATCGCATAAACCAGGTGTTTGTATCACAGGGCATTGAGCTTCCCCCTCTCCCCGACTCTCCCGCTTCCGATGCGGAGGATCACGAGGCAGAACACGAGGAGGAGCATGTTGAGGAGCCGATTTGGCAGGAGGCACCTCCACAGACGCAGGCTACTCAAGAGACCCAGCAGCCTCCCGAGGAGCCAGTGCCCCAGATTGAGCCCCAGCCGGAACCAGATGCGACTGTTGACCCTCACCATGAGCCCTATCAGTAGCATCGAGGATGATGATTCATCTTAAGTGTGGGGAGGTCACCATCATCGCCGTCGGTGGATTTGGTGAACATTTTCAGACACTATCACTTAGTTCATCTTATTTTGCTTTATTTTGCACTATTTTGGGATTATTGTACATATTTGCTATTGTGGATACTTTTATTTTGGTTATTGCACACTTTTATTGTATATATTGCATTTTAGCCTTGTGGTTGTGATTTAAAAAATGTTTTGAATTGTTGAAAACCTAGTTAAACCCTTTGTGCATAAAAGAATTTGTTTTGATTGAAAAAAGAGGGTAAACTAAGGAATTCTAGAATTTCTTAATCACAACATTGTATTTAGAATAAGCTTAATCAAAATAATGAATTTTTCCAAGGAATTTATATAAAGGGCACCACCCCAATTGAGTGGAAAATTTTTGTGGAACTTGCATGAATTCATACTTTTGTGGATCATATTTTGAGCTAAGAACACAAGATTGTGAGTTTTGAGCCTAATTGTGTGGTGACATTTTATAACCACTTAGTTTTCTTCTTGTGTGAAATTGTTCTCCTCCTATAATTGTGATCTTTGATTTGTTTAATTCTTTATGTCTAAATATTCCTTTTATTCATGCTTTATATGATTGAGGCCATTATTTCATTAGCTCACTTACCCAAATAGCCCACCTTTTACTCTCCATTGTCAACCAAATTTGAGCCTACGCTTAACCCAATTGTTCTTTATTTTAGCACATTACAAGCCTAAAGCGGAAAACAATAAAGTCTATTATTTGGATCTTTGATTAGCTTAGGCTAGTGAGAGTGTTTTATATTCAAGTTTGGGGAGATTGGGAACATTGGTCGGAATAAAAGGGGGTTTGGAATTTATATATTTGAGAATTGGGTGCACACTCATGAATTGATCAAATGTATAGACTTTATGCATTGATGTTCTTGTATGTAGCTTGAAAGAAAAAAAAATGAGAAAAACAAAAGAAAAAAAAGAAAACAAATGAAAAAAATATATAGAAAAAGAAAGAAAAAGAAGAAAACAATAAAAAGGGGACAAAATACCCCAAAGCAAAGTCCAATAAAAGTCAATGCATAAGTGTTATTGATGAGCGGATAATTTACACGCTTTTTGGCATTGTTTTTAGGCAGTTTTTAGTATGTTTTAGTTACTTTTTATTATATTTTTATTAGTTTTTAAATAAAAATCACATTTCTGGACTTTACTATGAGTTTGTGTGTTTTTCTGTGATTTCAGGTATTCTCTGGCTGAAATTGAGGGACCTGAGCAAAAATCTGAATCAGAGGCTGAAAAAGGACTGCAGATGATGTTGGATTTTCACCTCCCTGCACTTGAAGTGGATTTTCTGGAGCTACAGAAGCCCAATTGGTGCGCTCTCAATTGCGTTGGAAAGTAGACATCCTGGGCTTTCCAGCAATATATAATAGTCTATACTTTTCTCGAGTTTTGATAACGCAAATTGGCGTTTAAACGCCAACTTTCCACCCTATTCTGGCGTTAAACGCCAAAACTGGCATAAAAGCTGGAGTTGAACGCCCAAACTGGCATAAAAGCTGGCATTTAACTCCAAGAAAAGTCTCTACATGTGAAAGCTTCAATGCTCAGCCCAAACACACACCAAGTGGGCTTGGAAGTGGATTTCTGCATCATTTACTCATTTCTGTAAACCCTAGGTTACTGGTTCATTATAAAAACCACTTTTAGTGATTCATTTTGTACCTCATAACATTTTACATTAGAATTTTGTATCTTCTACGGCATGAGTCTCTAAACTCCATGGTTGGAGGTGAGGAGCTCTGCTGTGTCTCGATGGATTAATGCAATTACTACTGTTTTCCATTCAATCACGCTTGTTTCTATTCTAATATATTCACTCGCACTTCAACATGATGAATGCGATGATCCGTGACATTCATCACCATTCTCAACCTATGAACGCGTGCCTGACAACCACTTCCGTTCTACCTTAGATTGAGTGTGTATCTCTTTGGTTCCTGATTCATGAGTTTGATTGCCTCTCCTAACAACAGAGCATTCGAATCTGTGAGATCGGAGTCTTCATGGTATAAGCTAAAATCAATTGGCAACATCCTTGAGATCCAGAATGTCTAAAACTTGTCTGTAGTATTCCGAGTAGAATTCGGGAAGGAATGACTGTGACAAGCTTCAAACTCGCGAGTGTTGGGCGTAGTGACAAACGCAAAAGGATCAATAGATCCTATTCCAACATGAGTAAGAATCGACAGATGATTAGCCGTGCAGTGACAGCGCATTTGGACCATTTTCACTAAGAGGACGGACGGTAGCCATTGACAACGGTGATCCCCCAACATACAGCTTGCCATGGAAGGAGACTTACGTGCGTGAAGAAGAAGACAGTAGGAAAGCAGAGATTCAGAAGACAGAGCATCTCCAAAATTTCAACCTGTTCTCTATTACTGCATAACAAGTATTATTTAATTCATGTTCTTTTACTCATTCCAATTAAAACTGAGAATTATTATTGATATCCTAACTAAGAGTTACAAGATAACCATAGCTTGCTTCAAACCGACAATCTCAGTGGGATCGACCCTTACTCACGTAAGGTATTACTTGGACGACCCAGTGCACTTGCTGGTTAGTTGTGCAGAATTGCAAAAGTGTGATTGTGATTTCGTGCACCAGTTGTGAAAATCAAAAGAAAATGCATGAGTATGTGAAAAGTGAAGGATGGGTAGTTTAGGTTAGTACTTAATTGTATAGGGTATTATATAGGTTAGGGGGGAAAGTTTGGGCTAATCAAAGATTCAAATCCTAGTCCACTTACCCATATATAATCCTACCTTGACCCTAGCCCCATTATAACCTTATGGAAAAGCCCTCATGATATTTGTATGCATGCATTGAATAATTGTTGATTGTTAGATGAAGAACAAATTTTGGAAAGCATGATTAGGGAAGAATTGAGTGAATCAACCCCTAAACACTTGAGTGACTAAAGCGGATAGACATCCGGTGAGGGTTCGATTGCTCAATTGCATGTATTCGTCACCATCATTCTATTCATGCAAGTTTGTAAACTATTTTTGATAATTCAATTCAATTGTGGGTTGGATTTTGATTCTAATTACTCTAGCCTTTATGCTTATATATGTTCTCTTGGAAGTTGAGTTGTTTTGGCCAAGCATTTGCATTCATATAGTTAGTTGCATTTAGATAGTTTGCATTTAGATAGTTTAGTTGCATTGAATAAATCTCATACCCTTTGCTTCATTCTTGGTTTAGCATGACGACATGCTAAGGTTCAAGTGTGGGGAGGTTGATAAACCCCATTTTTAGGGTTTATCTTGTGTTAAATTTAGAGCATTTTATTAACCTTTTCTCACATTTATTCAATGAAATAGCATGATTTTGTGATTGTCTCCTTATTTGTGCTTAAATATGAAAACATGCTTTTTAGACCTTTAATTTGATGATTTTTATCTCCCTTTGATTCCACTAGATGCCTTGATGTGTTTGCTAGTGATTTCAGATTGAAAAGGGCTAGGAAAGGATCAAAGGAGTGGAAGGAAAACATACAAAGTAGAGAAATCATGAAAAGCCAAAGATTTGGAAAAAGCCCATGGGCGCGCCGCACACAATGCGCCTACGTGCGGATTGCGAAATACTCCAGGGATGCATACGCGCACTGTGCACGTAAGCGCCGAAGGCCCACATGATTTTTAAAGAAGAACTCGTGCCTAGCGATTTTGGAGGGTTTCTGGCCCCATTTGGAGCTGGGTTTTTAGCGGAAAAAGGCTAAATAGACCAAGGAATGAAGGGGAAGACATCATAGACACCACTACACACATTAGAGAGAGTATTAGTTAGTTATAGAGAGAGAAGCTCTCACTTCTCTCTAGGATTAGGATTAGGTTAGATGTAGATTATGAACTCTTAGATCTAGGTTTAATTTCATGCTTTGATTCACTTTTCCTTTTGTAATTCTTCTTCTTCTACATCTCTTCTCTTTAGTTTAGCATTTAATTCTTGTAATTCTCTACTTTTATGTGATGCACTTTTGTTCTTCTATTTCTTTTTAATGCAATGCATATTTTGATTTCCTTTATTGTTCATTTGATTTGTTGTTGTTTAGTTTCTTGCAATTGAGTAGTGTAGATTTACTTTCCTTGCAATTTTACTATGCTTTCCTTTTATACCTTCCAAGTGTTTGATGAAATGCTTGGAAGGATGTTTGATGAGCGGATAAATTATACCCTTTTTGGCATTGTTTTTACATAGTTTTTAATATGTTTTAGTTACTTTTTATTATATTTTTATTAGTTTTTATGCAAAAATCACATTTCTAGACTTTACTATGTGTTTGTGTGTTTTTCTATAATTTCAGGAATTTTCTGGCTGAAATTGAGGGACCTGAGCAAAAGTCTGATTCAGAGGCCGAGAAAGGACTGCAAATGCTGTTGGATTCTGACCCTCCTGCATTCGAAGTGGATTTTCTAGAGCTAAAAAAGCCCAATTGGCCCTCTGTCAATTGCTTTGGAAAGTAGACATCTTGGGCTTTTCAGAAATGTATAATAGTCCATACTTTTTCCGAGATTTGATGGCCCAAACTGGTGTCCAAACGCACACCAGAGACTCTTTTTCTGGCGTAAAACGCCAGAACTGGCACCAGAACTGGAGTTAAACGCCAAAACTGGCACCCAAGCTAGCGTTTAACTCCAAGAATGGCCTATGCACGTGAAAGCTTCAATGCTCAGCCCAAGCACACACCAAGTGGGCCCCGAAATTGGATTTCTGCACTATCTGAACTTAGTTACTTATTTTTTGTAATCCTAGTAACTATTTTAGTATCAATAGCACTTTTTACTATTGTATTCGCATCTCTGGACGTTTAGTCCTTAGACTTATACTATCCTTGGACTTGGAGGCTGGCCATTCGGCCATGCCTAGACCTTTTTCTCTTATGTATTTTCTACGGTGGAGTTTCTACACCTCATAGATTAAGGTGCGGAGCTCTGCTGTCCTTCATAAATTAATGCAAGTACTATTATTTCTCTTTCAATTCACGCTTACTTCTTCGCCAAGATATACTCTCGTACTTAATTCAGTTAAGTTAGAATGAAGGAGTGACCTGTGACAATCACCCACTATCTTTGTTACTCGCTTTGCCAAGATCTGCGTGTGATGCACGAAATTGTGTTCCATGTTCTTTGTACTTGTGTGAGATTAACAATATATAATTGTATTGAATCCTCATTGTGGCTCTATGTGTGGACACAACTCCGTTCAACTAACCAGCAAGTGCACTGGGTCGTCCAAGTAATACCTTACGTGAGTAAGGGTCGAATCCCACGGAGATTGTTGGTATGAAGCAAGCTATGGTCACCTTGTAGATCTCAGTCAGGCAAATATAAATGGTTATGTGGTTTTCGAATAATAAATAATAAAATAGGGATAGAGATACTTATGTAAATCATTGGTAGGAATTTCAGATAAGCGAATGGAGATGCTTTTCGTTCCTCTGAACCTCTGCTTTCCTGCTATCTTCATCCAATCAGTCTTACTCCTTTCCATGGCTGGCTTTATGTGATACATCACCACTGTCAATGGCTACTTTCGGTCATCTCACGGGAAAATGATCCAATGCCCTGTCACGGCACGGCTAATCGTCTGGAGGCATCACCCTTGTCAATGGCTTCATCTTATCCTCTCAGTGAATAATATGCTCACGCACCCTGTCACGGCACGGCTATTCATCTGTCGGTTCTCGATCATGCTGGAATAGGATTTACTATCCTTTTGCGTCTGTCACTAACGCCCTGCAATCGCGAGTTTGGAGCTCGTCACAGTCATTCAATCATTGAATCCTACTCGGAATACCACAGACAAGGTTTAGACCTTCCGGATTCTCTTGAATGCCGCCATCATTCTTGCTTACGCCACGAAGATTCTGGTTAGGAGATCTAAGAGATACTCATTCTAGCTTTATTCATGTAGAACAGAAGTGTTTGTCAGGCACGCGTTCATAAGGGAGAAGGATGATGAGCGTCACACATAATCATCACCTTCATCACGTTCTTTGGTGCGAATGGATATCTTAGAAGAGAAATAAGAAGAATTGAATAGAAAACAGTAGTACTTTGCATTAATCTTTGAGGAACAGCAGAGCTCCACACCTTAATCTATGGAGTGTAGAAACTCTACCGTATGAAAATACATAAGTGAAGGTCCAGGCATGGCCGAGATGGCCAGCCCCCTAAACGAGATCACAGGATCAAAATACAATCCAGGATGCCTAATACAATAGTAAGAGGTCCTATTTATAATAAACTAGCTACTAGGGTTTACATGAGTAAGTAATTGATGTATAAATCCACTTCCGGGGCCCACTTGGTGTGTGTTTGGGCTGAACTTAAGTTTAGCATGTGCAGAGGCCATTTGTGGAGTTGAACGCCAGTTTCTGTGCCAGTTTGGGCGTTCAACTCTGGTTTTGGATCCTTTTCTGGCGCTGGACGCCAGATTTGGGCAGAAGGCTGGCGTTGAACGCCAGTTTACGTCGTCAATTCTTGGCCAAATTATGGACTATTATATATTTCTGGAAAGCCCTGGATGTCTACTTTCCAACGCAATTGGAAGCGCGCCATTTGGAGTTCTGTAGCTCCAGAAAATCCACTTTGAGTGCAGGGAGGTCAGAATCCAACAGCATCAGCAGTCCTTTTTCAACCTCTGAATCCGATTTTTGCTCAAGTCCCTCAATTTCAGACAGAAAATACCTGAAATCACAGAAAAACACACAAACTCATAGTAAAGTCCAGAAATGTGAATTTAACATAAAAACTAATGAAAACATCCCTAAAAGTAACTAGATCCTACTAAAAACATACTAAAAACAATGCCAAAAAGCGTATAAATTATCCGCTCATCACAACACCAAACTTAAATTGTTGCTTGTCCCCAAGCAACTGAAAATCAAATAGGATAAAAAGAAGAGAATATACTATAAATTCCAAACTATCAATGAAACAGAGCTTCAATCATATGAGCGGGACTTATAGCTTTTTGCCTCTTGAATAGTTTTGGCATCTCACTCTATCCATTGAGGTTCAGAATGATTGGCATCTATAGGAACTTCAGATTTCGAATAGTGTTATTGACTCTCCTAGTTCAGTATGATGATTCTTGAACACAGCTTCTTTATGAGTCTTGGCCGTGGCCCTAAGCACTTTGTTTTCCAGTATTACCACCGGATACATAAATGCCACAGACACATAATTGGGTGAACCTTTTCAGATTGTGACTCAGCTTTGCTAAAGTCCCCAATTAGAGGTGTCCAGGGTTTTTAAGCACACTCTTTGTTTTTGCTTTGGACCTTGACTTTAACCGCTCAGTCTCAAGTTTTCACTTGACACCTACACGCCACAAGCACATGGTTAGGGACAGCTTGGTTTAGCCGCTTAGACCAGGATTTTATTCCTTTAGGCCCTCCTATCCACTGATGCTCAAAGCCTTGGGATCCTTTTTATTTGCCCTTGCCTTTTGGTTTTAAGGGTTATTGGCTTTTTCTGCTTGCTTTTTCTTTTTCTTTCTATATATTTTTTTTTTATTTTTTTTTTCGCCTATTTTTTTTCTGCAAGCTTTGTTCTTTGCTGCTTTTTCTTGCTTCAAGAATCATTTTTATGATTTTTCAGATTATCAAATAACATGTCTCCTAGTCATCATTCTTTCAAGAGCCAACATATTTAACATTCTTAAACAACAACTTCAAAAGACATATGCACTGTTCAAGCATACATTCAGAAAACAAGAAGCATTGTCACCACATCAATATAATTAAGCTAAGTTCAAGGATAAATTCGAAACTCATGTACTTCTTTTTCTTTTGAATTAAAACATTTTTTTTTTTAAGAGAGGTGATGGATTCATAGGACATTTATAACTTTAAGACATAGTTACTACTACTAATGATCATGTAATGAAGACACAAACATAGATAAGCACATAACATAGAAAATGAAAAACAGAGAAAGTAAGAACAAGGAATGAGTCCACCTTAGTGATGTCCTTGAGCTCTTCTATGTCTCTTCCTTGTCTTTGCTGCTCCTCCTTCATTGCTTTTAGATCTTCTCTGATTTCATGAAGGATGATGGAGTGCTCTTGATGTTCCACCCTTAATTGCTTCCAATAATTGTGTGGAAGAAAATGTATCCCCTGAGGTATCTCAGGGATCTCTTGATTTGCAGTCAAATGTTCTACCACTGAGCTATAGACCCTTGATGGAAGCTTTTGTCTTCCCTTTCCTCTTTCTAGAGGCTCCTCTGGCCTTAGGTGCCATCAATGGTTATGGAAAAAAAACAAAAAAGCTATGCTTTTTACCACACCAAACTTAGAATGTTGCTCGCCCTCGATCAAAAGAAGAAAGAATAGAAGAAGAAGAGGATATGGAGGAGATGGATGGCTGTGTGTATTCGGCCTTATGGGTGGGATTGGGTGGGGAAGAGATGTTGAATTTTTGAAGGTAAGTGGGTGTATGGGTGTGAGTGGTAAATGGAAGACAGAAGGGAGGAGTGTTTATTGGGAATAGAGGATGATTGAGAAGAGAGTGGTGAGAAGAAGTGAGTGGAGGTAGGTGGGGATCCTGTG
This sequence comes from Arachis hypogaea, assembly GCF_003086295.3. Classification (NCBI taxonomy): domain Eukaryota; kingdom Viridiplantae; phylum Streptophyta; class Magnoliopsida; order Fabales; family Fabaceae; genus Arachis; species Arachis hypogaea. Next base: position 73,518,135 of record NC_092049.1, on the reverse strand, counting down.
GGGTCCACAGATCCTGAGGTGTCAAGGCATTTACATCCCTGCACCAATTTAGGCATGCAAAATGCCCTTGCACACAACTCTGGGCGTTCAGCGCCAGGTTGGTGCCCATTTTGGGCGTTCAACGCCCATTTGCTGCCATTTCTGGCGTTGAACGCCAGAACCATGCTTGTTCTGGGCGTTCAGCACCAGGATGCTCCCATTCTGGGCGTTCAGCGCCAGAACTATGCTCTGTCTAGCGTTTGAACGCCAGGCAGATGCTCCTCCAGGGTGTGATTTTTCTTCTGCTGTTTTTGATTCCGTTTTCAATTTTTATATTTATTTTGTGACTCCACATGATCATGAACCTAAGAAAACATGAAGAACAATAAAAATAAGAATTAGATAAACATTGGGTTGCCTCCCAACAAGCGCTTCTTTAATGTCAATAGCTTGACAGTGAGCTCTCATGGAGCCTCACAGATGTGCAGAGCTTTGTTGAGACTCTCCAACACCAAACTTAGAGTTTGGATATGGGAGTTCAACACCAAACTTAGAGTTTGGTTGTGGCCTCCCAACACCAAACTTAGAGTTTGACTGTGGGGGCTCTGGTTGACTCTGCTTGGAGAGAAGCTTTTTCTGCTTCCTCCGCATGGTTGCAGAGGGAGATCCTTGAGTTTTGAATACAAGGGAGTTCTCATTCCATTGAAGAACTATTTCACCTCTGTCAACATCAATCACAGCTCTTGCTGTGGCCAGGAAAGGTCTTCCTAGGATGATGGATTCATCCTCTTCCTTTCCAGTATCCAGGACTATGAAATCAGCAGGGATGTAAAGGCCTTCAACCTTTACTAACACGTCCTCTACTTGTCCATAAGCCTGTCTTCTTGAGCTGTCTGCCATCTCTAATGAGATTTTAGCAGCTTGCACCTCATAGATTCTCAGTTTCTCTATTACAGAGAGGGGCATGAGGTTTATTCCTGAACCAAGGTCACACAGAGCCTTAAAGATCATGGTGCCTATGGTACAGGGTATTATGAACTTTCCAGGATCCTGTCTCTTCTGAGGCAATGTCAGTTGATCCAGATCACTTAGTTCATTGATGGACAAGGGAGGTTCAACTTCCCAAGCATCAATGCCAAACAATTTGGCATTCAGCTTCATGATTGCACCAAGAAACTTGGCAGTTTGCTCTTTAGTGACATCCTCATTCTCTTCAGAAGAGGAATACTCATCAGAGCTCATGAAGGGCATAAGGAGGTTCAATGGAATCTCTATGGTCTCTAGATGAGCCTCAGAGTCCTTTGGTTCCTCAGAGGGAAGCTCCTTATTGACCACTGGACGTCCCAGGAGGTCTTCCTCCTTAGGATTCACGTCCTCTCCTCTCCTCAGAGGTTCGGCCATGGTGCTTATGTCAATGGCCTTGCACTCTCCTTTTGGGTTCTCTTCTGTATTGCTTGGGAGAGTACTAGGAGGGATTTCAGTGATCCTTTTACTCAGCTGGCCCACTTGTGCTTCCAGCTTTCTAATGGAAGACCTTGTTTCATTCATGAAACTTACAGTGGCCTTAGATAGATCAGAGACTAGATTTGCTAAATTAGAAGCATTTTGTTCAGAGTTCTCTGTCTGTTGCTGAGTTGATGATGGAAAAGGCTTGCTATTGCTGAACCTGTTTCTTCCACCATTATTAAAGCCTTGTTGGGGCTTTTGATCCTTCCATGAGAAATTTGGATGATTTCTCCATGTTGAGTTATAGGTGTTTCCATAAGGTTCACCTAAGTAATTCACCTCTGCTATTGCAGGGTTCTCAGGATCATAGGCTTCTTCTTCAGGAGAAGCCTCTTGAGTACTGTTGGATGCAGCTTGCATTCCATGCAGACTCTGAGAAATCATATTGACTTGCTGAGTCAATATTTTGTTCTGAGCCAATATGGCATTCAGAGTATCAACTTCAAGAACTCCCTTCTTCATAGGCGTCCCATTATTCACAGGATTCCTTTCAGAAGTGTACATGAACTGGTTATTAGCAACCATGTTAATGAGTTCTTGAGCTTCTGCAGGCGTTTTCTTTAGGTGAATGGATCCACCTACAGAGGTATCCAATGACATCTTAGATAACTCAGACAGACCATCATAGAATATATCCAAGATGGTCCATTCTGAAAGCATGTCAGAAGGACACTTTTTGGTCAATTGTTTGTATCTTTCCCAAGCTTCATAGAGAGATTCACCTTCTTTCTGTCTGAAGGTTTGAACATCAGCTCTAAGCTTGCTCAGCTTTTGAGGAGGAAAGTACTTGGCTAAGAAAGCCGTGACCAGCTTATCCCAAGAGTTCAGGTTGTCTTTGGGTTGAGAATCCAACCATAATCTAGCTCTGTCTCTTACAGCAAAAGGGAAAAGCATGAGCCTGTAGACTTCAGGATCTACTCCATTAGTCTTAACAGTATCACATATCTGCAAGAACTCAGTTAAGAACTGAAAAGGATCTTCAGATGGAAGTCCATGAAACTTGCAGTTCTGCTGCATCAGAGAAACTAACTGAGATTTCAGCTCAAAGTTGTTTGCTCCAATGGCAGGAATGGAGATGCTTCTTCCATGTAAATTGGAATTAGGTGCAGTAAAGTCACCAAGCATCTTCCTTATATTATTATTATTTTCGGCTGCCATCTCCTCTTCCTGTTCGAAAAATTCTGAAAGGTTATCTCTGGATTGTTGTATTTTAGCTTCTCTTAATTTTCTCTTCAGAGTCCTTTCAGGTTCTGGATCTGCTTCCACAAGAATGTTCTTATCCTTGCTCCTGCTCATATGACAAGGAAGAAGGCACAGAAAAATAATAATAATAATGGAGATCCTTTATACCACAGTATAGGGATTCCTGTGTGAGTGGAAGAAGAGGGGGAGACAAAGAATGTAATATAATGGAAGAAACACAACTGTGAGGATGGAAGAGAGGTGAAATGAGATGTTAGGATATGAATGAATAAATAGAATGAGATGGGGGAGGGATAATTTTCGAAAATTATTTTGAAAAAGAGTTAGTGATTTTCGAAAATGGTTTTTGAAAAATGTTAGTAATTTTCGAAAATTTTTTAAATCAAAACTAGAAAATAAAAATAATTAGTTAATTAAAAAGAAATTTTTGAAAAAGAGGGAGATATTTTCGAAAATTAGAGAGAGAGAGTTAGTTAGGTAGTTTTGAAAAAGTTAAGAAACAAACAAAAAGTTAGTTAGTTAGTTGAAACAAATTTTGAAAAGATAAGAAGATAGGAAGTTAGAGAAGATATTTTGAAATCAACTTTTTGAAAAAGATAAGATAAGAAGATATTTTTGAAAAGATATGATAGAAATTAGTTTTGAAAAAGATTTGATTTTTAAAATCACAATTAATGACTTGATTCACAAGAAATCACAAGATATGATTCTAGAACTTAAAGTTTGAATCTTTCTTAACAAGCAAGTAACAAACTTCAAATTTTTGAATCAAAACATTAATTGATTATGTTATTTTCGAAAATTTGATATAAAAATAAGAAAAAGATTTTTGAAAAATATTTTTGGAATTTTCGAAAATAACTAAGAATTTTGAAAAAGATTTGATTTTTTGAAAAAGATTTTGAAAAAGATAAGATTTTCAAATTGAAAATTTGATTTGACTCATGAGAAACAATTTGATTTTAAAAATTTTTGAAAAAGTCAACTCAAATTTTCAAATTTGATGAGAGAAAAAAGGAAAGATATTTTTTTGATTTTTTGAATTTTTATGAAAACGTGAAAATTATGCAATGCATGAAATTTTTAGATCAAAACAATGAATGCATGCAAGAATGCTATGAATGTCAAGATGAACACCAAGAACACTATGAATGTTAAGATGAACATCATAGACACAATTTTGAAAAATTTTAATGTAAAGAAAACATGCAAGACACCAAACTTAGAATTCTTTAATGCTTAGACACTAAGAATTCAAGAATGCATATGAAAAACAATAAAAGACACAAAACAAAAAATCATCAAGATCAAACAAGAAGACTTACCAAGAACAACTTGAAGATCATGAAGAACACTATTAATGCATGATATTTTCGAAAAAATGCAAGATGCATATGCAATTGACACCAAACTTATAACATGACTCAAGACTCAAACAAGAAACACAAAAAATATTTTTGATTTTTATGATTTTCTAATTTTTTTTGTATTTTCTTTTAATTTTTTCGAAAATTATTGTAAAAAAATAAAAATAAGGATTCCAAAATTTTTAATATGAATTCCAGGAATCTTGCCATGTTAGTCTTAAGGCTCCAATCAAAGGGTCAGGCATGGCTTAATAGCCAGCCAAGCTTTAGCATATAATTACATGGACTGGAGTGATTGAATGCCAATCCCAAAGTAGTTTGGGTATGGCTTTACAGCCAGATAGGCTTCAACATGCTTCGTGAAACACTAGAATTCATTCTTAAAAATTTTGAAGAAAAATAATATTTTTGAAAACATTTTTTTTTTTCGAAAACAAGTGGGAAAATTTTGAAATATTTTTGAAAAATTTTTGAAAATAAAATAAAAGGAAAATTACCTAATCTGAGCAACAAGATGAGCCGTCAGTTGTCCAAACTCAAACAATCCCCGGCAACGGCGCCAAAAACTTGGTGCTGTTGCCGGATCAAAAGGGAATCTGGCACTGATGTTACCGGACCAAAAGCTTGCCGAAAACTCAAAACAATCCCCGGCAACGGCGCCAAAAACTTGATGCACGAAATTGTGTTCCATGTTCTTTGTACTTGTGTGAGATTAACAATATATAATTGTATTGAATCCTCATTGTGGCTCTATGTGTGGACACAACTCCGTTCAACTAACCAGCAAGTGCACTGGGTCGTCCAAGTAATAGCTTACGTGAGTAAGGGTCGAATCCCACGGAGATTGTTGGTATGAAGCAAGCTATGGTCACCTTGTAGATCTCAGTCAGGCAGATATAAATGGTTATGTGGTTTTCAAATAATAAATAATAAAATAGGGATAGAGATACTTATGTAAATCATTGGTAGGAATTTCAGATAAGCGAATGGAGATGCTTTTCGTTCCTCTGAACCTCTGCTTTCTTGCTATCTTCATCCAATCAGTCTTACTCCTTTCCATGGCTGGCTTTATGTGATACATCACCACTGTCAATGGCTACTTTTGGTCATCTCACGGGAAAATGATCCAATGCCCTGTCACGGCACGGCTAATCGTCTGGAGGCATCACCCTTGTCAATGGCTTCATCTTATCCTCTCAGTGAATAATATGCTCACGCACCCTGTCACGGCACGGCTATTCATCTGTCGGTTCTCGATCATGCTGGAATAGGATTTACTATCCTTTTGCGTCTGTCACTAACGCCCTGCAATCGCGAGTTCGAAGCTCGTCACAGTCATTCAATCATTGAATCCTACTCGGAATACCACAGACAAGGTTTAGACCTTCCGGATTCTCTTGAATGCCGCCATCATTCTAGCTTACGCCACGAAGATTCTGGTTAGGAGATCTAAGAGATACTCATTCTAGCTTAATTCATGTAGAACAGAAGTGTTTGTCAGGCACGCGTTCATAAGGGAGAAGGATGATGAGCGTCACACATAATCATCACCTTCATCACGTTTTTTGGTGCGAATGGATATCTTAGAAGAGAAATAAGAAGAATTGAATAGAAAACAGTAGTACTTTGCATTAATCTTTGAGGAACAGCAGAGCTCCACACCTTAATCTATGGAGTGTAGAAACTCTACCGTATGAAAATACATAAGTGAAGGTCCAGGCATGGCCGAGATGGCCAGCCCCCTAAACGAGATCACAGGATCAAAATACAATCCAGGATGCCTAATACAATAGTAAGAGGTCCTATTTATAATAAACTAGCTACTAGGGTTTACATGAGTAAGTAATTGATGTATAAATCCACTTCCGGGGCCCACTTGGTGTGTGTTTGGGCTGAGCTTAAGTGTAGCATGTGCAGAGGCCATTTGTGGAGTTGAACGCCAGTTTCTGTGCCAGTTTGGGCGTTCAACTCTGGTTTTGGATCCTTTTCTGGCGCTGGACGCCAGATTTGGGCAAAAGGCTGGCGTTGAACGCCAGTTTACGTCTTCAATTCTTGGCCAAAGTATGGACTATTATATATTGCTGGAAAGCCCTGGATGTCTACTTTCCAACGCAATTGGAAGCGCGCCATTTGGAGTTCTGTAGCTCCGGAAAATCCACTTTGAGTGCAGGGAGGTCAGAATCCAACAGCATCAGCAGTCCTTTTTCAACCTCTGAATCCGATTTTTGCTCTAGTCCCTCAATTTCAGCCAGAAAATACCTGAAATCACAGAAAAACACACAAACTCATAGTAAAGTCCAGAAATGTGAATTTAACATAAAAACTAATGAAAACATCCCTAAAAGTAACTAGATCCTACTAAAAACATACTAAAAACAATGCCAAAAAGCGTATAAATTATCCGCTCATCAGCGTGCCTGACAACCACAAGCGGTCTACATGATGTTCAACGTAGTCATTGGACAACAGCCAGAGTATAATTTCTTGGGTCTCTAATCCACAATTTTTATCACCTCTCCTGACAACAGAGCATCCGAATCCGTGAGATTAGAACTTTCGTGGTATAGGCTAGAACCAATTGGCAGCATTCTTGAGATCCAGAAAGTCTAAACCTTGTCTGTGGTATTCCGAGTAGGATCTGGGAAGGGATGACTGTGACGAGCTTTAAACTCACGAATGTTGGGCGCAGTGACAGTGTGCAAAAGGATAGAGAGATCCTATTCCGACGCTAGTGAAAACCGACAAATGATTAGCCATGCGGTATGACGGGAGGGTGTAAGTCGGCCAATTAAGAAATCAATTTAGGAGATACTTTGTGAGTATAGTTTTTAACCAGCTAAAATCCACCTCATCAATTTAGAAAAATTATCACAAAAGTTTAGAATAAAAATACTGGGAGTATGAGTCCCAGGTCGTGTCCCAACGAGTTGCCAAAAGTGTGCTAATTCATTAATCAGGAGTTTTCCAAGAGATTTTGAGTTTGGGCAATGAGCACAAGCATATAATTGTAAATTAAAGCAATAAAAATTAAAAGAGATTTATATATTCAAAATAAAAAGCCTTGACTGGGGGAATTATTAATTGGAAGTTCCATCCTTGTTGGAATTCTCTCAAGTGTAGTATAAAGAGGTTGTTATTTTCACTTAGTTAACCCTTACTAAATAAAGGAAAGTCAAGTGATTGAGCTAACTCTTATTCGCAAATCCTAGTCCTCTCCCTTGGGAAGGTCTAGCGTTAGTAAATACAGAATTAGCCAACAACTTCCATTTTAACTAATCACTTGAGCATTCCAACTCAAGTTTCTCCTCTTCATCAACCCCCATGTCAAGTTGGGAGTCTACTCCATCAACATGGATACCATCTTCGTTATTGGGAGTTTGGAATAGAAAAGAGACATAGTAATTTAAATAAAATAGAGATTCAAAATTAATTAAAAGTAAGAATAATCCTTTGCATTAATAAATTCTAAAAATAATCCAATTGTAACTCTAAACAAGAATTATGAATATGGAATAAATAAATTGGGAGTAAGAAAACAAACTAGAATAATATCTTCAACAGAGGTGATGACTCTTCAATATCCAAAGCAAAAACAATAAACTAGGAAACTATGAATGTAAAAGAAAACCTAGAGGAAGAGTAATTTTTTTCTCTCTAGATTCAGATCTAAAAACCTAAAACTATTCTAATGAGAATGTGTTTTGAGTCTCTGCATGTTCCCTAGCTCTAGTCTGTGTTTTTGGGCCGAAAACTGGTTAAAACCCGGCCTAAAATCGCCCCCAGCATTTTCTGTTATTTCTGCAGATCGCGCATGTCACGCGTACACGTCAGTCACGCATGCACGTCGCTGGTTGTTTTTGCGTGTCACGTGTATGCGTCAGTCACGCGCACGCGTCTTTGTGCAAACTCCGATCCACGCGTACGCGTCAGGCACGCGCACGCATCGCTGCAAATTTCTTCATGTCGCACTCTCGCGTGAGCCAGGCGTGCGCGTCGATGCTCGCTGGTTATCTCCTTAGTTTCTTGTGTTCTTTCCATTTTTGCAAGCTTCCTCTCCATTCTCTAATCCATTCCTTCCCTATAAAGCCTGAAATACTTAACACATGGATCACGACATCGAATGGTGTAAAGGAGAATTAAAATACACAAATTAAAGATATCTAGGAAGCAAGTTTTCAACCATAGAACAAAACTAAGAAGGAATTGTAAAATCATGCAAATTGTATGAATAAGTGGGTAAAGACTTGATGAAACCACTCAATTAAACACAAGATAAACCATAAAATAGTGATTTATCAACCTCCCCACACTTAAACATTAACATGTCCTCATGCTTAGCTTAAGGAGATAAAATAAATGAGTAGGAAAAAGTAAGACTCATGCAATGCAATGCAATGCAACCTATGTATATAAATGCAACTATATGCTAAGATGATTTTTGCCTACTTGGTTAAAAGTAAATAAGTTCGTCAAGACAAACATAAATCAAATATCACTAATTAAAATCATACAGTAAAAACAAGTAAACTTGTAAGAAGACAGCTCATGAAAGCAGGGAACATAGAATTCAGCATTGAACCCTCACTAATGGTGTATATGCACTCTAATCACTCAAGTGTATAGGGTAATTACTCTACTCTTCTCTAGTCATGCTTTATAAACCTTGTTCTTCACCTAACCAATAAACAAGTATTTAATGTACCAATGCAAACATCATGAGGTCTTTTCAAGGTTGTAATGGGGCTAAGGTAAAGGTGATGGTATAAGTGAGCTAAGTGAGCTTATAAATTGAATCCTTGATTAACCTAAGCTCTTACCTATACATACACTCTTTATACTTTTGAAATCATACCCAGCTACCCAAAATTACCACTTTTCCATTACATACTCATGCATCAACTTTTCTTTTAATTTGTATCACATATGCATTGACCTTTTCATTAACTTAACATTGGGGTAATTTTGTCCCCTTATTCATTTATTTATTTACTTAATTACTTGAATATTTTTGGTTTTTTTTTAAATAAAAGTAAACATAACTTATCAATGCACATGGGTTTTTAATTTTTCTGTTTTCACATGAGTAGCTACCCAAATTCCCAATAATTAAATGAAATAAAAACATAAGACATTCCTTATTAACCCATGTTCCCACAGTTTTCCCACACTTAATTGACACACAATCTCTATATTAAGCTAACCAAAGATTCAATTGGGGTGATTACTTGTTTTTCTGCTTAAGGCTAGTGATGTTGTAAAATATAGAACAAATGGGATTTTAAAAGGCTCAAAGTGGCTAACAAAGGTAAATGGAAGTAGGCTATTTGGGATAAGTGAGCTAATAATCAAATAATGGCCTCAATCATATGCATGCATATAAACACATTAAATATTGGACATATAGGATGGAACAAAATAAAAATTACAATCATATAGAAGAAAAAGACACAAGAATAAAATTTTATGGTTAAATAATGTAACCATGTAATTAAGCTCAAATCTCACAGCTTGTGTGTTCTAGCTTTAAACTATGTTTCCAATTTACAGTCTTCAAACAATTTTAGCACAAAATTTTAATTTAAATTAGTGAAATTTTCAAAAAAAAAATAGAGTCTTAAAAAGAAACTTATTATTTTTCAACCAAATAGAACATGCATGCAAATACCTATTACTATGCAATTTATCCTATCCTAAACAAAAGAAAAATAAAAAATTTATTGGTGCTAAGAAAGAGAAATTACCTCCGGAAGTCAGGTACTGACCGACCTCTCCACACTTAAAGCTTGGCACTGTCCTCGGTGCCATCAGTCAGGAACAAAGGGGAGCTGGTAGCAGCATCTCCACAATCTGGACTGTCATGGCTCCCTGTGCTGGTAAATGAAGTGGACTCCGGGGTAAATCGGCGACTTGTTACGGTGCTCTCTTCGCTTTCCCTGCCGGTTAAGCTGATCCAACTGCGCAAGTATCTGAAGGAGTAGCTGATTTGTTGTAGGTGCTTGTGATATGGAAGGAGAAGGAATATCTCCGGCCAGTTCTACAGGCCGGCTAGTAGTGGCTGTTGGAGGTCTGATATACTTCCCATTAGGGACGATCTGATCATCCCGTGGAATTATGGTCTTGGAGTCCCCAGCTCTGTAGGAGACTCCGGCTACTGAGACTAGATCTGAAACTAAGGCTGGAAAAGGTAGGTTGCCCACAATCTTTACGTGTCCCATGGCATTCCGGATGTGTCTTGGTAAATTGAGAGGCTGGTCTGTAAGGATACACTAGAGTATAACAGCCATATCTGCAGTGAAGGAGGACTCATGAGTACTCAGAAAGACGTAATGGGACATAATTTGTGCCCATACTCGAGCCTCCAAGGTGAGTGCTGAAGCTAATATGCCCTTAGGTCGGGATCGATGGTATCCGTAGATCCATCTGCTGCCAGGTTATGCTATAACTCTGAGAACAGTGTCCCAGTCAAATTGGTATGTCTGGCACTTGAAGGAGGCTTCTTGGAATATGTCCAATCCTTCTGGAGCAGGGGGAAGAGATAAAGCTTATTGAATGGCTTCTTCAGTTAGGGGGATTTGCTTCTAACGGATATAGATAGACTGCAGGGTTGGCATGTAAAAATTGGAGTAGAATTCGACTACCCATGAAAGATTGACCTACCGTGGCTGTCTTCGTAAGAATCCCTGTTGTCTGCTCTCAATGCGGGGCTCAACAAACTCAACAATGTGGGTCGGAAGGATGAATAGGTGCTCATTGTTATAGTTCCGCTCAGCTAGAATGGGGAACATCTGCTTACAGTAGCGGTTAGTGAACCGCGCAGTGTCCTTTGTTGGGAAGGCTTTCTCTTTTTCATCAACCTTGATGATCCTCTTGACTCGCTTTGTTGAGGGCTTTACTGCTGTTGAAGATTGCTCCACAACTAGTGCTCTTTTTGTTCCTTTCGTTGCTGGTAGTTTGGGAGTAGCTTTCTCTTTACCCTTCTTGGTGGCCATTCTGAATAGGGAAAAGGTAAGTAACATTTAAGGCTAAGGGTTAGAGCAAGGAAGGGACGGTACAAGTGATAATTAATGCCAAGGTAAAGATGGATGTCGTTAACACATAATCGCGACTACATGTGATTAGTTCATCAATGGAAATATAGCAACTGCATGTTATGGCAAGTAGATGCAAGATGTTTATTGGCATGCTGGCAAAGGCATGAGTGGCATAGATCAAGCATTTAATTGCCCAATTTGATTATCAAGTGTTTCAAACTAACAATCTGTTTGTATTGACAATTATATTCAATCAATAATATATAAAAATGGGTTTTGTGAAAAACAGGCATTAGAGTAGAAGAATATAATAATCTTAAAAATGCACAATGTCATACGAGCTTTTTCACAAACAATTAGTATGCATGGTAAATATGTTATTGAAAGTATTAAATTTGAACATGCAAATAACCCAAAAAGATAATTATTGATAATTGTCAAATAATTCCTTAATAATCCACAAGTAATTATAGAAGAAAATAATCACCCAATTAAATTTCTAACACTAATTAAAATAATGCAAAAAGAAAGAAAGAAAAAAAAACATAGATAATGAAAGTAAAAAGAAAAATAAGAAGAAAACATAAATCAAAGTAATAATGGAAAATTAAAAATGGAAGAAGAAAGGAAAAGAACCTTGATGAAGAAGATTAAGAGTGAAAGAAGAAAGGAAAAACTAAGAAGGAATAAAGAAGAAAGAAAGAAGGAAGAAGAAAGAATTAAGAAGGGGGAAGAAAGAATTAGGATTGGGGGAGAAAAGATAAGAATTCTGGCGCTGATCTGGATAAACTGTGCGGCGCAGGCGATGCGGACACGTGGAGTACGCGAACGTGTGGTTTGCGCTATTATCAGGTGACGCAGACGTGTCAGGGATGCGTTCGCGTGACCTGAATTGTGCTTTTGGCACAAGAGTTGCCTCCCGTACGCACAATTCTCTGTTTTATACGCACATTGCAAAAATTTAGGGTGACGCGTGCGCATGAGGGACGCGCACGCGTGAGTGGCCTGATTTGGAAAAATGACGCGTACGCGTGAGGCACGCGAACACGTGATAGGGCTTGTGCTTCCAGCACAATTCTAGCCCCACTCCATCATAACTCTCTGCCATACACCCCTTTTACGTCGAGTTTGCAGGGTCACGCGTGCGCGTGGGTGACGCGCATGCATGGAGGGCTGATTTTGCAATTGACGCGGACACGTCAGGGACGTGTACGCGTGGGCATGTTTGTGCCTAAGGCACGCCTCCAGCCATGCTCCCGTGTGACTCTCTGCTTTTGTTGGTGGGTCCTCCAAGAGGAAGACCTCTAGCTCTTTGTGTTCCTTTATCTTTTCACCATGATAAAGCTTTAGGCGATGTCCATTGACCTTGATGAATTTGGAGCTAGAAGGATGACGCAGGTGAAAAACTCCGTACAGCTCTGCCTTTTCTACTCTGTAGGGACCTTCCCATCTTGATCTCAGTTTACCTGGCATGAGCCTTAGTCTGGAGTTATAAAGAAGAACTAACTCCCCTGGTCTGAACTCTCTCCTTTTTATGTGCTTGTCATGCACAACCTTCATCTTCTCTTTGTATCGCCTGGAGTTGTCATATGCTTCTAGGCGAAGGTTTTCTAATTCTGCTAGAGCTTCCTTTCAGCACCATCTTTCTCAAATCCCATGTTGCACTCCCTCACAGCCCAGAAAGCCTTGTGTTCCACCTCTACTGGAAGGTGGCAAGCCTTTCCATACACTAAGCGGAAGGGGCTCATCCCAATGGGTGTCTTGTACGCTGTTCGATATGCCAGAGCGCATCTTGTAGCCTGGCACTCTAGTCCTTCCTATGAGGCTTGACTATCTTCTCCAAGATATGCTTTATCTCTCTGTTAGATACCTCTGCTTGTCCATTGGTCTGGGGATGGTATGCTATTGCTACTTTGTGAACAATCCCATGCTTCTTCAGTAATCCTGCTAATCTCCTGTTACAAAAGTGAGTGCCTTGATCACTCACGATTGCTCATGGTGAACCAAAGTGACAAATAATATGGTTTCTAACAAAAGAAACAACAGTGTTAGCATCATCAGTACGGGTAGGAATTGCTTGCACCCATTTAGAAACATAATATACAGCTAACAATATATAAAAGTAACCACTAGAGTTTGGAAATGGACCCATGATGTCAATGCCCCAATCATCAAAAATTTCACAGAAAAGCATAATCTGTTGAGGCATCTCATCCCTCTTGGATATATTACCAAACCTTTGGAAAGGGGAACAAGATTTACAAAAAGCAGTAGCATCCTTAAAAAGAGTAGGCCACCAGAATCCACAGTCTAATATTTTTCTAGCTGTTCTTTGAGGGCCAAAATGTCTTCCACTCTCAGAAGAGTGGGAGGCCTCTAAAATGGACTGGAATTCTGATTGAGGCACACACCTTCTAATTACCTGGTCAGCACCACGCCTCCATAAATATGGGTCATCCCATATATAATATTTAGACTCGCTTTTCAACTTGTCCCTTTGATGTTTAGTAAAATTTGGAGGGAAGGTATGGCTGACTAGATAGTTGGCTACAGTTGCATACCAAGGAACTACTTCGGATACTATGTGCAAGCTATCAAATGGAAAAGCATCATTGATAGGAGTGGAGTCATCCTTAATGTTCTCAAGGCGACTCAAGTGGTTTGCCAATAAATTTTGGTTACCACTCCTATCCTTAATTTCTAAATCAAATTCTTGCAGCAACAGTATCCAACGTATCAACCTTGGTTTGGACTCTTTTTTAGCTAATAAATATTTTAGAGTTGCATAGTCCGAGTACACTACCACCTTATTACCAAGTAAATAGGCTCGGAATTTATCCAGAGCAAAAAACAATAGCCAGAAGCTCTTTTTCAGTGATTGTGTAATTAGACTGAGCAGCGTCTAAGGTCTTAGACGCATAAGCAATTACGAAAGGGTCCTTACCTTCGCGCTGAGCCAGCACCACTCCTACTGCATGGTTGGAGGCTTCACACATAATCTCAAAAGGCTGGCTCCAGTCTGGTCCTCTCACAATTGGAGCTTGAGTCAGGGCGATCTTCAGCTTATCAAATGCTTGCATGCAACCCTCACTGAACTCGAACTCAATATCTTTCTGCAGCAGTCTGGATAAAGGCAATGCTACCTTATTGAAGTACTTAATAAATCTCCTGTAGAAACCTGCATGTCCAAGGATCGAACGGACTTCCCTCACGGAGGAGGGGTAGGTAAACTAGAAATCACATCCACCTTTGCTGGATCTACAGAAATACCAGTATTAGACACAACATGTCCTAGAATAATCCCTTGTTTTACCATAAAGTGACATTTTTCAAAATTCAATACAAGGTTTGAACTAATACACCTGTCTAATACTCTAGCTAAACTATCCAAGCAATGGTTAAACGAATCACCATATACGCTGAAATCATCCATAAATACTTCCATACAGTTCTCAATAAGATCTGAAAAGATACTCATCATTCATCTTTGGAAAGTAGCCAGTGCATTACATAAGCTAAAAGGCATTCTCTTATATGCGTACGTTCCAAAGGGACATGTAAAAGTAGTCTTCTCCTAATCTTTAGGACCTATATAAATTTGAAAATAGCCTATATAACCATCTAAAAAGCAGTAATGGGATTTACCTGACAGGCGATCAAGCATCTGATCAATAAATGGCAAGGGGTTGTGATCTTAACGAGTAGCTTGGTTGAGACGCCTATAATCAATACAAACTCTCCATGAATTCTGCACTCTAGTTGTCAGGAGCTCTCCATGCTCATTCTTTATTGTAGTGACTCCAAACTTCTTGGGCACCACTTGTACTGGACTGACCCACTCACTGTCTGAGATGGAGTAAATGATATTTGCTTCATGTAGCCTGGTCACTTCTTTCTTGACAACTTCTAAGCTGGTGGGATTCAGTCTTCTTTGGGGTTGGCGGACATGCTTTGATCCCTCTTCTAAGAATATTCTGTGCTCACAGACTCGAGGGCTAATGCCTGCTATATCCCCCAAGCTCCACCCAATTGCTTCCTTGTGTCTTCTCAGCACACTAAGCAGCTGCTCCTCTTGTTGGGAAGTGAGTTCCCTTGTAATGATAATTGGAAACTTCTAATTATCCTCAAGGTAAGCATACTTGAGGTGTGGAGGAAGGGGCTTTAATTCCACTATCTGCTCATGGCTAGGCTCTGGATCATCTAGAGCTAGTGATAATGGCGAAGTGTCTTCATTATGTTCAGAGGGTGTCCCCACACTTGGACCTTGCTCCATGTACTTCTCTTCTACTTCTTCTTGGTGAACTTCAGCAATAGTTTCATCAATGATATCGCACTAAAAGATAGAATGATCTTCCAGAGGGTGCTTCATAGCTTCATTTAAACTAAAACTCACCGCTCTGCCATCTATCTCAAAGGAGTAAGTTCCTGAGAATGCATCCAGCTTGAACTTTGAAGTCTTCAGGAATGGTCTTCCAAGGAGGATTGATGATGGTCTTCCTGAGTCATTAGGGGGCATTTCCAAGATATAGAAGTCAATGGGAAATGTGAGCCCCCTAATGCTCACTAATACATCTTCAGCAATTCCAACTACTGTAATAATGCTTTTATCTGCTAACACAAAACGAGCTGCCGACCTTTTTAAGGGAGGGAGCCTCAAAGCATCATATATAGACAATGGCATTATACTAACACACGCTCCTAAATCACACATGCAGTCAGAAAATATTATACCTCTAATGGTACAATTAACCATGCATGGACTTGGGTCACTATATTTTTCAGGTATACCCCCCCCCCATTAAAGCAGATATAGAACTACCTAAAGGAATAGTTTCTAATTCATTAATTTTGTCTTTATGTATGCATAAATCTTTTAGAAACTTTGCATATTTAGGTACTTGTTGAATAACATCAAAAAGGGGAACAGTTACCTCAACCTTTTTGAAAATTTCCACCATTTTGGGATCAAGTTCCATCTGCTTCCCGGGCTTCCGTGCAAGGTGTGAAAATGGGATAGGAATGGCGCCACTTGTAGCTTCTGCTTCCTTTGGTGCTCCATTCCTTGGCTGAGCTACTTATTCTTCAACCTTGTCTTGTACTTCCTCTTCCTCTTCAGCATCTTCCACTTCAACTAAGTCTTCAACTTGGGCATGTTCTTGTGGGCTTGGCTCATCCTGGTTCCTCTCTTGCAGTATGGTTCCGGACCTCAAAGTGATGGCATTGATTCTGCCTTTGGGATTAGGTAAGGGTTGAGAAGGAATTCCACTGGAGCTCGAAGGCTGGTTGGTGGTAGTGGGTAATGAATCTATCTGGGAGACGAGAGCTTGTAAAGTGGCATTCAAACCATTTAGAGTAGAGTTCAGTGTAGTCTGCATGTCTTGTTGTCCTTGTGCAAGAGAACGAAGCATCTCGTCATTTGATGAGGAAGGAGGATAAGTGATCTGAAGGGCCTGTTGTTGGTTGTGCTGGGGTCCTTGGGGCTGCCTTAGGTGAGGTGCTCTGTAAGGCTGGTTCTGATTCTGCTGTCTATTATTGTTGTTCCACCTCTGATTTCCATTGTTGTCCCTGCCTCCTCTGTTATAGTTGTCCCTCCAGCCATGGTTGGAATTATCTCTCTAACCCTGGTTAGAGTTGTCCTGCCATCCTTGGTTATGGTTCCCACCTTGGTTGTAGTTGCCGCCTTGTTGATTATATCCTTGATTCGGGCGGTCATAGAAGTTATGAGTAGCTGACACAGTATTGTCTTCTTGTTGGAGCTGCGGGCACTGATGGGTGCCCAAGGTTGTATTGGTAAAGATTTTTCTCAATGAAATTGCGTTGCAAGTATAGCTCTACCAACAACAAGCCTCGGGCCGTCAAATTTAGAAGAGGGATTTGGTTGTCACAAGTTCAACCCCAGTAGAAATAACTGAAGTATTCAAACCTCGGGTCGTCTCATAAGGAATAGGCAAACATATTCTTCAACATTGGATAGAAATCTGGGGTTGTGAGTCATGAGAACAAAAATAAATGGGAATCTTAACAAGCAAGTAATCTTATAATGCAAGAAACTAATTCAAATAACTAAGCAAGACATGAGCAATACCAAACTAACAAGTAACATTCAATATGATTCTATTCTAACAAAACAAGTAACTATAACTAAGACAAGTAATTAAAATTTGGGTTTTCAAATAGGAATGATAAAAGAAACTCTCGGCTAGGCATGGGAATTGGAGTCAACATCCTTGTCTGATAACCATATCTTGACAATTATGAGGAACCAAATGCATTAAGTCTACTTCTATACTTGAAGTACGTCAAATGGTTTGGTCAGCATCAACCCATAAGTTCTAACCTCACTACTAATTAGCTTAATAGAAGGTTAGCATCAATGGCTATCAAATTGACCACTAAGGGCTCCCAAATCATCAAATCCATTAGACCCAATGACTCAAGCTTACCCAATTCCCTTAGCCTAGGCCAAGAGTAAAGAGAACTATTCCATAATCAAAGTAAGCAATTCATCAAACACATGGTAAGCATTAACAAAAGACGTGTTCAAAATAATAATTAAATTGAAATCAACAAGTACCCACTAACAATTATAAACATACAATCATCCAAACAACACAATTAATCATAGAAATCATCAATGCAACATCAACAAGTCAAGATTCACAACATTCATGAAATGGGTATAAAATGACAATTGACAAGAATTCATAAAACTAACACAAGATCTAAGTAAAATTATACTAAGGAATTCAAATTGAACAATTAAAACTAGTAATTAACAAGATCCAATTCACAATTCAACAAGGGAAGATCAAATTAAAACTAGATCTAGAGAGGAACAAGGATTTCTATCTCTAGAAGAACAAAGAACTAAAAACTAGCTAAAAATGTGTCTTAGTGTAAAATGATTGATCCCTCCCTTTCCCCTAGCATCCTTGGGTCTTTTCCATGCAGAAACAGCTTGAATTTGGGCCTGATGAGCCTCAGAAATTGCCAGGCACGATTTCCTTTAATGAGGTCACGTGTAGCTTCCCGCGCGTGCGCACCGATTGCTTTTGTGATCCACGCGTGCGCGCCAAGTGCGCGTGCGCGTCGATAGGAATCTTCTGATCCGCGCGGATGCGTCCATCCTTGCGCGCCGCTTCCAGCCATCCTCATCCATGCGTGCGCGTGGAGTGCGCGTGCGCGCCAATGTTGCTTTTCAAAAATTCAAATCTTCATGTTCCTCCCTTTTGTACATGCTTTCGTTCTCTCTTCTAAGCCATTCCTATCCTATAGTTCCTGAAATTACTCAATAAATACATCACGACATCGAATGGCAATAGAAGGGGATTAAAATATGGCAATTTTAAAGCAAAACAAGCATGTTTTTTATTATGGAGCAATATTAGGAAGTGAACACAAAACCATGCATTTCTTGTGAATAAATGTGAGAAATATTGACAAAACCCCCCAAATTCTACACAATATAAACCATAAAATTGGGGTTTATCAAATCTCCCCACACTTAAACCAAGCATGTCCTCATGCTTAAAATAAGAAGACCAAAGATCTTGGTGAGAAAGGGTTTATGAAATGTAAGCTACCTAAGTGAATGCATGCGACTAATGTAAAATCATCTACCTACTTGGTCAAGGGCAAATCTATCCTGCAACTACACATGTGAACATATGGGGCGGAAATAGTATGTTGCTCATGAATCCTACCAAATTGAACATCATTAAGGAGTGCATACAAGTTGCCAAATGAACGCTTGTTAAAGCCGGGAACAAAGAATTGAGCACCGAACCCTCACCGAACCCTCACCGAAAGTGTATCCGCTCTATTCGCTCAAGTGTATAGGGTTCGTCACTCAATTTTCTCCTAATCATGCTTTCCAAGATTTGTCTTTCATCTAACAATCAACAATTACTTAATACATGCTTACAAGTATCATGAGGTCTTATTCATGGGTTGTAACGGGGCTAAAGTGAAGGTAAGGATGTATATGGCCAAGTGAGCTTCGAATTTGAGTCCTTGATTAACCTAGGATCCCACTAGACACATAGAACAACCTATACAACTACAATACATTACCTAGCTACCCTTCAGTTTCACTTTTTGCTTACTCATGCATTCTTTTCAATTCACACCCATATACATTATTTTCTTCATTACTTTATCTTATCTTGGGTTTTTTTGTCCCCTTTTTGCTTTGTTTTGTTTTATATATATATATATATATATATATATATATATATATATATATATATATATCCCCTTTTCTTGGGCCCTTGTGTACAAAAGTTTCAATGCATATAGTTCAATCATTCAATACATGAGTATGTTCCCAAATCCAAGAATTTCAATTACACTACAATTATACACCTATATATCTACCCACATTTCCCAAGTGTACCCTCCTAATCGAATGATACACATCCTAACTTACCTAAGCTAATCAAGGATCCAAATTTAGGGACATTCGTGGTTTTTCGCTTAGGATTGTTGATGTGCTCTATTTAAGAACAAAAAGGGTTTATCATGGGCTCAAAATTCGTTAGCAATGGTTGATAAAAGGGTTAAGGCCATTTGGGAAAAGTGACTATTGAAAAGATGGCCTCAATCATGTAAATGCATTCATACACAAAGTAATGGACATATAGAATCAGACAAAGCAAGGATCACAATCATAGAGAGAGATATGCACACAAGAATGGGAAATAATGGTTAGAAAATGTAACCATGCAATAGGCTCAAAACTTACATGCTTGTGTTCTTAGCTCAATCACTATGTTCCAAAATACATTCTTAAAGCAAGTTTACTGCAAAAAGTTTTCAAAAATTTGGTAGGATACCCCAAAACACAGTTTCTTGGGAAAGAAGTTATTGTTTTGACCAAGCAACTCTATAGAAACTAACTATCATGCAAGGAGTATTTACAATCAAATTAACTACACATGCAATGTACTAACTATGTACTAACTACTAAGAAAAGGATAAATCCATGGGTATTGAAAGGAAGAGATTGTTACCCATGGAGATCGGTCGAACGACCTCCCCACACTTAGAAATTAGCACGGTCCTCCATGCTACGATCAATGCGCAAAGGGTAGTCGGGACCGGAACCATCACTATCCTCTTCTTCAGAGTTCCTATCACTTGGGTTTGAGGTGGATGTGAATATTTCGGGTTCCTCCATGCTAGGGGTAACACAACGCAGAAGCTTCTTGATGTAGGTGTATCGGCGTTGATTGGGCCGCTCATATCTATCAAGCTTCTGGTGTAGATCTTCTATCCTTTGATGCGTGGATCTTTGCCGTGGTGGTGATGATGAAATGGAAGGAATAGTAGATGGAAGGGCTATGTCAAGGCTTGGGTTGTTCATGGAAAGATGTAAGTATTTTCCGCTCGGGACCGCATCGCCCTTAGCCAGAACTATAATCTTCCTGTCCTTTGCTTCCCAAGGAACACCCGCAGCAGCAACTAAATTGGATACCAATGCTGGAAATGGCAAATTACCCCGGGCGTGAACTTGACTTATCGCTTGCTTGACAAGAAATGAAATATTCACCGGCTTCTCCGTGAGAACACACCAAACAAGCAAGGCGAGATCCGCCGTGAAGGACGACTTGTGGGTGCTAGGTAGCACATAGTGAGATAGGATCTGGGCCCAAGCTCTAGCTTCTACAGTGAAGAAGTGAGCGTCAATGCTCTTAGGCCTCATCTGGAGTCGACCTTGGGTCCAAAATGTCTCCGGCTCAGCAATGACTCGGAGGATCGAGTCCCAATCAAATCCAAACTTCTCTCACTGACGTAAGACTTCTTGGTAGCCATCCATGTCACTTGGTACCGGTAGAACGTTAAGCACTTGTTGAATAGGCTCTTCTGAAACTGAGACTTACTTCCGGCGCATGTACACCGATTGAAGGGAGGGGAGATGGTAGTTTGTGTAAAACTCTTCCACCCAAGAGAGGTTGATTTATCTTGGTTTTCTCAAAAGAAACTCCCATCCTCGCCATTCAATGTGGGGTAGAATATAAGGAGCAACCTTGTCCGGCGGAGCAAGTAGATGCTCGGGATGATAGTTCCTCACAACCATGGAGGGGAACACAAGTTCACAGAAGCGGTTGGGGAACCTTGAAGAATCTTTTGCCAGTTTGCTCTTTTCTTTCTCATCAATAGGAGCGGGTATCTTAGCCTTCTTGGATAGGGATTTGGCTCCTAATAAAGAGTGCGCCTTAGAAGTTGATCTTTGGGGTGCCCTCTTTGCGGCCGGTTTCCTTGGAGCTTTCTCCTTGCCTTTCTTGGTGGCCATCCTGAGAAAGGAGGCAAAACAAGAAAACATTAAACCCAAAGCATCATCTTAACAAAAACATGCAAGTGAAGGATAGTGCCCGAAAGAAATCTTGCAACAAAGTAATCATAAAGACATGGGTTACAACACTTGGCATGGGATGCAAGAGGAAGTAAAGCATGCAATGGCATGAGAGAAGTAATCTCAAGCATCCATAACAAAGAGCAAGTCATATTCAATGAGTATCTAATTAGCAAGCGAAGTAGACTCAATGCGTATGGAAGACAACAAGTGAATGAGAATAAGCATCCAATCGAAAGCACATTGCTAATAGAAACCAAAATGGCATTGATGCATTTCCTCGAACATTTGGCGTGCAATTGTCAAGCAATGAGCAATTATGAGATACTCAATCAATTTAAAGCCCAAAATGAAACATCAATCATCACATAAACATCACATATTGGCTAAGATAAGGAAAGAAAATGACAAAAGATCTACTAAAGCAAATGAAGCTCAAATTCAACATCCATGGAAAAATAAGAAAAAAGGAAAAGTAAGCAAACAAAAAGTAAGAAACATCATCATGCAAATGAAAAGAGAAACTAAGTAAAGCAACAAGAAAAATCTAACTAGAAGAAATGATGCAAAGAAAATGAAAGAAAAGAGATGGAAGTAGTGAAACCTTGAAAAGTATATAAGAACAAGGTTGAATTTTCTTTTGTGAAGATGAGAAAGAAATAGGAGAGATGTAGTGCCACCGGAAGAGGTGGTTGTCGCCGGTGAATGGCCGGAGACGGTAGTGGTGGGTTGTGAAAGGAGAAGAAGAGAAGGAGGTGTGATGAAAGAAGAAGAAAAAATTGAATTAAGAAAAGAAAGGGGATGAGAAAGCAGGGCGCGCAGCTTTAAAACTGATTCGCGCAACCGGCGCGCGCGGACAGTGCGCTGGCGCGTCGGTGAGGGTTTTAGCAAGGGACGCGTACGCATCAGTGGCGTGCACGTCCGAGGGGAGTTGTGCCCCTGGCACAGAACGTGCACAAAGTTGGCATAAGTCTCTGGTTTTTGTACCAGAGTTAGCATGTGGTGCAGGCGCGTGGATGCGCACAGTGCGCAGAAGCGTGCTTTGAGGAATTCGCGACTGGCACGGACGCGCACAGTGCACGGACGGGTCAGTTATGGCACAAGGTTGGCCCAAATGTGACACAAGTCTCTAGATTTTGTACCAGAGAGTTCAGATATTGCCATCGGCGCGCGCGCGTACAGTGCGCTTGCACGTCGATGGGTGATTTGCAATGGTGCGCGCAGGCAGCAAGTACACAGACGCGTGAATACCTGGCGCGAGTTGGGCACGAAGTGGGCATAACTCTCGGGTATTTGGCCTAAGAGGTGAAATTGCATCACCGGCGCGAACGCGCACAGTGCGCTGGCGCGTCGGTGCCCATTTTTTCCTTTTTCTATCTCTTTTTTTTTTCACAACAAGTCCTATTCTGACACTTACTTGGTAGGTGCTTAAGCTAGTAGTCAAAGAGAAAGCTTCACAATATCATGCACAATCCAAAACATAGCATTCTCCCTACTTCAACAATTCATCAATACCAAAATGAGGAAAACTACATTAACATCCTATCTATTCAACAAGAAGAATAAAACTAGCATTGCTATGCAATCAATCAATCATCAAGAAATCACAAAATTCACATGAACTTAAGATTACAAACAAGATGGTATATACAAGGAAGATCTTACCACGGTGGGGTGCCTCCCACCTAGCACTTTTCTTTAACATCCTTAAGTTAGACGGTCCTTTTCTTATGCTTCCTCTCTCCTTGGTGCATCCTCCAATAGGTACACCTCTAGTTCTATTGGGGGCTTGTAGCCATGATACTTCTTCACTCTATGTCCATTCACCTTGAAAGTTGCTTCACTCTTGGGATCAAACAACTCCACCACTCCATAGGGCTTTATCTCCTTCACCTTGAAAGGTCCTTCCCATCTAGAGCAGAGCTTGCCAGGCATGAATCGAAGTCTTGAGTTGTAGAGGAGGACCTCATCACCTTCTTGAAAGTCCTTCTTACAAATGTGATGGTCATGGGATACTTTAGTCTTTTCCTTGTAGATCCAGGCATTCTCATATGACTCGTTTCTCAAACACTCAAGCTCCTCTAGTTGTAACTTCCTAGCTTCACCCGCCTTGGCTAAATGCATGTTGCATTGCTTTACCGCCCAATAGGCTCGATGCTCAATTTCCACCGGAAGGTGGCATGCCTTACCATAGACGATCCAAAAGGGGCTCATCCCTATCGGAGTCTTGTAGGCCGTTCTATACGCCCATAGTGCATCTCCTAACCGGAGGCTCCAATCCTTTCTTTGGGGATTGACCACTTTCTCCAAAATTCTCTTAATTTCCCGGTTGGACACTTCCGCTTGTCTATTTGTTTGCGGATTATAAGAAGTAGCAATCTTATGCGATACTCCATAGCACTTGAGCAATGCTTCTACCTTCCTGTTACAAAAATGGGATCCTTGGTCGCTCATGATTACTCGTGGTGACCCATAACGGCATACAATGTGATTCCTAATAAAAGAAACAACGGTATTAGCGTCGTCAAGGTGGGTTGGTACGGCCTCTACCCACTTTGACACGTAGTCAACCGCTAACAGAATATACAGATACCCACTAGAGTTGGGAAACGGTCCCATAAAGTCAATGCCCCATACATCAAATATCTCACAGAACAATATAGGTTGCTGAGGCATTTCATCCCTTTGGGATGTGTTTCCCGACCTCTGACACTGATGCCAAGACACACATAACCGGTTAGCATCCTGGAATAAGGTTGGCCACTAGAATCCACAATCCAACACCTTTTTAGCGGTCCTTTATTAGCCAAAATGGCCGCCACATTCGGACGAATGGGAAGCTTCAAGAATTGGTTGGATTTCAGACTCCAGGACACATCTTTGAATTACTTGGTCTACGCCTCTCTTCCACAAGTGGGGGTCATCCCAAATATAGTATTTGGAATCACTCCTCAACTTGTCCCTTTGTGTTTTCGAAAAGTTGGGTGGGAAGATTTTCGCAACCA
Source organism: Arachis hypogaea (assembly GCF_003086295.3). Classification (NCBI taxonomy): domain Eukaryota; kingdom Viridiplantae; phylum Streptophyta; class Magnoliopsida; order Fabales; family Fabaceae; genus Arachis; species Arachis hypogaea. The sequence goes on along the minus strand of NC_092049.1, from coordinate 73,493,690 downwards.
AGTAGTTCGCCATTGGGGCAAACCAAGGAAAGCTATCCGACACAGCATGCAAACTATCCAATGGGAATGAGTCATTGATTAGAAATGGATCAAATTTTAAATTCTCAATGCGGCTTAAATGATCTGCAACTAGGTTTTGAGATCCACTCCGGTCCCTAATCTCAATGTCGAATTCTTGCAAAAGCAAGATCCAACGTATGAGTCTAGGCTTTGACTCATTCTTTGTCAACAAGTACTTTAAAGCTGCATGATCCGTGTATACCACTATCTTTGACCTTAGCAAATAAGATCTAAATTTATCTAAAGCATGAACAATAGCTAAGAGTTCTTTTTCAGTAGTGGTATAGTTGGATTGTGCTGCATCTAGTGTCTTAGAAGAGTATGCAATGACATAAGGGAGTTTACCATCGCGCTGTGCAAGCGCGGCACCTATAGCATGGTTTGACGCATCGCACATTATCTCAAATGGCAACGTCTAGTTGGGGCCTCGCACAATTGGTGCCGTGGTAAGAATTCTCCTTAGCTCTTCAAAAGCTTTCACACATTTACTATCAAACTCAAAATCCACATCTTTTTAGAGTAGGCGCGACAGTGGTAAAGTAATCTTGCTGAAATCCTTGATGAAGCGCCTATAGAATCCTGCATGTCCCAAAAATGAGCGGACCTCCCTCACAAATGAGGGGTGAGGTAAAGTGGTGATAACATCGACCATGGCCGGGTCTACAGAAATGCCTTCATGAGATACTACATGTCCTAACTCTATGCCTTGTCGTACCATGAAGTGACATTTTTCAAAATTTAAGACAAGGTTAGTGTCAACACATCTAGCTAAGACCTTATCCAAGTTCTCTAGGCAACAAGCAAACAAAGTACCGTAAACGCTGAAGTCATCCATAAAGACTTCCAGACAATTCTCCATTAGATCAGAGAAGACACTTGTCATGCACCGCTAAAAAGTAGCGGGTGCGTTACATAGTCCAAATAGCATCCTTTTATAGGCAAAGGTGCCAAACGGACAAGTAAACGTGGTCTTCTCCTGATCTTCAGGAGCAATATGAATCTGGAAGTAGCCAGTAAATCCATCAAGAAAGCAGTAGTGAGATTTACCTGCCAAGCGGTCTAGCATCTGATCGATGAAGGGCAAGGGGTAATGGTCCTTCCGTGTAGCGGCGTTCAGTCTTCTGTAGTCAATAAATACTCGCCACGCATTTTGTACTCTTTTAGTGACCATTTCACCGTCGTCCTTTTTCACCATTGTGATGCCCGACTTCTTGGGGACAACTTGAACTGGGCTCAGTCACTCACTATCGGAGATTGGGTATATGATACCCGCATCTAGTAATCTGGTGACCTCTTTCTTCACTACATCTAGGATGATCGGGTTGAGCCTCCTTTGCGGTTGCCTAACCAGCCTAGCTCCATCTTGGAGAAATATCCTATGCATGCACTTGCGGGGGTCAATTCCCACAATATCCGCTAGGCTCCATCCTATTGCTTTCTTGTACTTCCTTAGAACCTCTAGGAGCTTTTCTTCTTCTTCACTTGAAAGCTCACTAGCAATAATGACCGAAAACCTTTGGTTATCCTCTAAGAAAGCATACTTCAAATGAGTTGGAAGGGGCTTCAACTCACTCTTTGCCTCAACCTGAGGTTCCTTTTCATCAAGCTCATAGAGTTCATTCTTGACAACTTTCTCATGTTCATTCTCTTGGTCATCCGTTTCCTCAACAATAGGGTAGCACAACTTGTTGTGGTCTTCTTCTTGCACTTCCGCTACCACTTCATCAATTACATCACATCGGAGCACGGAATGTTCTTCGGGAGGGTGTTTCATGGCTTCTTCTAAATTGAACTTGATAGTCCTATCTCCAACCTCAAAGGAATATGTGCCGGTGAAGGCATCTAACTTGAATTTAGAGGTCTTGAGGAAGGGTCTACCAAGTAGAACGGAGGATGAGCTTCTATTTTCTGTTGGAGGCATTTCAAAGATGTAAAAGTTAACCAGAAAAACCAAATCCTTGATCGCCACAAGTACATCTTCCGCTATTCCCATCACCGTGATCATACTTTTATCGGCTAAGGAAAACCTCACCGCTGACTTCTTTAATGGAGCTAAATTCGACCGCACATAGATAGAAAGTGGCATGATGCTTACACAAGCTCCCAAGTCACACATACAATCATGAAAAGTGCGTCCACCAATACAACAAGACACCAAACAAGGTCCAGGGTCACCACATTTCTTTGGAATAGGTTCCATCAAGGAAGAAATTGAACTACCCAAGGATAATGTCTCCAATTCTCCTATCCTATCTTTGTGTGTATACAAGTCTTTCAAAAATTTTGCATACTTTGGAATTTGTTGAATAGCATCAAGAAGGGGTATGGTTACCTCAACCTTCTTGAACACTTGAAGCATGTTCAAATCAAATTCTGGTGTTTTCTTTGCCTTCTTCACCATCGAAGGGAATGGAATAGGAATGGACTCATCCACTATAGCTTTCCTCTTGGGTTCCTTGAGATTTACTCCTTCTTCCTCATGCCTTTTGTCTACCACCTCTTCTTCATGTGGAGCTTCAACAACCACTTCTTCCTCATGAATGTCTTCCATGACCCTTGGAGGTATCTCCTCCAATGTAGTCCCCGACCGAAGAGTGATGGTGTTGAGACCGCCCTTTGGGTTTGGTTGGGGTTGGGATGGAAGGTTAGAAGAGCTTGAGGGTTGGTTGGTGTTATTGTTGGGAGTTGGTAGTTGGTTTGGCATAGTCATCTGTGAAAGCATGTTGGTGAGGATAGCCAATTGAGCGCCCAAGGCATCAAATTGAGCCTTGTTGCTCTCATCTCGCTTCTCCATGGCGGCTCTAAGCTCATCAACTTGATTGTTGGAAGATGGAGGAGTTTGGTTGGATTGTTGTCTATGGTGTGGTGCTTGGTTCTTGGTGTAGTTGTTTTGGTTTTGGTTGGAGTGACTTTCGTTGGCTTGGTAGTTGGTGTTGTTTTGGTGGTATTGAGATGAAGATTGGTTGTTGTTGTGGTGAGAAGAAGAGTTGTTCCATCTTTGGTTTTGATTACTTCCTTGTGCATTATCTCTCCACCCTTGATGTTGATTACCACCTTCATGGTAATTGTTTTGGCCTTGAGAAGGATAAGGTGGACGGTTGTTGTAATTCACATTGGCTACTACAAGAGCATGTTCTTCTTGAATTTAATGGCATTGATCGGTGTAATGTGTGGTGCTTGACGTGGCAGAAATTGGCGAGTTAAGAAATTATTAGAAGAGATACGTTGCAAGTACAGTTCTTAACCAACCAGAAATCCGCTTATCAATTTAGAAGGGTTGTCACAAAATTTAAATTAAAATACTGGGAGTATGAGTCCCAGGTCGTCTCCCAACGAGTTGCAGAAAGGTGTGTAATTTTATTAATCAGATGTTTTCAAAAAATGGTTTGAGTTGAATAATAGGAAATTAAATTAGAGAATTTGTGTAATTTTAAATAAAAGCCTTGGCTGGGAGTAGATTAGTTGGAAGCCCTATTCTTGTTGGAGTACTCTCAAGATTAATTGATAATTGAGGGTTGTTCTGTTTAGTTATCCCTTACTAGGTAAGGGAAAGTCAAACAAGTTGGAAAGTTATTTCTATTCACAAGTCCCAATCTGCTCAATTGAAAAGGATTGGTGTCAGTGACTAGAGGGCAAACCAACAATAAACCCAATTACAATTTTTATTTTAAGCATTCCAACTCAAGGTCTTCCTTTTAATCAACTCCCATCCAAGTTATGGAACTACTCGCTCATTGTGAATGTAGAATTCATAACATAGGAAAGGAAAATATAGAAAGAAATGATAAACAATAATCAAAGGGATCAATTAAAAATAAAAATAGTTCTTGTATTAATAAACTCTAAAAATAATTCAATAATAATTCTAAATAAACAAAGGACTTGGAAGAGTAAGAGACAGGTAAAGAAAACAAACTAGAATGACGAAGTCTTGCTGAGGTGATAACTCTTCTCAATATCCCAATGCAAAAAGCAATAAAAAAAAATCCTAAGAACTATGAATGTGTAGAGAGAAAACCTAGAGGGGGAGTAAAACTAGATCTAAAACTGAGAATTGTCTGTAATGAATTGTTGTTTTTGTTTCTGCATGTTCCTTGGCTCTAGTATGCTTTTCTGGGCCAAAAATTGGGTCAAAACAGGGCCCAAAATTGCCCCCGGTGAATTCTACAGATTCTACAGATCGCGCATGTCACGCGATCGCGTCATTCATGCGGACGCGTCATTCGGTATTTTCCCTTGCCGCGCGTGTGCGTCGTCCACGCCTCCGCGTCACTTGTGCAGTTCCAATCCGCACGGTCGCATGAGCCATGCGTCCGCATCACTGGGATTTCCTCTATGTCGTGCGGTCGCGTGAGCCATGCGTCTGCGTCACTTCTCGCTGGTCATCTCCTCAATTTCTTGTGTTCCTTCCATTTTTGCAGGCTTCCTTTCCAATCTCCAAGTCATTCATGCACTATAAAGCCTGAAACACTTAACACACAGATCACGGCATCTAATAGAATGAAGGAGAATTAAAATACATAATTAAAAGTCTTTAGGAAGCAAATATTCAATCATGTAATAATTTTAGGAAGGAAATATAAATGCATGCCAATCATATGAATAAGTAGGTAAAGAATTGATAAAACCATACAATTAAGCACAATATAAACCATAAAATAGTGGTTTATCAGTGCTAGAGCACAAGCCACAAATCCTAGGAGGGCCTTCAGGTTGAGCAACTGGAGATGGGGCTTTGATGAGCGGATAATTTATACGCTTTTTGGCATTGTTTTTACATAGTTTTCAGTACGATTTAGTTAGTTTTTAGTATATTTTTATTAGTTTTTAAATAAAAATTATATTTCTGGACTTTACTATGAGTTTGTGTGTTTTTCTATGATTTTAGGTAATTTCTAGCTGAAATTGAGGGACTTGAGCAAAAATCAAATTCAAAGGTTGAAGAAGGACTGCAGATGCTGTTGGATTCTGACCTCCCTGCACTCAGAGTGGATTTTCTAGAGTTACAGAACTTCACATGGTGCACTCTTAATTGAGCTAGAAAGTAGACATCCAGGGCTTTCCAGCAATATATAATAGTCCATACTTTGATTAAGGATAGACGACGTAAACTGGCGTTGAACGCCAGTTCCATGTTGCATTCTGGAGTCAAACGCCAGAAACAGGTTGCAAAGTGGAGTTAAACGCTAGAAACAGGTTACAAACTGGCGTTCAACTCCAAGAAAGACCTCTACACGTGTAAAGCTCAATGCTCAGCCCAAGCACACACCAAGTGGGCTCCGGAAGTGGATTTCTGCATCATTTACTCATTTCTGTAAACCCTAGTAACTAGTTTAGTATAAATAGAACTTTTTACTATCTTTGTAAGAGATCTTTGATCAGTTCTATGCTATCTTAGACTTCATGGGGGCTGGCCATTCGGCCATGCCTGGACCATTATCACTTATGTATTTTCAAACGGTAGAGTTTCTACACACCATAGATTAAGGTGTGGAGCTCTGCTGTTCCTCATGAATTAATACAAAGTACTACTATTTTTCTATTCAATTCAAGCTTATTCCTATTCTAAGATATCCATTCGCACCCAAGAACATGATGAATGTGATGATTATGTGACGCTCATCATCATTCTCACTTATGAACGCGTGCCTGATGATGCGCATAAACTAGTTATGCTACGATTTAGGAAATTGCACAATCGGCAAAATTCCTTCCGGCAAGTGCACCGGTTATCGTCAAGTAAAAACTCACAATAGAGTGAGGTCGAATCCCACAAGGATTGGTTGAATGAGAAATTCGTATTAGAAGTGTGTCTAGTTGAGCGGAATCAAGAATTAGATGAGAGTTGCGGAATGTAAAATTGGCGGGAAACGTAAATGGCAAGAAATTGAAATTGCGGAATCTTAAATTGCATGAATTAAAGAGCGAGAAGCTAAATTGCTGAAATTAAAAGGGAATAGGGGTGATTGCATGAATTGAGTTGCAGAATGTAAAGAGAAAGTGGAAATCGGAGATGGGGAATTCATTGGGTTATAGGAGATATTGAGATCTCCGAATCAAAACATGTTTATCTCTTCCTCAACCAATGCGTTCATTGAATTTTGCTTGGCAATCTTATATGATTGGATCCCAATCCCTTGGCTCACCAATTCTCTCTAAAAACAAACAAATTCCCAATCCCTTGGTTTAAATGTTCATAAGAAGAGATGATGCTCGATCACTGATTATACCACACAGTTTCATGAACCACAATTTGGTAGGATTACATGTCACAATATCCATCCAAACCCCAATCCAATTCACTGTGAGAAAGCTTCTCTAGCATGAATCCTCCATTCCTTTCCCAAGGTTCCGAAGGATTCCAATTATGGGTAGTTTCTTTCCCAAGACAACTACCCAATGGAATTAGATCGAGAAGCTTTCTAACAAAATTCAAGAGAAAAGATTGAAGAAGAAGATAAACTATTATTGATTCATTGAATTACAATAGAGCTCCCTAACCCAATGAAAGGGGGTTTAGTGAGTCATAGCTCTGAATTCAATTACAAAGGTATGAAAACTAGCAAAAATGAAAAGGTAAAAGTAAAAGTCCGTCCCTCTAACTTAAATTCTATCCTATTTATACACTTTCTTCATTGAGCTTCTGTTGTGTTTCTTGGGCTTTGAGGCCTCTCCCTGCTTTCCTTTTGCTTTGGGTTTATGATCCATAATCTTGATGAGGCTGCTGATCCAAATTCTGTAACATTCATTGAGCCAACTTAGTGATAATCAAGTAATGACACATGACTCAACAAATTGAAATTCCAGACTCATCAATCCTTCAGGCCCAATCCCATAAACCATGATATTCAATTGGGTTTTATACCAGAGTAAGTTTAAGTTAATGTTTGTGCTCAAATGCTAACTTAAACTGCAATATTTTTGGCCCAGAAACCTTTTCCAAGAGTGGTGTTTAAGTTGCAGTTTAAGCTTAAACTGCAGCTTAAACGCCAGACACTTCCAGTGATGCCTTTTGTGGAAGCACGTTTAAGCTTCAGTTTAAGGTTAAACTGAAGCTTAAACGTGGAAATGGAAGAAGGCAGCCCTGGAGGGTAACGTAGTCGAACACGTTTAAGCTTCAGTTTAAGGTTAAACTGAAGCTTAAACGTGGAGATAGGAAAAGCAGCCCTGGAGGTCGAACACGTTTAAGCTCCAGTTTAAGGTTAAACTGGAGCTTAAAGGTGGAAGCGGAGAAAGCAACCCCTGGAGGTCGAACACGTTTAAGCTCCAGTTTAAGGTTAAACTGGAGCTTAAACGTGGAAATGGAGAAAGCAACCCTGGAGGAGAAAACTTGGTCGAACACGTTTAAGCTCCAGTTTAAGGTTAAACTGGAGCTTAAACGTGGAAATGGCTCCCTGGTGCATTTCCCATTTCTGGCGTTTAACTTCCAGTTTAAGGTTAAACTGGAGGTTAAACGCCACTTTCACCCTTTCCTCAGCTTTCATGATTTTGGCCGTTTAAGTTCCAGTTTAAGCTTAAACTGGAACTTAAAGTCCATATGTGATATTCAAGCTTCCTTTATTGATTTTTGTTGCTTCCTTGCCTTGCCTCTTCTTTCCTGAAATCATCCAAACAACTGCATCAAAGTCTTGCAAATTTTTATGAGAATCTTCCATTCATAGCATTCAAGTAATATAACTAAAAACTCATGAAATTTGCATAAAAATCATACTGTTTGGATGGTTCATTGCTTTGTTATTCATTTAACCATTCTTGGTTACTTTAAGCTCAAGAAAGTGCATAAAACAACTAAAACTAACAAAAAAATGCTAGTGAAACTCGCCTAAGATGCCTTGGCATCACAACACCAAACTTAATACTTGCTTGTCCCTAAGCAAGTCCTGAGTTATTTGAGAAGAAAGTATGAAACAGAAAGCAATTACATTGGCTATATTAGTAAGCACTTGAAGTTCATCAGAAGGGTTTTATGCAGAAAGTTGCAGCATCACTTTTTCATTCTTATCAGGTAAGATTATCACTTTTTCATTGCATTCATCAAACACTGCTATGGCCTCTTGTTATTCTTATGTCCTTGGCACTTTTCTCTTCTTTGTTTTTCTTTTTCTTAGAGCTCCTTTGCTCCTTGTTTGCTCAGTGTCATGTGTTGCACGAGCCTTTGGCATTTTCTTTTTCTTATCAGTGCACTACACATATCCACTACAGGCATTTTAGTTCACATTTCTTCTTGAGACATTGGTGCCCAGCACCTCTTTGTGTGACTAAATGTTTTGTATTTAGGTTGCTCTTGATAATGGACTTTTGGTTGATAATCCCGGGTTAGTTAACCCAAGTTACCAAGTGTTGAAACACTCCTCAGAACCTATTCATCCAAGCATATCCTTAATACATAAACACCACAGGCATTTGTCTCAGAAGTTCAAACCATTGATGCCTAACTTATTTTCTCAATTTTTTTTGCTTTTTGGTTGCCCTTTTTCAGTGGCTTTTTCTTCTTCTTTTTCTTTCTTTTTCATGGCCAAAGACATTTATTCATCAAGATCCATAGACAGTTTTCAATTTCTACACAAAAAATGATAATTCTACACTCTATTTCCAGTGATCTGACTAAACAATCAAGCATGCATACCACCACTTAATTCTACTTGATTTGTCACTAATTGAGCCAAGTTACTTTTGTTCAAACTTTTCTTTTATTTTTGGAAACAGAACAAGCATGGCAAGCATTTGTGTAAGAAGGTGAAGTTATATCCAAACATCTAGACATTCACTTTATTCAAAGCAATAAACAGACAAACATACTAGAAACTTCACATTCCAGAAAGATTCAACAATTTCAATTTAAACCAGAACAAGCATGCTTTTGTTTGCCCTTTTTAAAGAATTGTCAAGGAACAACACCACCTTGTGAAATTCCTTGTTTTCTCTTTGTTGCCAGGAAACAATTTGATTTCTCCTTCTTCTCCTAGTTGTTGTTTTATGTTCTTTCTAAGATCCTTGTTTCCTTTCCTGCAAAGAGTGATGAAGTTGCTTGCTTCTCAAGCACTTGAGTGGTTAGTTCAACTATGTATGGGCAAGTGTCTGAGTCTTAGGTTGGTGTGTGAACACCAAACTTAGTCTCCTACTTACTCCTCTGCTCTTTGAGTCCTCGAATTCTCCTTGGAGTGAAGCTGCTGCTAAGGATTTTAAGCATTTCTGTGATTGCTTAGAATGGTTGTTCCTTTCATATAATTCAAAGGTTGTTGTGTTCAGTTAATCTGTGTGGTGGAACACCAAACTTGGAGTTACACATTCCCCTTTGAATTATTGATCCACGAATTCATTGTTTGGTGTGAAACACCAAACTTAATTCCTTGCAATGCACAGAAACTACTTCACCTTTTTATTGAAACAAATAAAAGAAACAGCAAGGTAGTATTACCTCAGGTTGGGTTGCCTCCCAACAAGCGCTTCTTTAACGTCATTAGCTTGACGGTCAGCTGCCTCAGTTGAGGTGATATTTAACTTTGTCCTTCTCCTCCACATCTCCCAAGTAATGTTTGAGTCTTTGACCATTCACCGTGAAGGTTCGTTGTGACTTTTCTTCCATGATTTCTATTTGTCCATATTGGGAGACCTTGGTGACAAGGAATGGTCCAGACCACCTTGATTTTAGCTTCCCTGGAAATAGCTTCAGCCTAGAATTGTAGAGCAATACTTTTTGTCCCTCCTCAAATTTCCTTGGGGCTATGTTGCTGTCATGCTTCTTCTTTGCTCTTTCTTTGTAAATTTTGGCATTCTCATAAGCTTCAGCTCTGAATTCTTCCAACTCTTGAATTTGCAACATCCTTCTTTCTCCAGCAGCTTTGCTGTCTAGGTTCAAGAGTTTCAAGGCCCAGAATGCCTTGTGCTCCAACTCCAGTGGCAAATGGCAAGCTTTTCCATATACTAGTTGGTAAGGAGACATTCCAATTGGTGTCTTGAAAGCTGTCCTATATGCCCAAAGAGCATCATCTAGCTTAATCGACCAGTCCTTCCTTGAAGTTCCCACAGTCTTCTCCAGGATTCTTTTGAGTTCCCTATTAGATATTTCGGCTTGCCCACTTGTCTGTGGATGGTATGGTGTGGCTACCTTATGTTTGACTCCATATTTTAGAAGCAATGCCTCTAATGGTTTGTTGCAGAAGTGGCTTCCTCCATCACTGATGATTGTTCTTGGAACCCCAAAACGGCAAAAAATGTGTTTTCTGAGGAAGTTCATGACTACCTTGTTATCATTGGTTGGAGTTGCTATTGCTTCAACCCATTTGGAGACATAGTCTACTGCCACAAGGATGTAATTATTTGAGTATGAGGTGGGAAAGGGTCCCATGAAATCTATCCCCCATACATCAAACAATTCAAGTTCCAGAATGAATTGTTGTGGCATTTCATTTCTTCTTGGCAGGTTCCCCGCTTTCTGGCATTCATGGCAGTGCTTCACTAGTTCCTTTGCATCTTTGAAGATAGTGGGCCAATAAAAACCACACTGCAACACCTTAGCTGCTGTTCTTTCTCCTGCAAAATGTCCTCCATAAGTGGAGCCATGGCAGTCCCATAAGACTTCCCTTCCTTCTTCCTCTGATATGCATCTTCTGAGTATGCCATCCGAACATTTTTTGAACAAGTATGGTTCGTCCCAGATGAAGTATTTGGCATCATTCACCAATTTCTTCCTTTGATGCTTGTTAAATTCCAACGGCAAACTCCCAGTGGCCTTGAAGTTCGCTATGTCTGCAAACCAGGGTGCTTTGTGAATTACCATGAGTTGTTCATCAGGAAAGCACTCATTTATATGTGTGCTTTGTGCGCTTCCTTCTTCACATGGTATCCTTGATAAATGGTCTGCCACCTTGTTCTCTACACCCTTCTTGTCTTTGATTTCAATGTCAAATTCCTGCAACAAAAGAACCCATCTAATAAGTCTTGGTTTGGATTCTTGTTTAGCAAGTAAGTATTTTAAAGCTGAATGATCAGTGAAGACAGTGACTTTAGATCCAATGAGATAGGATCTAAATTTGTCAAATGCAAAGACTATTGCCAAGAGTTCTTTTTCAGTGGTTGTGTAATTCCTTTGGTTATCATTCAAGACTTTACTGGCATAATAAATCACATGTACCAAATTGTCTTTCCTTTGTCCTAACACTGCCCCAATAGCAAGGTCTGATGCATCACACATCAGTTCAAAAGGTAAGTTCCAATCAGGTGGGGCAATGATAGGTGCAGAGGAAAGTTTTTGCTTCAAAAGTTCATAGGCTAGCATGCAATTTTTATCAAATACAAAGGGTGTATCAGAGACAAGCAAGTTACTCAAAGGTTTGGCTATTTTAGAAAAGTCTCTAATAAACCTTCTGTAAAAACCAGCGTGTCCCAAAAAACTCCTAACTGCCTTGACATTACTTGGTGGAGGTAATTTTTCGATGAGTTCCACCTTAGCTCTGTCCACCTCAATGCCTCTATTAGAGATTTTGTGGCCAAGGACTATTCCTTCTGTGACCATGAAATGACACTTTTCCCAGTTTAATACTAGGTTGGTCTCTTGGCACCTCTTAAGCACCAAGGCAAGGTGGTGTAGGCAGCTAGGAAAAGAATCTCCAAACACAGAAAAATCATCCATGAAGACCTCAATAAATTTTTCAATCATGTCCGAAAAGATGGACAGCATGCATCTTTGGAAAGTGGCAGGTGCATTGCACAATCCAAAGGGCATGCGTCTATAAGCAAAAACTCCATATGGACAAACAAATGAGGTTTTCTCTTGATCTCTAGGATCAACTACTATCTGATTATAGCCTGAGTATCCATCCAGAAAGCAATAGTAAGCATGTCCTGCAAGCCTTTCAAGCATCTGATCCATGAATGGGAGTGGGAAATGATCTTTTCTGGTGGCTTCATTGAGCTTCCTGTAGTCTATGCACATCCTCCACCCAGTGACAGTTCTTGTGGGTATGAGTTCGTTCCTCTCATTTGGCACCACAGTTATGCCACCTTTCTTGGGAACTACATGGATGGGACTAACCCATGGGCTATCAGAAATGGGGTAGATTACCCCTGCCTGCCATAACTTCATGACCTCCTTTTGTACCACTTCTTTCATGACGGGATTCAATCTTCTCTGAGCTTGGATGGAGGGTCTAGCATCCTCTTCTAACAAGATTTTATGCATGCATATGGATGAACTTATCCCCTTCAAATCAGCTAGGGTCCATCCAATGGCATCTTGATGAGTTTGTAGCACCTTGATCAATTCTTCTTCCTGTTCTTGACTCAGGGCAGAGCTAATGATAACAGGATGACTCTCATCACTACCCAAGTATGCATACTTGAGATTAGGGGGCAATGCTTTGAGCTCAGGTTTTGGTGCTTCCTTCTCCTCTTTCACTCTCTCTGGCATGCTTGGCATGGTTGTTTCAGCAGCCTTGATGTCACTAACTTCTATGTCCTTGGTGAACTCCTCCTCTGCCACTTCCTTTGTTGTTTCCTCAAAGGTTTCTTGTACTGCAATGTCCACTACATCCACCCTCATGCATTCCCTTAGTGATTCTGATGGATAGCTCATTGCCTTGAATACGTTAAACACCAATTTCTCATCATGTAGTCTAAGAGTGAGTTCACCCTTTTGTACATCTATGATGGCTCCAGCAGTAGCCAGGAAGGGTCTTCCCAGAATTATTGAAGCTTTGGCTTCTTCCTCCATATCTAACACCACAAAATCAGCAGGAAATATAAAATCTCCCACTTTCACCAACAAATCCTCAACTATCCCATGAGGGAATTTAAAAGTTCGATCTGCCAATTGGAGGGCCATTCTTGTTGGTTTAGCTTCCTCAATCTTCATTCTTCTCATCATTGTTAGAGACATCAAATTGATACTGGCCCCTAAATCACACAAGGCCTTCTCCACCATGACTTCTCCTATGATGCAGGGGATTTGGAAACTGCCTGGATCCTTCAATTTCTGAGGCAATTTGTGCTGAATGATGGCACTGCATTCTTCAGTTAACAACACAGTTTCCTCATTTCTCCAGCTTCTCTTCTTGGTCATTAATTCCTTTAAGAATTTTGCATAGAGTGGCATTTGCTCTATTGCCTCAGCAAACGGAATGTTGATTTGAAGCTTCTTGAAAATCTCCAAGAACCTGGAGAATTGGCCATCCTTTTCACTTTTCATCAAACGTTGAGGATATGGTGCTTTAGGTGTATAAGGCTTCAGGACCTCTTTTTCTTTTTCTTTTGTTGCAGACGGTGTAAAAGATTGTCCTTGTTCCTTGTCCCTCACATTTTCCTTTGCTTCATCCTCTGTGGTTTCCTTTGAGATCTCCTTTAGATTCTTTCCACTTCTGAGGGTTATGGCCTTACATTCTTCCCTTGCAATAGCCTTGGCAGCATGAGAAACGCTTGGCCCAGGGGTTTGCTTAGACAAATACACAATTTGATTTTCTAGCTTCTGGATAGCAGCTCCTTGGTTTTGCAGGTTAGAATTTACTTCTTCCTTAAAGGCTTTCAATTCGGTTATGTCTTGACTCATGGTTGCAAGCATTCCTTCTATCCTGTTTAATTGATCTTGAAATTGTTGGTTCGGATTAGGTTGGGTAGGTTGATTATTTTGGCCATGATATGATGGTTGGGTGTAAGTGTTTTGTGTGGCTTGGTATAATCTTTGGTTGGAGTTTTGGTATGTGGAATTGTTGTGTTGGTTGTGGTTGTAAGGTTTGTGGTTTTGTGGTTGGGTTTGTTGGTTCCCCCACCCAAAGTTTGGGTGGTTTTTCTATCCTGGATTGTAAGTGTTGGAATGTGGATCATATGATTGCCTTTGTTGGTTTCCCACATAGTTGGCCTCTTCCCAATCACCTTCTTCAGTGCTTACTTCCTCTTGATCTTGTGTGTGTATTGCAGCCACTTGCTTTGTTTCTAATTTCCTGGTGAGCTCTGCTAGTTGCTTGGCAAACACCTTGTTTTGGGCTAGAATTGTATCAACATGGTTCAGCTCCATGACTCCCTTAGTGTTGTGTCTCTCTGATGCATAGTAGTACTCATTCTCAGCCACTGTCTCAATCACTTCAATGGCTTCTTCCACAGTCTTTTTCCTGTTCAATGAACCTCCTGATGAATGGTCTACAGCCTTCCTTGATTCATAAGAAAGTCCATCATAGAAAATATGCAATTGCACCCAGTCATGGAACATGTCTGGTGGGCATTTCCTTATCAAATCCTTGAACCTCTCCCATGCCTCGTAGAGAGTTTCACCATCTTGTTGTCTAAACGTCTGAACCTCAGATCGAAGCCTATTGACCTTTTGTGGGGGGTAGAAACGTGCCAGAAACTTACTTTCCACCTCATCCCAGGTTGTTAGGCTCCCCCTTGGGAATGATTCCAGCCACTTAGCTGCCTTGTCCCTAAGTGAAAATGGGAACAAAAGCAGTTTATAGGCATCTTCCTGGACTCCATTAGACTTCACAGTGTCGCAAATTCTCAGGAATTTTGTGAGATGTTGGTTTGGGTCTTCATTAGCACTCCCACCAAATGAACAATGATTCTCCACAAGTGATATTAGCTGTGGTTTGAGCTCAAAATTGTTGGCCTGAATGGTTGGTTTCTGAATGCTGCTACCACAATTCCCAGAGGTTGGGTTTATGTATGAACCAAGAACCCTCCTCTCAGGAATGGCATTGTTTCCATCATCCCTCTCATGGTTGTGAACTTCTCTATCCATGTTGAGATCTAAAGCTTCCTCAAAATTGTCCTCAGATTCTCCTTCAGATTCTTCTTCTCCCAGTACTCTCTTCCCTCTTGCTTCCCTTCTAAGTCTATGAAGGGTCCTCTCTGGTTCAGTATATGGAGGAGTTGATGTCTCTCCTCTCCTACCTGTCATACAAGAACACAGCACAGGCAACAAACAAGTGAAATACTCTTGGTTAATGGAAGAGTATGGTTAGAACAGTTGAGGAATTAATTCAAATAGTTAGTGAGTCAGTGAGTTAGTTGCTTGAATTTAAAGGCATAAAGAAAGAAAGCATGTAACAGAGTGCAGAAATTGAAATTCAACAAGTAACTTGAACTGAATTAACAAAGCAAGAAAAATGCTCAATCTAGTTAACTTCCAATTTGAGAATTGTCAATCGAAAACCAATCCCCGGCAACGGCGCCATAAACTTGATGCGCATAAACTAGTTATGCTACGATTTAGGAAATTGCACAATCGGCAAAATTCCTTCCGGCAAGTGCACCGGTTATCGTCAAGTAAAAACTCACAATAGAGTGAGGTCGAATCCCACAAGGATTGGTTGAATGAGAAATTCGTATTAGAAGTGTGTCTAGTTGAGCGGAATCAAGAATTAGATGAGAGTTGCGGAATGTAAAATTGGCGGGAAACGTAAATGGCAAGAAATTGAAATTGCGGAATCTTAAATTGCATGAATTAAAGAGCGAGAAGCTAAATTGCTGAAATTAAAAGGGAATAGGGGTGATTGCATGAATTGAGTTGCAGAATGTAAAGAGAAAGTGGAAATCGGAGATGGGGAATTCATTGGGTTATAGGAGATATTGAGATCTCCGAATCAAAACATGTTTATCTCTTCCTCAACCAATGCGTTCATTGAATTTTGCTTGGCAATCTTATATGATTGGATCCCAATCCCTTGGCTCATCAATTCTCTCTAAAAACAAACAAATTCCCAATCCCTTGGTTTAAATGTTCATAAGAAGAGATGATGCTCGATCACTGATTATACCACACAGTTTCATGAACCACAATTTGGTAGGATTACATGTCACAATATCCATCCAAACCCCAATCCAATTCACTGTGAGAAAGCTTCTCTAGCATGAATCCTCCATTCCTTTCCCAAGGTTCCGAAGGATTCCAATTATGGGTAGTTTCTTTCCCAAGACAACTACCCAATGGAATTAGATCGAGAAGCTTTCTAACAAAATTCAAGAGAAAAGATTGAAGAAGAAGATAAACTATTATTGATTCATTGAATTACAATAGAGCTCCCTAACCCAATGAAAGGGGGTTTAGTGAGTCATAGCTCTGAATTCAATTACAAAGGTATGAAAACTAGCAAAAATGAAAAGGTAAAAGTAAAAGTCCGTCCCTCTAACTTAAATTCTATCCTATTTATACACTTTCTTCATTGAGCTTCTGTTGTGTTTCTTGGGCTTTGAGGCCTCTCCCTGCTTTCCTTTTGCTTTGGGTTTATGATCCATAATCTTGATGAGGCTGCTGATCCAAATTCTGTAACATTCATTGAGCCAACTTAGTGATAATCAAGTAATGACACATGACTCAACAAATTGAAATTCCAGACTCATCAATCCTTCAGGCCCAATCCCATAAACCATGATATTCAATTGGGTTTCATACCAGAGTAAGTTTAAGTTAATGTTTGTGCTCAAATGCTAACTTAAACTGCAATATTTTTGGCCCAGAAACCTTTTCCAAGAGTGGTGTTTAAGTTGCAGTTTAAGCTTAAACTGCAGCTTAAACGCCAGACACTTCCAGTGATGCCTTTTGTGGAAGCACGTTTAAGCTTCAGTTTAAGGTTAAACTGAAGCTTAAACGTGGAAATGGAAGAAGGCAGCCCTGGAGGGTAACGTAGTCGAACACGTTTAAGCTTCAGTTTAAGGTTAAACTGAAGCTTAAACGTGGAGATAGGAAAAGCAGCCCTGGAGGTCGAACACGTTTAAGCTCCAGTTTAAGGTTAAACTGGAGCTTAAAGGTGGAAGCGGAGAAAGCAACCCCTGGAGGTCGAACACGTTTAAGCTCCAGTTTAAGGTTAAACTGGAGCTTAAACGTGGAAATGGAGAAAGCAACCCTGGAGGAGAAAACTTGGTCGAACATGTTTAAGCTCCAGTTTAAGGTTAAACTGGAGCTTAAAGGTGGAAATGGCTCCCTGGTGCATTTCCCATTTCTGGCGTTTAACTTCCAGTTTAAGGTTAAACTGGAGGTTAAACGCCACTTTCACCCTTTCCTCAGCTTTCATGATTTTGGCCGTTTAAGTTCCAGTTTAAGCTTAAACTGGAACTTAAACTCCACATGTGATATTCAAGCTTCCTTTATTGATTTTTGTTGCTTCCTTGCCTAGCCTCTTCTTTCCTGAAATCATCCAAACAACTGCATCAAAGTCTTGCAAATTTTTATGAGAATCTTCCATTCATAGCATTCAAGTAATATAACTAAAAACTCATGAAATTTGCATAAAAATCATACTGTTTGGATGGTTCATTGCTTTGTTATTCATTTAACCATTCTTGGTTACTTTAAACTCAAGAAAGTGCATAAAACAACTAAAACTAACAGAAAAATGCTAGTGAAACTCGCCTAAGATGCCTTGGCATCACCTGACAAACACTTCCGTTCTACATGCAAACAAGCTAGAATGAATATCTCTTAGATATCTAATACAGAGGACCGAGTTCGAGATATTAGAATCTTCGTGGTATAAGTTAGAACCCATGGGTGGCCATTCTTGAGATCCGGAAGGTCTAAACCTTGTCTGTGGTATTCCGAGTAGGATCTGGGAAGGGATGGCTGTGACGAGCTTCAAACTCATGAGTGTTGGGCGTAGTGACTGACGCAAAAGGATAGTAAATCCTATTCCAGTATGATAGAGAACCGACAGATGATTAGCCATGCAGTGACAGCGCATTGGACCATTTTCACAGAGAGGATGGGATGTAGCCATTGACAACGGTGATGCCCTACATAAAGCTTGCCATGGAAAGGAGTAGGAATGATTGGATGAAGACAGCAGGAAAGCAGAGGTTCAGAGGAACGAAAGCATCTCTATATGCTTATCTGAAATTCTCACCAATGAATTACATAAGTATCTCTATCCTAGTTTATGTTTTATTTATCTTTTAATTACTAAAACTCTAAAACCATTTGAATCCGCCTGACTGAGATTTACAAGGTGACCATAGCTTGCTTCAAGCCGACAATCTCCGTGGGATCGACCCTTACTAATGTAAGGTTTATTACTTGGACGACCCAGTGCACTTGCTGGTCAGTTGTGCGAAGTTGTGACAAAGAATTAAGATTATGAACGTGCGTATAAAGTTTTCAGCACCGTTACCAAGGAATGGAACCATCACGATTTCTGCGCACCAAGTTTTTGGCGCCGTTGCCGGGGATTGTTCGAGTTTGGACAACTAACGGTTCATCTTGTTGCTCAGATTAGGTAACTTTATTTTAATTTTAACCTTTTTGTTTTTATTATTCTTATTTTCGAAAAAAATCAAAATTTTTTTTTTCGTTTTTCCCAATTAATTTTCGAAAAATAAAAAAAACATTTACTAAATCATAAAATCAAAAATATTTTTTGTGTTTCTTGCTTGAGTCTAGAGTCAAGTTTTAAGTTTGGTGTCAATTGCATCTTTTTAATTTTCTAAAAATTATTTTCGAAAATTTCATGCATTGCATTCTTCATGATCTTCAAGTCGTTCTTGGCCAGTCTTCTTGTTTGATCTTCATATTTTCTTGTTTTGTGTCTTTTCTTGTTTTTTATATGCATTTTCAATTTGTTAGTGACTAAAAAATTAAAAATTTCTAAGTTTGGTGTTTTGCATGTTTTCTTTTCTTGAAAATTTTTCAAAAATAAGTCTTGATGTTCATCTTGATATTCAAAGTGTTCTTGGTGTTCATCTTGACATTCATAGTGTTCTTGCATGCATCACATGTTTTGATTCATAATTTTCATGTTTTGAGTCTTTTTGATGTTTTTCTCTTTCATCATTAAAAATTTAAAAATCAAAAAAATATCTTTCCCTTTTTCTTCTCATCAAATTCAAAAATTTGAGTTGACTTTTTTAAAAATTTTTAAAATCTAGTTGTTTCCTATGAGTTAAATCAATTTTTCAATTTAAAAATTCTATCTTTTTCAAATCTTTTTCAAAAATCAAATCTTTTTCAATTTTTCCTTCATATTTTCGAAAATTTCAAATTAATTTTCAAAATCTTTTTCTTATTTTTATTCCATATTTTTTACTGCAATGCTAACAATTAATGTGATTGATTCAAAAATATTAACTTTGTTACTTGCCTAATAAGAAAGGTTCAATCTTTAAATTTTAAAATCAAATCTTTTTGTTTCTTGTTAGTCAAGTAATCAACTTTAATTTTCAAAATAAAATCTTTTTAAATTTCTTTTTCAAACCTTTTTCAAAATAATTTTCAATCATATCTTTTTCAATTTCAATCATATCTTTTTCAAAATCGATTTCAAAATCTCTTCTAACTTCTTATCTTTTTCAAATTGATTTTCAAATCTTTTTCAATCAATCCCATCTTTTTGTTTCAATCATTTCCTTTTCAAAACTACCTAACTAATTCTCTCTCTCTAATTTTCGAAAATCCCTTCCCCCTTTTTCAAATTTCTTTTTTTTAACTAATTGTTTTAATTTTTAATTTAATTTGATTTCAATTTTAATTTTCAAAATTTAACTTAAAATTTTATTTTTAATTTAATTAATTTTCGAAATTCCCTCTCTCTCATCTCCTTCTAATTATTTATTTATTTACTAACACTTCTATTCATCTCAAAATTCAAACCCTCTCTTCCTCTTGGTGTTCGAATTTCTCTTATTTTATTCTCATCTTCTTCTACTCACATACAGGAATCTCTATACTGTGACATAGAGGATTCCATATTTTCTTTTCTGTTTTCTTCTTTATCATATGAGCAGGAACAAGGATAAGAACATTCTTGTTGAAGCTGATCCTGAACCTGAAAGGACTCTGAAGAGGAAGCTAAGGGAAGCCAAAGCACAACTCTCTGGAGAAAATCTGACAGAAATTTTCGAAAAAGAAGAAAACATGATCGAAAATAATAACAATGCAAGGAAAATGCTTGGTGACTTCACTGCACCAAATTCCAATTTACATGGAATAAGCATCTCAATCCCTGCCATTGGAGCAAACAATTTTGAGCTTAAACCTCAATTAGTTTCTCTAATCCAACAGAACTGCAAGTTTCATGGACTTCCATCCGAAGATCCTTTTCAGTTCTTAATTGAATTCTTGCAGATCTGTGATACTGTTAAGACCAATGGGGTTGATCCCGAGGTCTACAGGCTTATGCTTTTCCCGTTTGTTGTAAGAGATAGAGCTAGAGTATGGTTGGACTCTCAACCTAAGGATACCCTGAACTCTTGGGAAAAGCTGGTCACGGCTTTCTTAGCCAAGTTCTTTCCTCCTCAAAATCTTAGCAAGCTTAGAGTGGATGTTCAAACCTTCAGACAGAAAGAAGGTGAATCCCTCTTTGATGCTTGGGAGAGATACAAGGAACTGACCAAAAAGTGTCCTTCTGACATGCTTTCAGAATGGACCATTCTAGATATATTCTATAATGGTCTGTCTAAGTTATCAAAGATGTCATTGGACCATTCTGCAGGTGGATCCATTCACCTAAAGAAAACGCCTGCAGAAGCTCAAGAACTCATTGACATGGTTGCAAATAACCAGTTCATGTACACTTCTGAAAGGAATCCTGTGAATAATGGGACGCCTATGAGGAAGGGAGTTCTTGAAATTGATACTCTGAATGCCATATTGGCTCAGAATAAAATATTGACTCAACAAGTCAATATGATCTCTCAGAGTCTGAATGGATTGAAGGAATCATCCAACAGTACTAAAGAGGCATCTTCTGAAGAAGAAGCTTATGATCATGAGAACCCTGCAATAGCAGAGGTGAATTACATGGGTGAACCCTATGGAAACACCTATAATCCCTCATGGAGGAATGATGAGCGGATATTTTATACGCTTTTTGGGGTTAATTTCATATAGTTTTTAGTATGTTTTAGTTAGTTTTTAGTTTATTTTCATTAGTTTCTAGGAAAAATTCATATTTCTGGACTTTACTATGAGTTTGTGTATTTTTCTATAATTTCAGGTATTTTCTGGCTGAAATTGAGGGAGCTGAGCAAAAATCTGATTCAGGCTGAAAAAGGACTGCTGATGCTGTTGGATCCTGACCTCTATGTACTCCGAATGGAATTTCTGGAGCTACAAGAGTCCAATTGACGCGCTTCCAATTGCGTTTGAAAGAAGACATCCAGAGCTTTCCAGCAATATATAATAATCCATACTTTGCTCAAGGATAGACGACGTAAACGGGCGTTCAACGCCAGTTCCATGTTGCTGTCTGGCGTCCAGCGCCAGAAACACGTTACAAATTGGAGTTCAACCCCAGAATTACGTTACAACCTGGCGTTGAACGCCCAAAACAGCCCAGACACGTGAGAAGCTTTAGTCTCAGTCCCAGCACACATCAAGTGGGCCCCAGAAGTGGATTTCTGCACTATCTATCATAATTTACTCATTTTCTGTAAACCTAGGTTACTAGTTTAGTATTTAAACAACTTTTAAAGATTTATTTTGTATCTCATGACATATTTAGATCTGAACTTTGTAATCTCTGACGGCATGAGTCTCTAATTTCCATTGTTGGGGGTGAGGAGCTCTGTTATGTCCTGATGAATTAATGCAAGTATTTCTGTTTTCTATTCAAACATGTGTGTTCCTCTCTATGATATCCATTCGCACTTCAACATGAATGTGATGAATGTGACAATCATCATCATTCCCCCACGAACGCATCCCTGACAACCACTTCCGTTCACCGTAGAATGAATGAATATCTCTTGGATCTCTTAATCAGAATCTTCGTGGTATAAGCTAGATTGATGGCAGCATTCAAGAGAATCCGGAAAGTCTAAACCTTGTCTGTGGTATTCCGAGTAGTATTTAGGGATTGAATGACTGTGACAATCTTCAAACTCGCAAGTGCTGGGCATAGTGACAGACGCAAAAGGATAGTAAATCCTATTCCGGTACGATCGAGAACCTGCAGATGGTTAGCCGTGCAGTGACAGCGCACCTGGACCCTTTTCACTGGAAGGATGGATGGTAGCCATTGACAACGGTGATCCACCAACACACAGCTTGCCATACGAGGACGTGCATGCGTGAATCAGAAACAGAGGAAAGCAGAATTTCAGAAGACAAAGCATCTCCAAAACTCCAACATATTCTCCATCATTGCATACAAGTATAATTTGTGTTCTGCCCTTCTTACTTTTCACAATTCAAATTAAGAATTATTATTGATATTATATCCTGACTAAGAGTTACGAGATAACCATAGCTTGCTTCAAGCCAACAATCTCCGTGGGATCGACCCTTACTCATGTAAGGTATTACTTGGACGACCCAATGCACTTGCTGGTTAGTTGTGCGAAATTGTAAGAGAGTAATGTGAACATTGACATCACAATTTCGTGCACCAAGTTTTTGGCACTGTTGCCGGGGATTGTTTGAGTTTGAACAACTGACGGTGAATCCTGTTGCTTAGATTAGGAAAATTTTGTTGTTTGGGTCAGAGTCTTTTATATTCTTTTCAAAAAAAAAAAATAAAATAAAATAAAAATATTATTTTTTTCTTAGTTATTAAAAATATTTTTCAAAACAAGTGTTACATTTACTGCCTATTTGGCTAGAGCGTTGGTCTGTGTTCTTGGTAAATTGGGTACCTTCTTTTTAAAATTCTTTTTCAAAAATAATTTTTACATTAAATCTTGTGCCAAACTTCAAGTTTGGTGTTTCCTTGTTGGTTTTTCTTTGGTTTTCGAAAAATCTTATTTTGGTTTTCTAAAAATTTTAAGATTGGTGTTCCTTCTTCATGTTCTTGTGTTCTTGTGAATCTTCAAAGTGTTCTTGAGTTTTCCTTGTGTCTTGATCTTAAAATTTTTAAGTTTGGTGTTCCTTGGTGTTTTCCCTCCAAAATTTTTGAAAACAAGGAGCATTAGATCTAAAAATTTTAAATCTTATGCTATCTTATTGTTTTTCTCTCTCCTCTTTAAATTCAAAAAATATCTTTTCTCTCTATTTTAAAGCAAATTTTTTAAATTTACCTTTAAAATTCAGATTTTTAATTCAAAATTTAAAACCTCTTTCAAAAAAAATCATCATATCCTTTTCAAAACTTCCTAACCACTTTCTCTCTCCTCATTTTTTTTGAAAATCTTCACCCATTTTTATTTATTTTTTTTAATTTATTTTATTTTCGAAATAAATAAAGAAATAAATAAATAAATAAAAATAATTTTTTATTACATCATCTCCCTTTCTCCATCATGGATCTAAGTGGAAATGAACAGTCCAGAAGGACTTTGGGGTCATATGCTAACCCCTCTACTGCTTCATATGGGAGTAGTATCTGCATACCCTCCATTGGAGTCAGTAGCTTTGAGTTGAATCCTCAGCTCATTATCATGGTGCAGCAAAGCTGCCAGTATTTCGGTCTTCCACAGGAAGAACCTACAAAGTTTCTGGCATAATTTTTACAAATTGCTGACACAGTACATGATAAGGAATTAGATCAGGATGTCTACAGATTATTACTGTTTCCATTTGCTATAAAAGACCAAGCCAAGAGGTGGTTAAATAACTAACCTAAGGCTAGCATAAGGACATGGAAATAGCTGACAGAAAAATTCCTGAATCAATACTTTCCTCCAAAACGGATGACACAGCTAAGGCTGGACATCCAAGGCTTTAAACAAGGAGATAATGAATCTCTTTATGATGCCTGGGAGAGATACAGAGAGATGCTACAAAAATGCCCCTCTGAAATGTTTTCAAAGTGGGTTCAGTTAGACATCTTCTATTATGGGCTTACAGAAAGAGCTCAGATCTCTCTAGATTACTCAGCTGGTGGATCTATCCACATGAGAAAGACAATTGAAGAAGCTCAAGAGCTTATTGATACAGTTGCCAGAAATCAGTATCTGTACCTAAGCAGTGACCCTTCCATGAAAGAAGAGGTTAAAACAGTAACTGCTGAACTCAGTCCTGTAGAACAAGCTGCTGAATTCAATCAGCAATTGGACTTTCTAACACAACAGTTAGCCGAATTCAAAGATAGACTACAAGAGAAAAAGATGGCTAATATAAATATGGATGAACAATTGAAGCAAACAAAATAGCAGCTGTCAAAACAAATAACAGAAGAATGCCAAGCAGTTCAATTAAGAAGTGGGAAAACATTAAATACCCCACCTCAAAGCAGCAGGAAGCTAAGGAATGAGAAACCACCCATAATCCATCTGAGGACAGTGAGAGCCCAGGAAAAAATAATTATGGCGTCAAAACGCCAGAAATTGGGTGGAAGGCTGGCGCTGAACGCCCAGGCCATGCTCAGAACTGGCGTTCAACGCCAGAAACAAGCAAAAAACTGGCGTTGAATGCTCAAAGGAAGCACAGTTCTGGCGTTCAGACGCCAGGAACAGTTGAGGAATTGGCGTCTAACGTCACTCCAGCTTCCAACCCTGGCATTCAAATGCCAGTGAGGGATCAGACACCCACAAGTACTGATGACAACCCCTCTAAAAAGGCTTCTTTAACCACTTCTGTAGGAAATAAACCTACAGCAACCAAGGTTGAGGAATATAAAGCCAAGATACCTTATCCTCAAAAACTCCGCCAAGAGGAGCAGGGTAAGCAATTTGCTCGCTTTGCAGATTATCTCAGGACTCTTGAAATTAAGATTCCGTTTGCAGAGGCACTTGAGCAAATACCTTCTTATGCCAAGTTCATGAAAGAGATTTTGAGTCAAAAGAAGGATTGGAGAGAAACTGAAAGAGTTTTCCTCACTGAAGAATGCAGTGCAGTCATTCTGAAAAGCTTTCCTGAAAAACTTAAAGATCCCGGAAGCTTTCTAATACCATGCACATTAGAGGGAAATTGCACCAGGACAGCTTTATGCGATCTTGGGGCAAGCATCAATCTAATACCAGCATCCACTATAAGAAAGCTTTGCTTAACTGAAGAAGTTAAACCAACCCAGATATGTCTCCAACTTGCTGATGGCTCCATTAAATACCCATCAGGCATGATTGAGGACATGATTGTCATGGTTGGGCCATTCGCCTTTCCCACTGACTTCGTAGTGTTGGAGATGGAGGAGCACAAGAGTGCTACTCTCATTCTAGGAAGACCTTTCCTGGCAACTGGACGAACTCTCATTGATGTCCAAAAGGGGGAAGTCACCCTGAGAGTCAATGAAGATGAGTTTAAGTTGAATGCTGTCAAAGCCATGCAGCATCCAGACACACCAAAAGACTGCATGAAAGTTGATCTTATTGACTCTTTGGTAGAAGAGATCAACATGGCTGAGAGTCTCGAATCAGAGCTGGAAAACATCTTTAAAGATATTCCACCTGATCTAGAGGATTCAGAGGAATTAAAAGAGTCTCTAAAAATTCCTCAGGAAGAGGAAAAACCTCCTAAACCTGAGCTCAAACCATTACCACCATCCCTGAAATATGCATTTCTGGGAGAAGGTGATACTTTTCCAGTGATCATAAGCTCTGCTTTAAATCCACAGGAAGAGGAAGCACTAATTCAAGTGCTAAGGACACACAAGACAGCTCTTGGGTGGTCCATATATGACATTAAGGGCATAAGCCCAGCTAGATGCATGCACAAGATCTTATTGGAGGACAATGCTAAGCCAGTGGTTCAACCACAGAGGCGGCTAAATCCAACCATGAAGGAAGTGGTGCAGAAAAAGGTCACTAAATTACTGGAGGCTGGGATTATTTATCCTATTTCAGATAGCCCCTGGGTGAGTCCTGTTCAAGTTGTCCCTAAAAAGGGAGGCATGACAGTGGTTCATAATGAAAAAAATGAACTTGTTCCTACCAGAACAGTTACAGGGTGGCGCATGTGTATTGACTACAGAAGGCTCAATACAGCCACCAGAAAGGATCATTTTCCTTTACCATTCATAGACCAGATGCTAGAAAGACTAGCAGGTCATAATTATTACTACTTTTTGGATGGCTATTCAGGCTACAACCAAATTGCAGTAGATCCCCAAGATCAAGAGAAAACAGCATTCACATGTCCATCTGGAGTATTTGCTTACAGAAGGATGCCTTTTGGGCTGTGTAATGCGCCTGCAACCTTTCAGAGATGCATGCTTTCTATTTTCTCTGATATGGTGGAAAAATTTCTAGAAGTCTTCATGGATGACTTCTCAGTATATGGAGACTCATTCAGCTCCTGTCTTGATCACTTGACACTGGTTTTGAAAAGATGCCAAGAGACCAACCTGGTTTTAAACTGAAGGGATTGTCCTTGGGCATAAAATTTCAAACAAGGGAATAGAGATAGATCAAGCTAAAATAGAGGTAATTGAAAAATTACCACCACCTGCTAATGTTAAGGCAATCAGAAACTTTCTGGGGCATGCAGGATTCTATAGGAGCTTTATAAAAGATTTTTCAAAAATTGCAAAACCTCTAAGCAACCTGCTAGCTGCTGACATGCCATTTGTGTTTGACACAGAGTGTCTGCAGGCGTTTGAAACTCTGAAAGCTAAGCTGGTCACAGCACCAATTATCTCTGCACCAGACTGGACATTACCGTTCGAATTAATGTGTGATGCTAGTGATCACGTCTTTGGTGCATTACTGGGGCAAAGGCATGACAAGCTTCTGCATGTCATTTATTATGCTAGTCGTGTTTTGAATGATGCCCAGAAAAATTACACAACCACGGAAAAAGAATTGCTTGCAGTGGTTTATGCCATTGACAAGTTTAGATCATACTTACTAGGATCAAAAGTGATTGTATACACAGATCATGCTGCTCTTAAATATCTACTCACAAAGCAGGATACAAAACCCAAACTCATAAGATGGGTGTTACTTCTGCAAGAGTTTGATATAGAAATAAGAGACAGAAAAGGGAAGGAAAACCAAGTGGCTGACCATCTTTCCCGGATAGAACCAGTGGAAGGGGCGTCCCCCCCCCCCTTTATTGAGATCTCTGAAACCTTTCCGGATGAGCATTTATTCGCCATTCAGGAATTACCATGGTTTGCAGACATTGCAAACTACAAAGCTGCAAGGTTCATTCCCAAGGAGTACAGCAGGCAACAAAAGAAAAAATTAATTACTGATGCAAAGTACTACTTGTGGGATGAACCCTATCTCTTTAAGAGATGTGCAGATGGAATAATCCGTAGGTGTGTGCCTAGAGAAGAAGCGCAGAGGATCTTATGGCATTGCCATGGATCACAATATGGAGGCCATTTCGGAGGTGAGCGAACAGCCACCAAGGTCCTCCAATGTGGATTCTACTGGCCTACACTCTATAGAGATTCCCGAGAGTTTGTACGTAACTGTGACAGTTACCAGAGAGCTGGTAATTTGCCTCATAGTTATGCCATGCCTCAACAAGGAATCTTGGAGATTGAGTTGTTTGATGTATGGGGAATTGATTTCATGGGGCCTTTCCCACCATCATACTTAAACACTTATATTCTGGTGGCAGTTGACTATGTATCAAAATGGGTAGAGGCCATTGCCACACCCACCAATGATACTAAAACAGTACTAAAGTTCCTCCAGAAACATATATTCAATAGGTTTGGTGTCCCTAGGGTACTAATCAGTGATGGGGGCACTCACTTCTGCAACAAACAGCTTTACTCTGCCATGGTCCGGTATGGGATTTGCCATAAGGTAGCAACTCCATATCATCCGCAGACAAATGGACAAGCTGAAGTCTCTAACAGAGAACTAAAAAGAATCCTGGAATGGATTGTGAATACCCGTAGAAAAAATTGGGCACGAAGCTTGGATGATGCTCTGTGGGCTTACAGAACAGCATTCTAGACTCCTATAGGGACCTCTCCATACCAACTTGTGTATGGTAAGGCTTGTCACCTGCCCGTGGAACTGGAACATAAGGCCTACTGGGCAACCAGATTCCTTAACTTTGATGCCAAATTAGCTGGAGAGAAAAGATTGCTCCAGCTGAATGAGCTAGAGGAATTCAGATTCACTGCTTTCGAAAATGCCAAGCTTTACAAAGAGAAATCCAAAAGGTGGCATGACAGAAAGCTGTCATCTAGAATCTTTGAACCAGGACAAAAGGTTCTGTTGTTTAACTCTAGGCTCAGGCTATTTCCCGGGAAACTGAAGTCCCGGTGGAGAGGACCATATGTGATTACAAGTGTATCACCATATGGTTATGTGGAGCTTCAAGATATTGATTCTGATAAGAAGTTCATTGTTAATGGACAGAGAATCAAGCACTATCTTGAAGGCAATGTTGAGCAAGAGTGCTCAAGGCTGAGGCTAGATTAAGAACTCAGCAAGGTCCAGCTAAAGACAATAAAGAAGCGCTTGCTGGGAGGCAACCCAGCCATGGGGCATCACTTCCTCTAAGCATTTTGCCCTATTCTTGATTTTATTTGTTTATATAAAGTTCATTGATACTAAGGTAAAGAGTCAATTGTATAAGTTTACAGCGTTACAGAAGGATTCTGCACACAAAACAGAGAAAAAGAGCTCACTGGCAAGAAAACGCTAGTAAAAGTCTGTTTTGGGCGTTCAACGCCCAAAAGAAGCATCCACTGGGCGTTGAACGCCAGTAAGGATAGCCATCTGGGCGTTAAACGCCAGAAAGAAGCTCCTTCTGGGCATTTAACGCCAGATTTACAGCGTCCTGGGCGTTCAGAAAAATGCCCAGTGACAAAGGAGTTCCTGGCGTTCAACGCCAGAAAGAAGCAACAGCTGGGCGTTGAACGCCCAGGAGAAGCAGCAGTTGGGCGTTGAACGCCCAAAACATGCAGCGTTTGGGCGTTCAAACGCCAGGATGGTGGGGAGGAGGTAAATTCGTTTTCTCTTCATATTTTTCATTTTAATCTTAATTTTCATGTTTCAATTCATGATTTCTTGCATAAACATGTTACAAACCCTGATTTCTAAAATCCCTAATTTCTAAAAACCCTTCTTTAAAAATATTAAATATATCTTAATCCATAAGCACAAATCCTTTTTTCAATCCAATTCAACTCTTTTTCAAAATTTTTAAAACAAATCTATCTCTTTTCATTCAAAAATCTTTTCAACTAATCAATATCTTTTTCAAATCTCCATATTATCTTTTTCAAAAATCCAATTTTATCTTTTTCAAATATCTTTCATATCTTTTCAATTTTAAATCATATCTCTTCTTATCATACTTATCTTTTTAAATCATATCTTCTATCTTATCTTTCTCCCTATTTTCGAAAACCCCCCTCCCTTTTAAAAACCCATTCAGCCTCCTTCCTCTCATCCACCATTCTACACTAGCTCTCCTTCTATCCCTCTCCTTTCTTTTCTTTTGCTTGAGGACAAGCAAACCTCTAAGTTTGGTGTGTTTATCCGTGATCACTAAACCATACCCACTAAAGATTATGGCTCCTAAAGGAAAACAACCCACTCCAAGAGGCAAGAAAGAGAGTATTCCAAAACCACTTTGGAATCAAGGGAGGTTCTTAACCAAAGAACATTCAGACCATTACTACAAAATAATGGGTCTAAGATCTGTGATCCCGGAAGTCAAGTTCGATCTGAAAGAAGATGAATATCCGGAGATCCAAGAGCAGATTCGAAACAGGAATTGGAAAGTCCTAGCTAATCCTGAAACAAAAGTAGGAAGGAATATGGTTCAAGAATTCTACGCTAATCTGTGGCAAACAGACAGGCAGAGAATATCTGGAGCTGCCCTCTATGACTACAGGGTTGTAGTCAGAGAAAAGATTGTTCACATCCACCCTGACAAAATTAGGGAGATCTTTAAGCTACCTAAGCTGAAAGATGACCCAGACTCCTTCAATAGGAGAATGATGAGAACAAACAAGGGCCTGGATAAGATTCTAGAGGATATATGCATCCCTGGAGCCAGGTGGACCACCAGCACGAAGGGTGCCCCAAGTCAACTCAAGAGAGAAGATCTCAAACCAGTCGCCAAAGGATGGCTGGACTTCATTGGGCGTTCTATATTGCCCACCAGCAACCGTTCTGAAGTCAATATAAGAAGAGCAGTGATGATCCATTGCATTATGTTGGGAAAAGAAGTAGAAGTTCATCAACTGATCCCATCTGAATTCTACATACTTGCCAACAAGAACTCCAAGGATGCCAGGTTGGCTTATCCAAGCCTAATCTCTATGCTCTGCAAAGATGTTGGAATAAACAACAAATGGAAAAACAACAAATGCAGGATGACCCCATCAAGAGGAGGGTGGAAGAATTCCTACCAGAACTCCCTCAATTTGAATACTGGGAGCATCTTGAGGCATCTGTCACTAAGTTGCAAGAAACCATGGATCAATTGAAGGAAGAACGGCAAAATCAAAACAGTGTGCTTTGCAAACTGCTCAGAGAACAAGAGGTGCAAGGGCGTGAATTAAGAGAACTAAAGCGTCAGAAACTATCTCTTGAAGGGCCAAGCACCCCACAGACTAAAGAGGCATCCGCTTCCCAAAGTCAAGGTTGTTGAGTTATGATCTTAACATTAACCCTGTGATAACTTTCTTTTCTATTATTTGAGTTTCACCTTAGGAGTCATATAATGGCAATAAGTATTTATATTTTGATTTTATCCCCAATTAAGCTATAATTTATTTTTCTCATCATCATTAAACATGAATAAAATAGAAGATTTTCTTTAGAACAAGGAGGCAATAATTTTCGAGTTTTTAATAAAACAACTTCTAATTGTTTACATGTGGTGGCAATGCTTTCTGCCTTCTGAATGAATGCTTGAACAGTGCATATGTCTTTGGAATTTGATGTTCTTGAATGTTAAATATGTTGGCTCTTGAAAGAATAATAAACATGAGACATGTTATTGGCAATCTGAAAAATCATAAAAATGATTCTTGAAGCAAGAAAAAGTAGTGAATACAAAGCTTGCAAAAAAAAAAGCAAGCAGAAAAAGCCAATAACACTTAAAACCAAAAGGCAAGGGTAATAAAAAGGATCCAAGGCTTTGAGCATCAGTGGATAGGAGGTCCTAAGGAAATCAAATCTTGGTCTAAGCGGCTAAACCAAGCTATCCCTAACCATGTGCTTGTGGCGTGAAGGTGTCAAGTGAAAACTTGAGACTGAGCAGTTAAAGTCAAGGTCCAAAGCAAAGTGAAGAGTGTGCTTAAGAACCCTGGATACCTCTAATTGGGTGCTTTAGCAAAGCTGAGTCACAATCTGAAAAGGTTCACCCAATTATGTGTCTGTGGCATTTATGTATCCGGTGGTAATACTGGAAAACAAAGTACTTAGGGCCACGGCCAAGACTCATAAAAGTAGCTGTGTTCAAGAATCAACATACTGAACTAGGAGAATCAATAACACTATCTGAATTTTGAGTTCCTATAGATGCCAATCATTCTGAGCTTCAATGGATAAAGTGAGATGCCAAAACTGTTCGGAGGCAAAAAGCTACTAGCCCCGCTCATTTAATTAGAATCTGAGCTTCACTCAAAAACTCTGAGATATTATTGTTTCTTGACTCATTTGTATTCTAATTTATTCATCTAGTTGCTTGAGGACAAGCAACAGTTTAAGTTTGGTGTTGTGATGAGCGGATATTTTATACGCTTTTTGGGGTTAATTTCATATAGTTTTTAGTTTATTTTCATTAGTTTCTAGGCAAAACTCATATTTCTGAACTTTACTATGAGTTTGTGTGTTTTTCTGTAATTTCAGGTATTTTCTGGCTAAAATTGAGGGAGCTGAGCAAAAATCTGATTCAGGCTGAAAAGGACTGCTAATGCTGTTGGATCCTGACCTCTCTGCACTCGGAATGGAATTTCTGGAGCTACAAGAGTCCTATTGATGCGCTTCCAATTGCGTTGGAAAGAAAACATCCAGGGCTTTCCAGCAATATATAATAGTCCATACTTTGCTCAAGGATAGACGACGTAAACTGGCGTTCAACACCAGTTTCATGTTGCTGTCTGGCGTCCAGCGCCAGAAACACGTTACAAGTTGGAGTTCAACGCCAGAATTACGTTACAACCTGGCGTTGAATGCCCAAAACAGCCCAGGTACGTGAGAAGCTTTAGTCTCAGCCCCAGCACACACCAAGTGGGCCCCAGAAGTGGATTTTTGCACTATCTATCATAATTTACTCATTTTCTGTAAACCGAGGTTACTAGTTTAGTATTTAAACAACTTTTAGAGATTTATTTTGTATCTCAACTCATTTTTAGATCTAAATTTTGTAATCTCTGACAGCATGAGTCTCTAAACTCCATTGTTGGGGGTGAGGAGCTCTGCTGTGTCCTGATGAATTAATGCAAGTATTTCTGTTTTCTATTCAAACATGTGTGTTCCTCTCTATGATATCCATTCGCACTTCAACATGAATGTAATGAACGTGACAATCATCATCATTCCCCCACGAACGCGTGCCTAACAACCACTTCCGTTCACCGTATAATGAATGAATATCTCTTTGATCTCTTAATCAGAATCTTCGTGGTATAAGCTAGATTGATGGCAGCATTCAAGAGAATCCGGAAAGTCTAAACCTTGTCTGTGGTATTCCGAGTAGGATTCAAGAATTGAATGACTGTGACAAGCTTCAAACTCGCGAGTGCTGGGCGTTGTGACAGACGCAAAAGGATAGTAAATCCTATTCCGGTACGATCGAGAACCTGCAGATGATTAGTCGTGCGGTGACAGCGCACCTGGACCCTTTTCACTGGAAGGATGGATGGTAGCCATTGACAACGGTGATCCACCAACACATAGCTTGCCATAGGAGGACGTGCGTACGTGAATCAAAAACAGAGGAAAGCAGAATTTCAGAAGACAAAGCATCTCCAAAACTCCAACATATTCTCCATCATTGCATACAAGTATAATTTGTGTTCTGCCCTTCTTACTTTTCACAATTCAAATAAAGAATTATTATTGATATTATATCCTGACTAAGAGTTACGAGATAACCATAGCTTGCTTCAAGCCAACAATCTCCGTGGGATCGACCCTTACTCACGTAAGGTATTACTTGGACGACCCAGTGCACTTGCTGGTTAGTTGTGCGAAATTGTAAGAGAGTAATGTGAACATTGACATCACAATTTCGTGCACCAAGGAATCATCAAAATTTCTCATGGAAGGATCAACAAAAGCCTCAACAAGGCTTTAACAATGGTGGAAGAAATAGGTTTAGCAATAGCAAGCCTTTTCCATCATCCACTCAGCAAAAGACAGAGAGTCCTGAGCAGGATCCATCTAGCTTAGCAAATATAGTCTCTGATCTATCTAAGGCCACTTTAATTTTCATGAATGAAACAAGGTCCTCCATTAGAAATTTGGAGGCACAAATGGGCCAGCTGAGTAAAAGGGTCACTGAAACTCCTCCTAGTACTCTCCCAAACAATACAGAAGAGAATCCAAAAAGAGAGTGCAAGGCCATTGATTTAATCATCATGGCTGAACCTACAAGGGAGGGAGAGGACGTGAATCCCAGTGAGGAAGACCTCCTGGGACGTCCAGTGATCAATAAGGAGTTTCCCTCTGAGGAACCAAAGGAATCTAAGGCTCATCTAGAGACCATAGAAATTCCATTGAACCTCCTTATGCCATTCATGAGCTCTGATGAGTATTCTTCTTCTGAAGAGAATGAAGATGTCACTGAAGAGCAAGTTGCCAAGTACCTTGGTGCAATCATGAAGATGAATGCCAAATGATTTGGTAATGAGACTTGGGAAGATGAACCTCCCTTGCTCATCAATGAATTGAGTGATCTGGATCAACTGAAATTGCCTCAGAAGAAATAGGATCCTGGAAAGTTCTTAATACCTTGTACCATAGGCACCAAGACCTTTGAGAAGGCTCTATGTGACCTTGGGTCAGGGATAAACCTTATGCCACTCTCTGTAATGGAGAAATTGGGAATCTTTGAGTTGCAAGCTGCCAGAATCTCATTAGAGATGGCAGGCAACTCAAGAAAATAAGCTTATGGACAAGTAGAGGACGTGCTAGTAAAGGTTAAAGGCCTTTACATTCCTGCTGATTTCATAATCCTGGATACTGGGAAGGATGAGGATGAATCCATCATCCTTGGAAGACCCTTCCTAGCCACAGCAAGACCTGTGATTGATGTGGACAGAGGAGAATTGATCCTTCAACTGAATGAGGACAACCTTGTGTTTAAAACTCAAGGATCTCCTTCTGTAACCATGGAGAGGAAGCATGAAAAGCTTCTCTCACTGCAGATTCAACCAAGGCCCCCACAGCCAAACTCTAAGTTTGGTGTTGGGAGGTTCCAACCTTGCTCTGAGCATCTGTGAGGCTCTATGAGAGCTCACTGTCAAGCTATTGACATTAAAGAAGCGCTTGTTGGGAGGCAACCCAATGTTATCTAAATTATATTTATTTATTTTCTATTGTTATTTTATATTTTCTTTAGGTTGATGATCATGTGGAGTCACAAAAACTACTGAAAAATAAAAAACAAAATGAAAAATAGCATTAAAAATAGCACACCCTGGAGGAGAGGCATGCTGGCGTTAAACGCCAGAAACAAGCATCTGTCTGGCGTTTAACGCCAGAAACAAGCACCAAGCTGGCGTTTAACGCCAGAACCAAGCATCTACCTGGCGTTAAACGCCAGAAACAAGCTACATTTGGGTGTTTAACGCCAGAAACAGGCAGCAGTCTGGCGTTAAACGCCAGGATTGCACAGCAAGGGCATTTTACACGCCTAATTGGAGCAGGATGTTAAGTCCTTGACCCCACTTGATCTGTGGACCCCACAGGATCCCTCAGGATCTGTGGACCTCACAGGATCCCCACATCTTCTTCTCTCCTCTTTACACCTTTTCACGACATTCTTCCCCAAAACAACCTCCACCATTCACCTCCATTACTCCTCCAAAACCATCATACAACCCACCTACACCCACCCACTCAAATTCAAACCATCACTCTTCCTTTTCACACATCATACCCACCTAAAACCCCCTTGACCGAACCATTCACACACCCCCATCTCCTCCATTTTCTTCTTCTTCTACTCACTTCTTTCTTCTTTTACTCGAGGACGAGCAAACCTTCTAAGTTTGGTGTGGTAAAAGCATTTCTTTTTGTTTTTCCATAACCATTTATGGCACCTAAGGCCAGAGACATCCTCATTGAAGAGGACAAGCCCATCACTAAGAAAAGGATGGAGCAAACAAGAGATCATGGACCTCAACAAGAGCATGAGAAAATTTCCCACCATGAAATCCCTGAGATGCCTCAAGGGATGCACTTTCCTCCACAAAACTATTGGGAGCAAATCAACACTTCCCTAGGAGAATTAAGTTCCAACATGGGACAACTAAGGGTGGAGCACCAAGAGCACTCCATCATCCTCCATGAAATTAGAGAAGATCAAAGAGCTATGAGGGAGGAGCAAGAAAGGCAAGGAAGAGACATAGAGGAGCTCAAGAGCACCATTGGTTCTTCAAGAAGAGGAAGACGCCACCCTCACTAAGGTGGACTCATTCCTTAATCTCCTTGTTTATTTATTCTCCTGTTTTTCGATTTTTGAGCTTTATGTTTATTTATATTTGTGTCTTATTACATGATCATTAGTGTCTAAGTGTCTATGCCTTAAAGTTATGAATATGAATCCATCACCTCTCTTGAATGAAAAATGTTTTAATTACAAAAGAACAAGAAGTACATGGTTTCAAATTCATCCTTGAAACTAGTTTAATTATTTTGATATGGTGGCAACACTTTTTGTTTTCTGAATGAATGCTTGAACAGTGCATATGTCTTTTGAAGTTGTTGTTTATGAATGTTAAATATGTTGGATCTTGAAAGAATAATGAAAAGGAGACATGTTATTTGATAATCTGAAAAATCATAAAAATGATTCTTGAAGCAAGAAAAAGCAGTGAATACAAAAGCTTGCGAAAAAAATGGCGAAAAAAAGAGAAAGAGAAAGAAAAAGGAAGCAGAAAAAGCCAAAATCTCTTTAAACCAAAAGGCAAGAGCAAAAAGCCAATAGCCCTTAAAACCAAAAGGCAAGGGTAATAAAAAAGGATCCAAGGCTTTGAGCATCAGTGGATATGAGGGCCTAAAGGAATAAAATCCTAGCCTAAGCGGCTAAACCAAGCTGTCCCTAACCATGTGCTTGTGGCGTGAAGGTGTCAAGTGAAAACTTGAGACTGAGCGGTTAAAGTCGAGGTCCAAAGAAAAAAAAAAGAGTGTGCTTAAGAACCATGGTGATGCATGGAAAACTTGTCTCGCAACAAATTTCCTTCGGCAAGTGTACCGAATTTGTCGTCAAGTAAAAACTCACTATAGAGTGAGGTCGAATCCCACAGGGATTGATTGATCAAGCAACTTTAATTAGAGGAATGTTCTAGTTGAGCGAATCAGAATTTGAGTTGAGAATTTGCAGAAAATTAAATGGCGGGAAAGTAAATAACAGAAAAGTAAATGCTAGAAATAAGAGCTGAATGTAAATGACGGAAAGTAAATTGCATAATCTTAAATGGGAATGGGGCAATTGCTCATAAAAGTAAATAATAGAAATTAAAGAGAATGGGTAAGATTAGAAATGGGGGGTTCATTGGGCTCAGGAGATGTTGCATTCTCCGAATCAATTTCATTTTCATCTCTTCCTCAATCAATGCACTCATTGATCTCTTTGGCAATCTTAAGTGATCGAATTTCAATTTCTTGTAATTCAATCTCTCAAATCTTGATCAATAGCTAATTCCTTGGTCAATTGCTCATGAGAAGAGATGAAGTATGGTCACTGATTATACCACATGCATTTCCCAAATCAAGTATTGAGAGGATTATAGTCACATATCCATCCAAACCCAATTTGGTCCAGCATGAGAAAGCATTTCTAGCATGATCTCTTCATTCCTCTTTCAAGGTTCAGAAGAGATCCAAGTATGAATAGCTTCTTTTCCAAGATAACTACCCAATTGGATGAAGATCGAAAGCTTTCAAGTAAAATCAAGAGAAAAGATAGAAGAAGAATAATGAAAACTAGTATTGATCCATCAAATTACAACAGAGCTCCCTAACCCAATGATAAGGGGTTTAGTTGTTCATAGCTCTGGAAAATGAAAACAAAGATGGAGAATACATAATGAAAACTGGAAGTGCAGAGGAAGTAAATACAGAGAGTAGTTCTATGCCCAGAGGCTCCCTATAATTTCCAACTCCCCATTTAATTCAAAGCTACACCTATATATACTACTCTTCTGTTCTTCTAGTTGGCTCTTTAAGTCTTGGGTATGGGCCTTTGGATCTTGAGTTTGAAGCAGTTCTCTTCTTCATTGGGCTTGGCTTTACTTGCAGAGAGAAAGTATGAAGTGGGTAGAGACTTTAGCTCAGGACGTTAGTGGTGTTAACGTTCAATGAAAATATGGGTTCGAGAACGTTAGTGACATTCAACTTTTTCACTAACGTTCCTCACCCAAGTAAGAGCCATGTTAACTTCAACGTTAGTGGCACAAACGTTGCCACTAACGTTGCCTCTTTGTCCTTCGCGCACGTTATTGGGACTCAACTTTCCCAATAACGTTGAGAAGCCTCCCCCTTCCCTACGTTAGAGTTCACGTTAACTTAGTTAACGTGGCTCTTTTAACGTACGCTTGCCAACCTTCGAGAACGTTAGTGACACTTAACATTGTCACTAACGTTCCAATGTGCCCCTTAGCTCCCATGTTAGAGTCCACGTTAACTAGGTTAACGTGGCTTCTAATGTGGCTGTGCTAGCTATCTCCAATGTTAGTGACAAAGTTGAATGTCACTAACGTTGGCTCATCATCCCTCTCCTCACGTTAGCTTCCACATTAACTAAGTTAACGTGCGAGTTAACGTGGCTCATTGTGGCTTGTGTTGGCTCCTTCCAATGTGAGTGACAATGTTTGGTGTCACTAACGTTGTCGACAACCTTTCTTCTTCACGTTAACTTCCACGTTAACTAGGTTAACGTGGGAGTTAACGTGGCTTCTTGGGGATAGTGTGTGTTCATCCCAACGTTAGTGACAATGTTTGGTGTCACTAACGTTGTTGACCACCTAGTTTCTTCACGTTAGCTTCCACGTTAACTAGGTTAACGTGGGAGTTAACGTGGCTTCTTGTGACTTGGCCAACGTTAGTAAGAAAGTTGAATGACACTAACGTTGGCTTCCCCTTTTCTTCTTAACGTTAGAGGCCACGTTAACTAAGTTAACGTGGCAACTAACGTGGCCACTTATGAGCTTGGTCCAACGTTAGTGATAATGTTAAGTGTCACTAACGTTGGCTCCATTTCTTTTCTTCCACGTTAGAGTTCACGTTAGCTTAGTTAACGTGACTCTTAACGTGGGCAATGATGGCTTCTAGAGCGTTATTGGCAATGACTTTTCTTATTAACTTTGCAAGTTACTCCCATTCCAAGTTAGTGTCAACGTTAGTGTAACTAATGTTGCCACTAATGTGGTTCTTCTTTGCTTCCTTTGTCCTGAAATCAAGCAATAAAGTGCATCAAAGTTCTGGTCCAAGTCATGGGAAATGCAACATCCAATTTGTCATTAAATTCATGAAAAATCCTCATGAAATCATGTAAAGTGCACAATGTATGCTTGAATCAAGATGTAAGTGAATATCTACCCAAAACTAGCTTATTTCCTAAGTAAATGCATGAAACTACCCTAAAAATAGTAGAGAAAAGGTCAGTGAAACTGGCCAAAATGCCCTAGCATCACAACACCAAACTTAAAGCTTGCTTGTCCCTAAGCAAGTACTGGAACAAGAGAATGATGAATGGAATGCCAAGAGAAATGAGTCATTCTTGTGGAAGTCATGTCCCTGGTTTTATGGTGGTTTCATGCATAGCAACTTAGGTCCATTCCTTCTCTGGCTTTCAGACCTTTATCATGTCCTAGAACACTCACTTTGATTCCATCCCATGAGACTTTTATTCATTGATCCTTTTATTGTCATTTCAAGGCTTATTTGTGTTCCTTGGGCTAAGTGCTTTGTAAGGGGGCAACTCTTTAAAATAAGCTTTCAGCCAACACTCCCGAACCAGTTGGTTCAAGGTGCTAGGTGTTGAAGCACCCCTAAGGACTTACTTGCTCAAGTCTCTCCCCCATACATACACACCACAGGCACATAGTTTATTTATTTTCTTTTCATGAGACCTTGGTGTCCAGCACCTCTTTGGGTTACTAAATGCTCTGTAGTGTGGGTTACTCTTGATAGTGGACTTTCAGCTGATAATCCCGAGTTAGTTAACCCAAGTTACCAAGTGATAAGGCACCCCTAAGAGCTTATTCATCCAAGTAGATCCCTCACACAGGGACACCACAGACACATGCCTTAAGATTAAAAACCATTGGTGCCTAGCCTTATTGCTTGTTCTTTTTCTTTTATTCCTCAACTTTGATTGTTCTTTCCCTTTTTCTTATTAGGATCTTCTTATTTAGCTAGTCTCATGGGGTGTGTCTAAAGCATAGTATCCATGACTGATAGTTGTCTTCCCATCCTTGTGGTTGAACCAACTTAGCTAACTTATGACTATACCATAAACTCATGAACTTACTCCATAGTATGAACTCCTCTCTGGTCTTTTGTAACCACTTATTCTCTTTTTCATTTGATTCAAAGGGACAAGCATACAAGTAAGCAAAGTAAGAATGTGGTGACATAAAAACTAGCACACAGAGACCTCTTCAACACAAAAACTTAAAAGACAGAATTTAAAAAGGTTCAAACATAACATGGAAGCAAGTTCTATTTCATACAAGATCTTCCATATTCAAAGCATAGAAGAAGATGCACCAAAGAAGGAATGTCACCACCTTTTACTCGTGTGGATGCCCATGCTTTCCTCCTTGTATGTCTTCTTTGTGTCCTCTTGCATTCCCTCGCATCCGTGCCAATCTTGCTTGCTTCCAATCCTCAAGTGCCTTCCTCACTGATTCATGACTCTCTTCCACCTTTTGTCTTTCTTCTCATGCTAATTCATCCCTCATTTCTTCATACCTTGTGATTCCTGGATGCAATATAGGTAGCTGTCCTACCAAGTAACCGAGCCTGGCTTGAGTATTTATATGGTGCCCAGTCTCGCTCAGTTAAACTCCTTCTGTGAATGCCCTTTGCTCATCCAATAGTTCTGCCTGTTCTATCTGTCTTTGATGCATCTCATGTATATGTGCACCTTAATGTGCTTGGATGTTGATTAGCCTCTGGATGGATTCTTGTTGCTCGTTTTGCCTTTGTTCCATCCTGTGGAATGTTTCACCCTATTGTTGCCCTTGACTCAGTTGCTGATCCATCATTTGCTTTTGCCACTCCCCTTGTTGAATCATCCATCTTGAGAGCGACTCCTCTTGCTGCCCCATCATCTATAGTTGAAGCTCTCTCTGTGCTCCTTGGCTTTCCAAATATTGTCGAGATAGTCCATCAATGGCTTCCTGCAATTTGTGCATATCCAAGGTGGCTGGTGCTTACCCCTCTAAGACTTGTCCTTCCACTACTTGAGGGGCTGTCCTCTTCCTTTGCTTCCATTGAGGCAGGGGGGATGCGGTAGCATGCATTCATCGAACGGTTATTGGAATGCCCTCTTTTATCCATACGGGGTCCTCATCTTCAAACACCACCCCAGCTTTCTTGCACAGTCGGTAAATAGTGCTGGGGTAACCTATCGTTCCTCTTGAGTCGCTTTTCTCTGCCATTTTTCTAATGCCTTCTGCTATGAGTTCATGAACCTTGATTTCTCCTCCTTTGAGTATACAGTGTACCAGTGTGGCTCTCTTGAGATTCACCTCTGAGTTGTTCGCTGCTGGGAGGATGGACCTCCTTACAATTTCGAACCACCCCTTTGCTTCCGGAGTGAGATTTGCTCTCTTGATGAACCTTGGTCTCCTATCTGCATATCTTTCCCAGTCAGCTCCAGGTACACAAATGTCTTGCACAATCTGGTCATGATTATGGTTGTTGTCCATTCTTGAATGATAACTCTCTTCTTCAAACGGAATGGACCGCAGTTTTAATGCCTTCATGACACTCATGGGACCAAAATCCACAATCTTTCCTCTCACAAAGCTTGTATATGACTCATCTGCCTTATCATATCGGACCGCATTTGCATAAAACTCTCTTATAAGATTTGCATTCACCTTAATGACCGGATCAGTGAGGAGCTCCCATCTTCTCTTTTTTACCTTCTTTGTGATTTCAGGACACTCAATTTTCCTAACTTAAAATCCCAGCTCATAAATGATCTCCTTATCCACCATCCACCCGTATTACAATGCATGGTGCAAGCTTCTAAATCTCTTTTCATCATACAGGTGTTGCTCCATAGCTTCCTTTTCCTTCCTTCTTTTAGAGCTCGAAGATGCCATGAATGAGGGTTAATGTGTGAAGTTGGCAATGGTGTGGAGACTTTTGGTTGTTTAGGGTTGAGTGCAATGACGGGAGTGAAGGGGAATCCGAAATGGAGAGGTGTGCAAAGTGGGGTATGGAACAAGGATCACTTATATAGAGAGGTTGTGAG
Organism: Arachis hypogaea; assembly: GCF_003086295.3. Lineage (NCBI taxonomy): Eukaryota > Viridiplantae > Streptophyta > Magnoliopsida > Fabales > Fabaceae > Arachis > Arachis hypogaea. The sequence continues at coordinate 73,452,250 of NC_092049.1, read as the reverse complement.
TGAATGGAGGGTGTGGATTGATGGAGTGGTTGTTTGATGGACGGTTGGGGTTGTGCATGGAGAAAGGATAAGGATCATCACTTTATGATGGAGATTGCTCAGTCTTCAAGGGTCCCATCCTTTTCAATGTTGCATGGCAACATTTTTCAATGCCTTCCCTTTTTAGAACAAGTGTGTAGTTTCTCCTCATGAAGTGGCCGAACCCTTCTCATTTAGTTGTCCAATCAATCTCCTTTAATGTTCCTCTCCTTTTCCCTATAAAATAAGAAAAATTAATGTCCTAAAAAGTATTTAAACTTTACGTCTAGAATAATAAAAAGAAGAAAAGATTTTGTTTATTCATGAACTCCAACTAACTAATTCACTGTGTATCCTTATATGCACATTGGTGGCACCATGGGGTGACACCAAACTTAGTTTGGAGCACTATGATGAAAAGTTCTGTTCAAAGCTCCAAGACTAGCATGCTCTCAGTTGCATTCATGCTTTCTTGGCACGCTTTGAACACCAAACTTGTTCTTCACTATATACTGCAATATAAGGATTTCACCAAGTGTTTGTCAAGTTTAGGTTGGAATTCATGAATATTGACTTATTCACTAGTAAAAGCTAATAAAACATGGGTTGCCTCCTATGAAGCGCTTCTTTAGCGTCACTAGCTTGACGTTTCTCCTTCATCAGGGAGGTTGATAATGCTTCAAGTCCTCCCCTCTTGCCTTGGACTTATATACATTGGTTGTATCAATGATCTCTACATATTCCAAGGAGAGAACTCTGTTGATAGTGAAGACCTTAGGTAACTGAGATGGTACAGTGGGGAGATTAGGGGGATATCTGGGAAGTAAGCTGAGATCACTTTATCTCCTGGAGAGAAGTCTTCTGTAGGGATCTTCTTGTTCCTCCACCCCCTTGGTACCTTCTTCCTTGTCCCTTTTGATGTTGCCTTGCTCTTGGTGACTTCTTCTTCTAAGGGAATTTTGTTGTTGTCTTCACATATCTCTGGTGGTTTAGGTTCCTCCAGCTTTTCCTTGAGTTGTGACAACTGCTTATTTTCTTGTTCACCAACTAAGGGCTTTCCCAGATGGGCTGGTTGTGCTTCAGTGCTTGCTTCTTCTGTGAGCATCTCATTATGATCTTTGCTTGGTTCTTTGTTTTCTTGGTCTGCTTCTTGCAAGAGTTTGAAGACATTAAAGCTGAGTCGTTCATCATGGATCCTCAATATTAGCTCCCCTCGCTCCACATCTATGAGTGCTCTGGCTGTAGCTAGGAATGGTCTTCCCAATATGATTGGGTGGGTGTGACTCTCTTCCATGTCCAAGATGACAAAGTCTGTGGGAAGGAAGTATTTCCCAACCTTTAACAACACGTTTTCCACCACCCCTATTGCTTGTTTTTGAGTTTTGTCAGCCAGCCTGATGACTACATTTTTGAGCAATATCTCATTGATCTGCAGCCTCTTCACCAGGGATAATGGCATTAAGTTGATGCTTGCTCCCAAATCGCAGAGTGCTCTATCAAACATTGTTTCCCCTATGGCACAGGGGACATGAAAACTCCCTGGATCTTTTTTTTTCGTAGGCAACTGTGGTTGAATGAGGGCACTGCACTCCTTGTTCATCACTATAGTTTGGCCTCCCTTGAGTGAGCTTTTCCTGGGAAGCAGCTCCTTCATATACTTGATGTATGCAGGCATTTGTTGAATAGTCTTGATGAATGGTATGTTGACATGCAGAGATGCAAACAAATCTAGAAACCTTGAGTATATTCTCTTCTCCACAACACCATTGAGCAGTTGGGGAAAAGGTGCATAGAGTCTCAGCAGCTCCTGTTGTGAGATTTCTGGTTCTTGATGATCTTTTTCCTTCTTCTCTAATGAGGTATCCTCAGGTTGTTCTGACAGCTTGCTTGGCTTGTCCTCAGTCTCCTTATCACTTATAGTGACCATCTTGCAATCTTCCCATCTTACTTTCTTTGTTTCACCTCTCGGATTCTTCTCTGTGTCACTTGAGAATCCATCTGTAGGTTTGGGAATTTGCTCAGAGAGATACCCCATTTGAGATTCCAACCTCTTGATTGTGTCTTCCTGGTTCTTGAAACTGGCTCGCACTTTCTCCTTGAATACCTTGTTGTCTTGAATCTCCTTGCCTATGCCTTCAAGTAGATTCTCAATCCTTGAGAGTCTGTCATCAAATGATTGTAGATCATGATTAGAAGTGGAAGGATGAGGTAAGTTATTTTGGTTTTGATGTGGATGTGGAGATGTGTTGTTATTGGGGTGTTGATATGGTCTAGATGTGAATTGTTGGTGGCTTGCATTGTTGGGATTTGGGCGTCTTTGATCAAGGCTTTGGTCTTGTTGATTTCTCCACCCAAAGTTTGGGTGATTCCTCCATCCAGGGTTGTAGGTCTTGGAGTATGGATCATGGTTTTGCCTAGGTGAATTCCCAATGTAGTTGGCTTGCTCCTGACTACCCTCTGTTTCTTCATTCACTCCTTCCTGGTTTGTTGATGAAGTGGAGATTGCTGCTACTTGGTTCCTCTCCATCTTCTTGGTGAGGTCAGCCAGCTGCTGGGTAATGAGCTTGTTTTGGGCCAGCGCATCTACATTGTTTAGCTCCATTACTCCTCTTGTGTTTCCTCTTTCGGAGGCATAGAAGTAGTCGTTCTCTGCTACAGTTTCAATGACATCTATGGCCTCCTCAATGGTCTTCTTCTTGTTCAAAGATCCTCCGGATGAATGGTCTACTGCCTTCTTTGACTCATAGGAGAGCCCTTCATAGAAAATGTGCAGCTGCACCCATTCATTGAACATATCTGGTGGGCACCTCCTTGTTAGGTCTTTAAACCTCTCCCATGCTTCATACAGAGTCTCACCATCTTGTTGCCTGAAAGTTTGGACCTCAGCTCTCAGCCTATTGATTCGTTAAGGGGGGTAAAATCTTGCTAAGAATTTATTCACCACATCTTCCCAAGTTGTCAAGCTCACCTTTGGGAAAGACTCCAGCCACTTGGTTGCCTTATCCTTGAGTGAGAATGGAAATAAGAGGAGTCTATAGGCGTCAGGATGAACACCATTAGACTTCACTGTGTCACATATTCTCAGGAAGGTGGTTAGATGTTGATTGGGGTCCTCTTGGACACTTCCTCCGAACGAACAGTTGTTCTGAACAAGGGTGATGAGCTGTGGCTTTAGTTCAAAATTGTTGGCATGGATGGTTGGCTTTTGAATGCTACTTCCACAGTTTCTTGGGTTTGGATTGATGTAAGAGCCTAAAACTCTTCTATCCTCCCCAGCATGATTTGCTCGACCTCTTCCGCCATGGTTGTGAGCTTTTTCTTCACGATGGTTTTCCATGTTTTCTTCCATGTTTGGTTCAAAGTATTCCTCAAAGTGTTCCTCCTCTTCTTCAGCACCAACTATACGTTTTTCTCTTACCTCCCTCCTTAGTCTAAGGAAGGTTCTCTCAGGTTCAGAATCAAAGGAAGTTGAAGCCCCGCTTCTTCTCCCTGTCATACAACCAACAACTACAAGCAAAGAGAATAGGTGCAGAAAGTATATCTGTCAGAATTACTGTTAGTGTGAGTGATGCAATATATCAAACAGTTAGTGGGTTAGTGAAATGAATGGTAAATAACAAAGAAAAAGTAGAGGAGAGAAAAAAAAATTAACTAAAACAGAAAGTAAATGACTCAAACAGAAAATTAAATCAAACAAAAATAAAATGCTCAATCTAGTTATCCTCCAATTTAATCATTGTTGATGCACAATCAATCCCCGATAATGGCGTCATAAACTTGATGCACGGAAAATGTGTCTCGCAACAAATTTCCTTCGGCAAGTGTACCGAATTTGTTGTCAAGTAAAAACTCACAATAGAGTGAGGTCGAATCCCACAGGGGTTTGATTGATCAAGCAACTTTAATTAGAGGAATGTTCTAGTTAAGCGAATCAGAATTTGAGTTGAGAATTTGCAGAAAATTAAATGGCGGGAAAGTAAATAACAGAAAAGTAAATGCTAAAAATAAGAGCTAAATGTAAATGACGGAAAGTAAATTGCATAATCTTAAATGGGAATGGGGTAATTGCCCATAAAAGTAAATAACAGAAATTAAAGAGAATAGGTAAGATCAGAAATGGGGGGTTCATTGGGCTCAGGAGATGTTGCATTCTCCGGATCAATTTTATTTTCATCTCTTCCTCAATCAATGCACTCATTGATCTCCTTGGCAATCTTAAGTGATTGAATTACAATTTCTTGTAATTCAATCTCTCAAATCTTGATCAATAGCCAATTCCTTGGTCAATTGCTCATGAGAAGAGATGAAGTATGGTCACTGATTATACCACATGCATTTCCCAAATCAAGTGTTGAGAGGATTATAGTCACATATCCATCCAAACCCAATTTGGTCCAGCATGAGAAAGCATTTCTAGCATGATCTCTTCATTCCTCTTTCAAGGTTCAGAAGAGATCCAAGTATGAATAGCTTCTTTTCCAAGATAACTACCCAATTGGATGAAGATCGAAAGCTTTCAAGTAAAATCAATAGAAAAGATAGAAGAAGAATAATGAAAACTAGTATTTATCCATCAAATTACAAAAGAGCTCCCTAACCTAATGAAAGGGGTTTAGTTGTTCATAGCTCTGGAAAATGAAAACAAAGATGGAGAATACATAATGAAAACAAGAAGTGCAGAGGAAGTAAATACAGAGAGTAGTTCTATGCCCAGAGGCTCCCTATAATTTCCAACTCCCCATTTAATTTAAAGCTACTCCTATATATACTACTCTTCTGTTCTTCTAGTTGGCACTTTAAGTCTTGGGTATGGGCCTTTGGATCTTGAGTTTGAAGCAATTCTCTTCTTCATTGGGCTTGGCTTTACTTGCAGAGAGAAAGTGTGAAGTGGGTAGAGACTTTAGCTCAGGACATTAGTGGTGTTAACATTCAGTGAAAATATGGGTTCGAGAATGTTAGTGACATTCAACTTTTTCACTAACGTTCCTCACCCAAGTAAGAGTCACGTTAACTTCAACGTTAGTGGCACAAACGTTGCCACTAACGTTGCCTCTTTGTCCTTCGCGCACGTTATTAGGACTCAACTTTCCCAATAACGTTGAGAAGCCTCCCCCTTCCCTACGTTAGAGTCCACGTTAACTTAGTTAACGTGGCTCTTTTAACGTACGCTTGCCAACCTTCGAGAACATTAGTGACACTTAACATTGTCACTAACGTTCCAATGTGCCCCTTAGCTCCCATGTTAGAGTCCACGTTAACTAGGTTAACGTGGCTTCTAACGTGGCTGTGCTAGCCATCTCCAACGTTAGTGACAAAGTTGAATGTCACTAACGTTGGCTCATCATCCCTCTCCTCACGTTAGCTTCCATGTTAACTAAGTTAACGTAGGAGTTAACGTGGCTCATTGTGGCTTGTGTTGGCACCTTCCAACGTTAGTGACAATGTTTGGTGTCACTAACATTGTCGACAACCTTTCTTCTTCACGTTAACTTCCACGTTAACAAGGTTAACGTGGGAGTTAACGTGGCTTCTTGGGGATAGTGTGTGTTCATCCCAACGTTAGTGACAATGTTTGGTGTCACTAACGTTGTCGACCACCTAGTTTCTTCACGTTAGCTTCCACGTTAACTAGGTTAACGTGGGAGTTAACGTGGCTTCTTGTGACTTGGCCAACGTTAGTGAGAAAGTTGAATGACACTAACGTTGGCTTCCCCTTTTCTTCTTAACGTTAGAGGCCACGTTAACTAAGTTAACGTGGCAACTAACGTGGCCACTTATGAGCTTGGTCCAACGTTAGTGATAATGTTAAGTGTCACTAACATTGGCTCCATTTCTTTTCATCCACGTTAGAGTTCACGTTAGCTTAGTTAACGTGACTCTTAACGTGGGCAATGATGGCTTCTAGAGCGTTATTGGAAATGACTTTTCTTATTAACTTTGCAAGTTACTCCCATTCCACGTTAGTGTCAACGTTAGTGTAACTAACGTTGCCACTAATGTGGTTCTTCTTTGCTTCCTTTGTCCTGAAATCAAGCAATAAAGTGCATCAAAGTTCTAGTCCAAGTCATGGGAAATGCAACATCCAATTTGTCATTAAATTCATGCAAAATCCTCATGAAATCATGTAAAGTGCACAATGTATGCTTGAATCAAGATTTAAGTGAATATTTACCCAAAACTAGCTTATTTCCTAAGTAAATGCATGAAACTACCCTAAAAACAGTAGAGAAAAGGTCAGTGAAACTGGCCAAAATGCCCTGGCATCACCTGGACACCTCTAATTGAGGACTTTAGCAAAGATGAGTCACAATCTGAAAAGGTTCACCCAGTTAGTCACAATTTGGATTAGAACTTTGATGCACTCTATTGCTTGATTTCAGGACAAAGGAAGCAAGGAAGAACCACGTTAGCAGCCACGTTAGTCCAACTAACGTAACCACTAACGTGGGATAGGAGCTAGCTTGCAATGTTAATGAGAAAAGTAATCGCCAATAACATCCTCGAAGCCATCATAGCCCACGTTAAGAGTCACGTTAACTAAGTTAAGGTGAACTCTAACGTGGAAGAAGAAAATGAAGCCAACGTTAGTGACACTCACCTTTGTCACTAACGTTGGACCAAGCTCATATTGGCCACGTTAAGAGCCATGTTAACTCAGTTAACGTGGACTCTAACATGGGGAAGCAAAAGAATGGCCAACATTAGTGACACTCACCTTTGTCACTAACGTTGGACTAAGCCACTTTGAGCTACGTTAGTTGCCACGTTAACTTAGTTAACGTGGAAGCTAACGTGAAGGGAGCAAGAATCGCCAACGTTAGTGACACTCACCTTTGTCACTAACGTTGAAATGAGCCACTATGAGCAACGTTAACTTAGTTAACGTAGAAGCTAACGTGGATGAAAGAATGATGAGCCAACGTTAGTGACACTCACCTTTGTCACTAACGTTGGAGATGGCTCTCACCACCACGTTAGAAGCCACGTTAACCTAGTTAACGTGAACTCTAACGTGGGAAGTAGGGGCGTTTTGAAACGTTAGTGACAAAGGTAAGTGTCACTAACGTTTTCGAAGATTTGGCAAGCCTACGTTAAAGGTCACGTTAGCCACACTAACGTGAACTCTAACGTAGGGGGAAGGGAGGATTCTCAACGTTATTGGAAAAGGGAAGTCCCAATAATGTGTGCGAAGGTCCAAGCAGCAATGTTAGTGGTCACGTTGGTACCACTAACGTTGAAGTTAACGTAGATCATCCTTGGGTTAGGAACGTTAGTGAAAAAGGTGACTGCCACTAACGTTCTCGAACCCACACTTTCACTTAACGTTAACGCCACTAACGTCCTAAGCGAAAAGTCCCTGCCTACTTCATACTTTCTCTCTGCAAGTAAAGCTAAGCCTACTGAAGAGGATAACTGCTTCAAACTCAAGATCCAAAGGCCCATATCCAAGATTTGAAGAACCAACTAGAAGATCAGAAGAGTAGTATATATAGGAGTAGTTTTGAATCAAAAAGGGAGTTGGAAATTGGAGAACTACTCTCTGTATTTTACTTTCTCTGCAACTTTTAGTTTAATTCTCAGAATGTACTCTCCATCGATGCTTTTCATTCCCAGAGCTATGAACAACTAAACCCCTTTCATTGGGTTAGGGAGCTCTGTTGTAATTTGATGGATCAATATTAGTTTTCATTATTCTTCTTCTATCTTTTCTCTTGATTTTACTAGAAAGCTTTCAATCTTCATTCAATTGGGTAGTTATCTTGGAAAAGAAGCTATTCATACTTAGATCTCTTCGAAACTTTGGAAGAGGAATGAAGAGATCATGCTAGAAATGCTTTCTCATGTTGGACCAAATTAGGGTTTGGATGGATATAGTGACATATAATCCTACCAACACTTTGATTTGGAAATACATGTGGTATAATCAGTGACCATACTTCATCTCTTCTCATGAGCAATCGACCAAGGAATTGGCTATTGATCAAGATTTGAGAGATTGAATTACCAAGAAATTGGAATTCGATCACTTAAGATTGCCAAGGAGATCAATGAATGCATTGATTGAGGAAGAGATGAAAATGAACTTGATCCGGAGAATGCAACATCTCCTAAGCCCAATGAATTCCCCATTTCTGATCTTACCCATTCTCTATAAATTCTGCAATCTACTTTTATGAGCATCTTCCCCACTCCCATTTAAGATTCTGCAATTTACTTTCAGCTATTTACATTCAGCTCTTTATTTCCAGCATTTATGTTTTCTGCTATTTACTTTTCCGCCATTTAATTTTCTGCAAATCTCAGATCCAATTCCGCTTAGTTCAACTAGAACATTCCTCTAATTAAAGTTGCTTGACCAATCAATCCCTGTGGGATTCGACCTCACTCTATTGTGAGTTTTTACTTGACGACAATTCGGTATACTTGCCAAAGGAAAATTGTTGAAAGACAAGTTTTCGTGCATCACCTATGCACGTGAAAGCTTCAATGCTCAGCCCAAGCACACACCTAGTGGGCCTTGGAAGTGGATTTCTGCACTATCTGCACTTAGTTACTTATTTTCTGTAATCCCTAGTAACTAGTTTAGTATAAATAACACTTTTTACTATTGTATTCGCATCTCTGGATGTTTAGTCCTTAGACTTATACTATCCTTGGACTTGGAGGCTGGCCATTCGGCCATGCCTAGACCTTTTTCTCTTATGTATTTTCTACGGTGGAGTTTCTACACCTCATAGATTAAGGTGCGGAGCTCTGCTGTTCTTCATGAATTCATGCAAGTACTATTGTTTCTCTTTAAATTCACGCTTACTTCTTCTCCAAGATATACTCTCGTATTTAATTCAGTTAAGTCAGAATGAAGGGGTGACCCGTGACAATCACCCACTATCTTCGTTACTCGCTTAGCCAAGATCCGCGTGCCTGACAACCACAAGCGGTCTACATGATGTTCAACATAGTCATTGGATGACAGCCGGAGTATAATATCTTGGGTCTCTAATCCACGATTTGCATCACCTCTCCTGACAACAGAGAATCTGAATCCGTGAGATTAGAACCTCCATGGTATAGGCTAGAACCAATTGGCAGCATTTCTGAGATCTGGAAAGTCTAAACCTTGTCTGTGGTATTCCGAGTAGGATCTTGGAAGGGATGACTGTGACGAGCTTCAAACTCGCGAATGTTGGGCACAATGACAGTGTGCAAAAAGATAGAGAGATCCTATTCTGATGCCAGTGAGAACCGACAGATGATTAGCCGTGCGGTAGCTGTACTTGGTATTTTTCATCCGAGACGAGAAATCCGACAGTTGATTAGCCGTGCAGAAACCGTACCTGGTTATTTTCATCCGAGAGGATCATACATCTTGCCATGGAAGGGAGCACGCATGATTGGAAGAAGCAAATAGGAAAGCAGAGGTTCAGAAGCAACAAAGCATCTCCAAACGCTTATCTGAAATTCCCACCAATGAATTACATAAGTATCTTTATTTTATTTTATGTTTTATTTATCTTTTAATTATCAAAACCTCATAACCATTTGAATCCACCTGACTAAGTTTTACAGGATGACCATAGCTTGCTCCAAGCTGACAATCTCCGTGGGATCGACCCTTACTCTCGTAAGGTATTACTTGGACGACCCGGTGCACTTGCTGGTTAGTTGTGCGGAGTTGTGAAAAGTGTGATCACAATTTCGTGCACCAATGTTAGAGTAGAATTTTATGCTCTTGGCTTGGAAAGGTAACTTAGGAACGCTTGAGTTACTAATGCCCAAGTAATTGATGATTGGGAGCCATTAACTCTAGGTCTCACTAATTGAATTGGTGGAGAGCTAGGACTTATGGACTTGGATTGATATACCTCATTTGAATTTCCTTTACCTAGTTAGAGGATGACTTAATGGGATTAATCCTTGCCAATTCTCTTGTTGTGGTTAGTGATAGGGATAGAGATCCTTGACCACCAAACCTTGCCAAGACCTTTTTAGCTATTAGTTTATTTTCATTGCCATTTATCTCTTTAATGTCTCTTATCAAAACCCCAAACATAACTCATAACCAATAACAAGAACACTTTATTGCAATTCCTAGGGAGAACGACCTGAGGTTTAAATACTTCGGTTTATAGATTTTAGGGGTTTGTACTTGTGACAAACAAATTTTTGTATGCAATGATTATTGATTGGTTTAGAAACTATACTTGCAACGAGATCTCATTGGAGAAATTCTAAACCGTCAAAAATCCGTTCATCACCAGTCGCCACGGCCGCTTAAGGTGGCTACCGGGGCTGCCGCCAAGCCGATTCAGAGACCGCTGCTATTTCATTTTGTTGTTATAGTAAGTATTTACATTTTGAAAACCCTCGCGTTAGTGTTCTATTCCGTGTAATCAAGTCTTGCAATATTAATGTATTAGGAGTTAGTAACCAAGGTTGCATGTTGTGTTTTAAAGGTGGCTATGCTGTTGCGAAAGTGTGCGTGGCTGTGTTTTGAAGCTACCGTTGAACTCGGGTCGAGATGAAAGGAATTCTATAAGGCAATTGGGCTATGGTATCGACTGATCGAGGTAGGGGCCTTTTTCAGAAAACTAAACTTATTCATATGGAATTGTTATATGTGGATACTAATGTGAGAAATGTACCTTTGGTGATTGTATAAGTCTTGTGTATTGTTTGATTGTCTTGGATTGATGTGAATGCTTGTTTGACTGGATTATTATTGGGTTATGAAACGGACTGTTTTTGATGTGTTTCTTTAAAGTCATTTCTTTAAAGTTTTGAAATCAAGTTTAATCCGTTGGAAATTAAATTGAGTTCGAATTGGTTTTCTTGAAATATGAAAATGGTATGTGATGCGTAAGCATCTTTCATATCTTTTTCCTAGTAAATTTGCATTCAAATTTATGAGTTTATTCAAGAATTAATCATCTCATAGCCACTATGAATGTTACTTTGAGTTGTGTGCAATTTTGTTTATTTCAGGTAGCATTCAGCTAGATTTGAAGGAGTTTCTGTAAAAAAAGAGAAGAAAGTGAATGATGCTGTCAACTCTGACCTCCCTATACTCCAACAAAAATAACTTGAGCTATAGAAATCCAATTGATGTGATTCTAGTGTCATTCAAAAGCAAACTTTTAGAACTTTCCAACGATGTATAATAGTGCACACTTCTTGTAACGACCCAACTCCCAGTATGCCATGGTCATACAAGAAGCTAAGTGTTACTAACTTATCCCTCTTAATTATTAACTATTATTTACTATATGAGCCTGTTCCTTGTTAGAGCGATGCCAATTTTACGGGTAACTTTTTTTTTATGTCGTATCGTTGTGGATAACAAGGTAAAATAAACAAGCATACATTGAGAGTAATAGAAAAGCGGCATAAAGAAACATAGAAACACAACTGATAATATACATCATGTACACTATAACAAAACATGCAGCGTTTACACAAGATCAAGTCAGTTTACATCCTCGTCATCCTACGTAGCTAATATATACACGACACTCCCAGGGCCTGGCCCATACAAAAAGCCACTAAACTGGCACCCAGGCTAGCCTAACCACTATATAGCTCCTAGCTCTCGGGTGTACTAACACAAGTGAGAGACTAACTAACAGATAATGTCAGACTAGAGTGTCATCAGATCCACCAGAAACACTGCTGTCACTATGTACAAAACCATTCGCGAGCACAGGTCCGTTCGCGTATATAGGAGCTACCCCACCGTCTGGTAGTGCCGGCTCATTAGGTTGTGGAAAGTTGGGGATCGGCTTAGGGGGAAAATCCCACTCTGGTGGTATCACAGGTACGTAGTCATCAGCTAACTCAGGCTCATCAGGAATGATAGGCTCAGGTACCGCCTCATTCAAAGGTTGAGCTGGTATACGGTGCCCGGGATTATCAGGAAAAGGATGTCCAGGTGCGTCAGGATGTAACCAAGATAAGGAAAAGTCGTAAGGAGCATCGGGGTCAAAATGCAGGCTAGACAGAGGATGTTGAAAAGCTCGATTGGGTAACGCATATCGTCTAATACGAGGCTCCAAACCCATAATGAAGTAACTGTGATGTACCGGATCCTCGTAGACGTAAGGGTCCTCGAACTCATAGAAGATCACGCCCGTCTCCATCTGAGGGGGAGGAAAGGAGAGAAGGGGTAAGAACTGGGGAGTTCTTAGTAGGGTCAGGGTTATTAGTTACGTTCATTTATTTGATTCCGATTAGTAGATAGATATTAGAATACAGTAAAGTAGTAAACAGTAGTTAAAATATATAGGAAAACAGAAAACAGAACACAAATAGAAGAACACAAGGAAATAAAGCACAGACATAACACTCAAGCAGACAAACATAAAGAAATAGTTCACTCACAAGAAGGAAAGCAACAAAGAATGATGCGCAGACAAGAATGATGCATGTCTAGCCCTAGTACAGGCCATGAGATCATGTGTCGGTTAGCACCTGCATTCCCGATATTTATCCGGTCACGAGTTCACGATTTCCCGAATACGATCTTCCGTTCAAATAAATGCGCATATAATTATTAGCAGCTCTATTGAGACAGCCTCTGCTTTCTACTCGCAGGAAATATACTCTTGGGAACGGAAAATTGCTGTAGGTATCCAAGTTTCCCTACAGAAACTCTTGGGTTGCTTAAAGCAACAGATAATAAATATTATCTCTTAGGTTGCATTCAGCAACGAATAAGCAAACAATATCTCTTGGGTTGCCTCAAGCAACAATTAACCTTTCAATAAGCCTTCTGCTCTTAGTCTCTTTACCCTGCTCTGATTACTCTGTTTAATCTGTGTATTTAAAGCTTATGTAAATTTCGGTATGAATAGTTAGCATGTCCCAAGTATAGGTTCATTAAGTCTATACTGAAACAATTTAACTTTTCATATAATACCTAACCCTAGTCGCAACTCAAAGACTAACTATGTTGTCCTAGTTTGTTTGCTAGTCTCTGTCTGTTTTTCTGTCATTAAAATCTTACAGACTTTTTCTTCGATTTTTATCTTTTCTTAAACTTTTATCTTTTATTTATCTTTGCCTCACTAATATGTTCTTACCACTCCCTATGTGTTTTATGAAGGTAATTATGAGATTCTGCACTTAAAGTTGTCTTTCTAAAGCTTTTACAGAAAACTGCCTTTTTCGCATTATTTTATTATTTTTATTAAAATATTATTTTTAATTAAATATTATTATTTAATATTTTATTATTATTTATTATTTTATTAATATATTTTCGAAAATGAACTTTACTTTAACCTTTAACCTTTAAAATTCACTTTTTACCACCCGTAACTTTTAATATTTCTACTTTTACCACCCTAACTTTCAGTAATTACCAAATAACCCCTCAAACACCAAAATAATTACTTCCTTGCCCTTTTATGAATCAAAAAGGTGTTCTTCATTGTTCTTCACCACACTCAAAGTGTTCTTCATGTTCTTCATAAATTCTTCAGATTCTTTCTCTGTTTTTACCCGTTTTTCAGTATTTTCAGCAACCGATTTTTACTATAATTCATAATAAATTAGCAGCCACTAAAACCCCATCTTTTCTACATGATTTCAACACAAATTGAACCTCAATTTATGCTTAGGGTTACGTTTTTCCAGCTGCCCAAGAACATGAACTTTAAAGCTTGAATTTCATCAAATTTCATCAAAATTTCACCAAATTTTCACCAAGAATCAATCATATATGCAACCAATTTTTAGCACAGACAATTTATACAACATTCACACAACTCAAACACAAATAATCAAGATTAATTTCGTGACATCCTACCTGATTTTGCTGCCCCTAATTCAGTTAGATTTTCAGGTGGTCCTTAAGCACTTTTTCCTCCTAATTCACATCAAGAAAACACATATTTAAGCATGTTTTCTTGAAACCGAATCAAAAGAGAGATGGTGCAGCCAACTCACCTTGATTCCAGCCTTGATAAGTCATATGATCATGTAGAGAAAGAAGAGAGGATAATTTTGGTTGGATTGGAATTTTGATTTGAGTTTTAGTTCAGCAGAAATCAAGCTTTGAAGATTTGGAACTAAGAACTTTTCTCTCTTTTTCTCTCTACCTATTTTCGGCCACAAAGTGAAAATGAGCCAGCCTTGGGGGTTTTGGGGGTGTAGGGTGAGTTGTGATTGGTTGGCTTGGAGGTGGATTAAAATAATATTAAAATATCTCAGATGTATAACTACTAAAACTAGGTGTATCGGAACACTTGTGAAAACATCTCTAAAAATTATTTTCTGAGCTACTAGCATAAATGACACTAGTAACATATTTATTATGATAATGAAACATGTATAATGAGGCATTAGCATTGCTAAAGTCATCAGAGAGTGCTGGTGCTAAGCTGCACCAGTAAATTGTGAACCCGGTTTAACCGGTTTTCTATTTTTAACTAAAACTGACCAGGTAACCTTATAATATTATTCAAGAAGCTTCTAATACTAATATAATAATAATATCATCCTATTATCTCTCTTCTCTCATAAATCGAGTCCGGTTTGTCAAACTGAGACTATTTACGAAAAACTGAATTAAAACTCCTAACCGATACAGTTCAAAAACTAGGTTCTTCGCGACTGCATCATCGAGCTTGCCTCGGGAAAGGTTCTAACTTAAAGATGACATAATGACAATGAGGATTGAGATTCTTGATGATATATCAAAGGTTTTCCCTTTACTGATCTTCCGGAGAAATTCGTACTTTCAGAAAAGATCTCGCGTACTCGAAAATCGGGGTTGTTACATTCTACCCTCCTAACAGAAAATTTTGCCCTCAAAATTTCAGTTACCTGAGAATAAATGCGGGTAATCGGCTTTCATCTTATCTTCCAGTTCCCAAGTGTGCTCTTCTTCTCCTCTTTGTCCCCAAGCTACTTTGACTAAGCGAACAGTTTTGCCTCTTAGCTGCTTATCACCTCTTTCTACGATCTGAACTGGTGATGCTTGATATGTCAAATCGTTTCGTAACTGTACTGTCTCTGGTTGTAAAATGTGACTCTCTTCGGGAATATATTTCTTAAGTTGCGAGACATGAAAAACATCATGAAGGTTTGACAGATATGGAGGAAGGGCTACTTGATAAGCTACTAGTCCGACTCTTTTAATTATTTGGAAAGGTCCTATGTATCGAGGGTTAAGCTTTTTAGTCTTAAGGGCTCTACCTATTCCAGTAGTCGGGGTTACTTTAAGAAAGACATGGTCTCCCTCACTAAACTCTAAGGGTCTACGTCTATTATCGGCATAGCTCTTTTGACGGCTCTGTGCTGTCTGGATCTTCTGGCGAATCCCCTTTATCTTTTCAGTAGTTTCTTGCACTAAGTCTGGATTTAAGACACTAGCTTCTCCGTCGTCATTCCAACACAATGGTGTCTGACACCTTCTTCTGTAGAGAGCTTCATATGGTGCCATCCCGATACTTTGTTGGTAAGTGTTGTTGTAGACGAACTCGACCAATGGCATATATCTATCCCAACTGCCTTGGTTATCCATCACACAAGATTTTAGCATGTCTTCCAATGTCTGGATTGTCCGCTCTGATTATCCGTCTGTCTGAGGATGGTATGCTGTACTCATATGCAATTCTGTTCCCAACGCTCTCTGGAAAGCTCCCCAGAATCTAGAAGTAAACCTCGGATCTCGATCTGAAACAATTGACGAAGGTATTCCGTGCAATCGTACGATTTCTTGAATATATATCCGTGCCAGCCTTTCTAATGTATAGTCAACTCGAATCGGAAGGAAGTGCGCTGACTTCGTCAACCTGTCCACAATTACCCAAATGGCATTGTGTCCAGTTGAGGTCCTTGGCAATCCCGTGACAAAATCCATAGTGATCTGCTCCCATTTCCATTGTGGTATTTCTAAGGGTTGCAGGGTTCCTGACGGTTTCTGGTGTTCCACCTTCACCTTCTGGTAGGTTAAACATTTTGAGACATAATCAGCTACCTCTTTCTTCAAGCCCGGCCACCAGAACATTTGTTTCAAATTTTGATACATCTTTGTTACTCCAGGAAGCATAGAGAATCTACTTTGATGGGCTTCTGCAAGAATCCTTTGCCGCAAATCTCCAGAGCTAGGCACACAAATTCTGTTCTTGTATCTCCCGAGACTACTACGATCTAGTGTTACAGCTTCTGGTTCCTCTACTTTCATCCGTCTCAGCATCGTCATTATTTCTGAATCCTGTGCTTGTGCTTGCTGAATCCTAATCTTAAAATCTGGTGTTATATGCAATTGGGCCAAACGGACTCCACTTGACGTCTCAGTCATAGCCAACTTAAGGTCCTCAAATTCCGCAAGTAGCTTCTCTTCCTTTATCATCATCCAAGAGATACTCAAATTCTTCCTGCTCAAGGCGTCTGCCACCACGTTCGCTTTTCCTGGGTGATAACTTAACTTAAAATCATAGTCCTTCAGGAACTCCATCCACCTTCGCTGTCGCATATTTAGATCCTTCTGGTCAAAGATATACTTTAAACTTTTGTGGTCAGAGAAAACTTCTAGTTGAGCGCCATACAAATAGTGCCTCCAGATCTTCAGAGCAAACACTACTGCAGCCAACTCCAAGTCATGCGTCGGATAATTTCGTTCATGAGGTCTCAGCTGCCGGGAAGCATAAGCCACCACATTTTTGTCTTGCATCAGTACACATCCAAGTCCTTTATGAGAAGCGTCACAGTATACTTCAAAAGGTTTCTGCGGGTCGGGTAGTACTAATACAGGTGCAGTTGTTAATTTTTCCTTAAGCATCTTGAAACTTCTATCACACTCAGCCGTCCAAACGAACGGAACTTCCTTTTGTGTAAGGCTAGTCAGAGGTAAGGCTATCTGAGAAAACCCTTTAATAAACCTCCGGTAATATCCAGCTAGTCCGAGAAAACTCCAAACTTCTGTAACGGTCGTAGGTGGTTCCCATTGCACTACTGCTTCAATTTTTGAAGGATCCACTACAATTCCTCTCTGTGATATAACGTGTCCCAAAAATGCCACCTTCTCTGTCCAGAACTCGCACTTTGATAGTTTAGCATATAACTTCCGAGTCCTTAGTATCTGCAATATAGTTCTTAGATGCTCTTCATGCTCTCTTTCTGTCTTCGAATAGATGAGAATATCGTCTATGAAAACTACTACGAACTGATCAAGGTACGGATAAAAAATACGATTCATGTAATCCATGAAAATCGCAGGAGCATTAGTTAGTCCAAACGACATAACCGTATACTCATAGTGACCATATCGAGTTCTAAATGCAGTCTTCGGTATATCCGACTCTTTCACTCGAATCTGGTGATAGCCCGATCGCAAATCAATCTTCGAGAACACAGTTGCACCTTTCAACTGGTCCATTAAATCATCTATCCGTGGAAGTGGATACTTGTTCTTGATGGTGACTTTATTTAACTGCCGGTAATCCACGCAAAGTCGCATTCCACCATCCTTCTTCTTTACTAGCAATACTGGAGCTCCCCAAGGTGATGCACTGGGACGAATAAATTTCTTTCCAAGTAGCTCATCCAACTGCTTCTTCAACTCTGCAAGTTCCAATGGTGACATCCGGTACGGTGCTATGGAAATCGGTCCGGTTCCAGGTACTTGTTCAATGCTGAATTCTATCTGTCGTTGAGGAGGAAACTCAGGTATGTCATTCGGGAAAACATCAGGAAATTCCTTCACCACTTGGATTCGTTCTAAGCTTAGTTCACTATCATTCGAGCTAGCCGCTAACAGAACGTACCCCTCACAATCAGTCCCGTCTAATGTAACTCTTACAGAATTCAGATATAAAGTATGAGATAGAAATGGTTTAATATCTAAACTATCAGACGGAATAACAGCAGTTCCTTCATAGCAATCAAGGAAAACATGATACTTAGATAACCAATCTAACCCTAGAATAACTTCTAAACCACATAGCGGCAAACAGATTAGATCATGTATAAAAGCACTGTTCCTAATAACAAATGGTACTTGTAGGCACACTAAACTAGTCAAAGCATTTTGGGATGCAGGTGTATGGACAATTAGATCAAAGTTCAACTCAGAGAAATCTAGTCCCAACTGACGAGCAACAGTTAAAGAAATAAAGGAATGCGATGCACCTGAATCATACAATACAGTTAGAAATCGATTCTTGACGTAACACTGACCTTGGATCAGGGCGTCTGATTGCATAGCATCATTAGCAGTCATGGAAAACACTCGACCTTGTTGCTGGGTTCGCATTGGATTCCGAGTAAACCTCTTCGGGCAATTCTTAGCCATATGTCCTGGTTCATCACAAATATAACACTTGAATGTCCCAAACAAGCAGGGTCTATTACCATGATCTTTCCCACACTGCCTACATGCAGTATTCACCTGTGCCTATTGGGGTCGTTTACCATTATCCTGCCTTGGTCTACCACCGTTTCCACCCGTAGGGCGAGCAGGGATGTTACCAGCCTGTGGGTTTCTTCGCTGTGGCACACCAGGTGTCTTGAAGTTTGTCCTTCGTGGTTGCAAATTATAATTATTGTAGTTCCTTGGTGGAAATCCTTGACGACTTGCTTTAGAGGCAATTACCTTCTTAGCACATTCTTCCACTAACTTGCACTTATTAACCAGCTCAGCAAAATCTCGTATCTCCAATGGAACTACTGAACTCATCAGATCCTCACGAAGGCCCCCCTTCTAACTTCAAACACTTCCATTCTTCAAAGTCAGCAGGATTCCCTTGACAGATCTTGGATAAACGGCAGAAGTCATCAAACTTACGGGCATATTCTGCAACAGTTGTGTTACCCTGTTTCAGCTGCATAAGTTCCATCTCCTTAGCATCACGAGCTGCCCTCGGAAAATACTTCTTATAAAATTCATCCTTAAAAATATTCCAAGGAATATTGCCTTCACCTTGTTGCAACAGTCGCTGTATCCCCTGCCACCAATGCTCAGCTTCTCCTTCCAGCATATAAGTAGCAAACTCCACGTGCTGGCCTTCCGGAACATGTTGCGCTCGCAGTGATCGTTCGATAGCTCGAAACCAGTTGTCAGCATTAGTCGCAACGAGTGTACCTTTAAACTTAGGCGGTTTAACCTTCAGAAAAGTCGCAAGGGTCATAGGTCTTTCGAGATACCCCAAGTTATTCTCATCATTTCCACTATCTTTCCCATGCTCATTCTCATTCCCGTTTCTCACTCCAAGATGATCAACAGCCCTAGCCGCTGCTACTGCAGCCTCACGCACTGCCTCAGCCATAGCATTCATGGTAGTCATAAACGTCTCCTGCTCCTTCTCGTAGTTAACATTAGGAATTCCTTCCCGTACGCCTCGTCTCCGTGAACCCATTGTGGTCCTGTTCACACCAAACAATCATTATTAAGGTGATCAGTCTTAACACTTCAAGTCAAGTGTGAACACTCCCAGAATGAAAACACAGAGACAATCATGCAACACATATCACATAGATATCCTATAAGCATGAGACACACAACAGAGTATGCAATGAAGCATTGTCAGTCCACTCCCCAGGCTCTATTGGGAACGAATTGCTCTGATACCAACTTGTAACGACCCAACTCTCAGTATGCCATGGTCATACAAGAAGTTAAGTGTTACTAACTTATCCCTCTTAATTATTAACTATTATTTACAATATGAGCCTGTTCCTTGTTAGAGCGATGCCAATTTTACGGGTAACTTTTTTTTATATCGTATCGTTACGGATAACAAGGTAAAATAAACAAGCATACATTGAGAGTAATAGAAAAGCGGCATAAAGAAACATAGAAACACAACTGATAATATACATCATGTGCACTATAACAAAACATGCAGCGTTTACACAAGATCAAGTCAGTTTACATCCTCGTCATCCTACGTAGCTAATATATACACGACACTCCCAGGACCTGGCCTATACAAAAAGCCAATAAACTGGCACCCAGGCTAGCCTAACCACTATATAGCTCCTAGCTCTCGGGTGTACTAACACAAGTGAGAGACCAACTAACAGATAATGTCAGACTAGAGTGTCATCAAAAGAATGCCCCTTCCGTAGTCAAGCTATATTTACACGTGGCCGTTCGGAGAATCGCCGTGAGGCTCGTCTATCTCCTCATCCTGCTCTATCTCTATCTCAGGATTCTCTTCCTCCTCATCGTCCACAGCTGCAACTATGTCCTCAGATCCACCAGAAACACTGCTGTCACTATGTACAAAACCATTCGCGAGCACAGGTCCGTTCGCGTATATAGGAGCTACCCCACCGTCTGGTAGTGCCGGCTCATCAGGCTGTGGAAAGTTGGGGATCGGCTCAGGGGGAAAATCCCACTCTGGTGGTATCACAGGTACGTAGTCATCAGCTAACTCAGGCTCATCAGGAATGATAGGCTCAGGTACCGCCTCATTCAAAGGTTGAGCTGGTATAGGGTGCCCGGGATTATCAGGAAAAGGATGTCCAGGTGCGTCAGGATGTAACCAAGATAAGGAAAAGTCGTAAGGAGCATCGGGGTCAAAATGCGGGCTAGACAGAGGATGTTGAAAAGCACGATTAGGTAACGCATATCGTCTAATACGAGGCTCCAAACCCATAATGAAGTAACTGTGATGTACCGGATCCTCGTAGACGTAAGGGTCCTCGAACTCATAGAAGATCACGCCCGTCTCCATCTGAGGGGGGAGGAAGGGAGAGAAGGGGTAAGAACTGGGGAGTTCTTAGTAGGGTCGGGGTTATTAGTTACGTTCATTTATTTGATTCCGATTAGTAGATAGATATTAGAATACAGTAAAGTAGTAAACAGTAGTTAAAATAGATAGGAAAATAGAAAACAAAACACAAACAGAAGAACACAAGGAAATAAAGCACAGACATAACACTCAAGCAGACAATCATAAAGAAATAGTTCACTCACAAGAAGGAAAGCAACAGAGAATGATGCGCAGACAAGAATGATGCATGTCTAGCCCTAGTACAGGCCATGAGCTCATGTGTCGGTTAGCACCTGCATTCCCGATATTTATCCGGTCACGAGTTCACGATTTCCCGAATACGATCTTCCGTTCAAATAAATGCGCATATAATTATTAGCAGCTCTATTGAGACAGCCTCTGCTTTCTACTCGCATGAAATATACTCTTGGGAACGGAAAATTGCTGTAGGTATCCAAGTTTCCCTACAGAAACTCTTGGGTTGCTTAAAGCAACAGATAATAAATATTATCTCTTAGGTTGCATTCAGCAACGAATAAGCAAACAATATCTCTTGGGTTGCCTCAAGCAACAATTAACCTTTCAATAAGCCTTCTGCTCTTAGTCTCTTTACCCTGCTCTGATTTATCTGTTTAATCTGTGTATTTAAAGCTTATGTAAATTTCGGTATGAATAGTTAGCATGTCCCAAGTATAGGTTCATTAAGTCTATACTAAAACAATTTAACTTTTCATATAATACCTAACCCTAGTCGCAACTCAAAGACTAACTATGTTGCCCTAGTTTGTTTGCAAGTCTCTGTCTATTTTTCTATCATTAAAATCTTACAGACTTTTTCTTCGATTTTTATCTTTTCTTAAATTTTTATCTTTTATTTATCTTTGCCTCACTAATATGTTCTTACCACTCCCTATGTGTTTTATGAAGGTAATTATGAGATTCTGCACTTAAAGTTGTCTTTCTAAAGCTTTTACAGAAAACTGCCTTTTTCGTATTATTTTATTATTTTTATTAAAATATTATTTTTAATTAAATATTATTATTTAATATTTTATTATTATTTATTATTTTATTAATATATTTTCAAAAATGAACTTTACTTTAACCTTTAACCTTTAAAATTCACTTTTTACCACCCGTAACTTTTAATATTTCTACTTTTACCACCCTAACTTTCAGTAATTACCAAATAACCCCTCAAACACCAAAATAATTACTTCCTTGCCCTTTTATGAATCAAAAAGGTGTTCTTCATTGTTCTTCAACACACTCAAAGTGTTCTTCATGTTCTTCATAAATTCTTCAGATTCTTTCTCTGTTTTTACCCGTTTTTCAGTATTTTCAGCAACCGATTTTTACTATAATTCATAATAAATTAGCAGCCACTAAAACCCCATCTTTTCTACATGATTTCAACACAAATTGAACCTCAATTTAAGCTTAGATTTTCTTTTTTCCAGCTGCCCAAGAACATGAACTTTAAAGCTTGAATTTCATCAAATTTCATCAAAATTTCACCAAATTTTCACCAAGAATCAATCATATATGCAACCAATTTTTAGCACAGCCAATTTATACAACATTCACACAACTCAAACACAAATAATCAAGATTAATTTCGTGACACCCTACCTGATTTTGCTGCCCCTAATTCAGTTAGATTTTTAGGTGGTCCTTAAGCACTTTTTCCTCCTAAATCACATCAAGAAAACACATATTTAAGTATGTTTCCTTGAAACCGAATCAAAAGAGAGATGGTGCAGCCAACTCCCCTTGATTCCAGCCTTGATAAGTCATATGATCATGTAGAGAAAGAAGAGAGGATAATTTTGGTTGGATTGGAATTTTGATTTGAGTTTTAGTTCAGCAGAAATCAAGCTTTGAAGATTTGGAACTAAGAACTTTTCTCTCTTTTTCTCTCTACCTATTTTCGGCCACAAAGTGAAAATGAGCCAGCCTTGGGGGTTTTGGGGGTGTAGGGTGAGTTGTGATTGGTTGGCTTGGAGGTGGATTAAAATAATATTAAAATATTTCAGATGTATAACTACTAAAACTAGGTGTATCAGAACACTTGTGAAAACATCTCTAAAAATTATTTTCTGAGCTACTAGCATAAATGACACTAGTAACATATTTATTATGAGAATGAAACATGTATAATGAGGCCTTAGCATTGCTAAAGTCATCAGAGAGTGCTGGTGCTAAGCTGCACCAGTAAATTGTGAACCCGGTTAAACCGGTTTTCTATTTTTAACTGACCAGGTAACCTTATAATATTATTCAAGAAGCTTCTAATACTAATATAATGATAATATCATCCTATTATCTCTCTTCTCTCATAAATCGAGTCCGGTTTGTCAAACTGAGACTATTTACGAAAAACCGAATTAAAACTCCTAACCGATACGGTTCAAAAACTAGGTTCTTCGCGACTGCATCATCGAGCTTGCCTCGGGAAAGGTTCTAACTTAAAGATGACAGAATGACAATTAAGATTGAGATTCTTGATGATATATCAAAGGTTTTCTCTTTACTGATCTTCCGGAGAAATTCGTACTTTCAGAAAAGATCTCGCGTACTCAAAAATCGGGGTTGTTACACTTCTTCCCCAGCACACTCGGCCTCAACGGCACCAAACTTGGGATTCTCCAAGTTTGGCGCTAGGAAGTGCAACAACTCCCCATTGCTTTCGGACAGGTTGAAGCCAACTTGAGATACCTCAAGTTTGGCGTCA
This sequence comes from Arachis hypogaea, assembly GCF_003086295.3. Taxonomy (NCBI): domain Eukaryota; kingdom Viridiplantae; phylum Streptophyta; class Magnoliopsida; order Fabales; family Fabaceae; genus Arachis; species Arachis hypogaea. Next base: position 73,428,778 of record NC_092049.1, on the reverse strand, counting down.
CACACTCATTCTCTAAGGAAAGCATGCTGGCTTGCTGAAGCCAAACTTGGTGTTGTGATGAGTGGATAATTTATACGCTTTTTGGCATTATTTTTAGGTAGTTTTTAGTATGATTTAGTTAGTTTTTACTAAGTTTTTATTAGTTTTTATGAAAAATTCACATTTCTGGACTTTACTATGAGTTTGTGTGTTTTTCTGTGATTTCAGGTATTCTCTGGCTGAAATTGAGGGACCTGTGCAAAAATCTGATTCAGAGGCTGAAAAAGGACTGCAGATGTTGTTGGATTCTGATCTCCCTGCACTCGAAATGGATTTTCTGGAGCTACAGAAACCCAATTGGCGCCCTCTCAATTGCGTTGAAAAATAGACATCCTGGGCTTTCAAACAATATATAATAGTCCATACTTTGCCCGAGTTTTGACAACGCAAACTGGCATTTAAACGCCAACTTTCTGCCCTATTATGGCGTTAAACGCCATAACTGAGTTACAAGCTGGAGTTAAACGCCCAAACTGGCACCAAAGCTGGGCTTTAACTCCATGAAGAGTCTCTACACGTGAAAGCTTCAATGCTCAGCCCAAGCACACACCAAGTGGGCCCTGGAAGTGGATTTCTGCACTATTTGCACTTAGTTACTCATTTTCTGTAAACCCTAGTTACTAGTTTAGTATAAAAACTACCTTTAGAGATTTATTTTACATCTTATGTTCCTATTTTGACTATTGTACACGTTTGGAGGCTGGCCATTCAGCCATGCCTGGATCATTATTACTTATGTATTTTCAACGGTGGAGTTTCTACACCCCATAGATTAAGGTGTGGAGCTCTGCTGTTCTTCATGAATTAATGCAAAGTACAATTGTTTTTCTATTCAATTCAAGCTTATTCTAATTCCAAGATATTCACTCGCACTTCAATCGGATGAATGTGATGATCCGTGACACTCATCATCATTCTCACCTATGAATGCGTGCCTGACAACCACTTCCGTTCTATTTGCAATAGCTTGAGTGTGTATCTCTTAGCCTCTATTCCGAAAGATCGGAGTCTTCGTGGTATAAGCTAGAATCAGTTGGCAGCATTCTTGAGATCTGAAAAGTCTAAACCTTGTCTGTGGTATTCCGAGTAAGATCTGGGATGGGATCACTATGACGAGCTTCAAACTCACGAGTGTTGGGCGTAGTGACAGACGCAAAAGGATCAATGGATCCTATTCCAATATGAGTGAGAACCGACAGATGATTAGCCATGCAGTGATAGCACATTTGGACCATTTTCACTGAGAGGACGGATGGTAGCCATTGACAATGGTGATCCCCCAACATACAGCCTGCCATGCAAAGGAGTATGAATGATTGAATGAAGGCAGTAGGAAAAGCAGAGATTCAGAAGGAGCAAAGCATCTCCATACGCTTATCTGAAATTCTCATCAATGAATTACATAAGTATCTCTATCTTATTTTATATTCTTATTTATCTTTTAATTATCAAAACCTCATAACCATTTAAATCTGCCTGACTGAGATTTACAAGATGACCATAGCTTGCTTCTAGCCGACAATCTCTATGGGATCGACCCTTACTCATGTAAGGTTTATTACTTGGACAACCTAGTGCACTTGCTGGTTAGTTGTGCGGAGTTGTGAAAAGGAATTGAGATTATGAACGTGCGTACCAAGTTTTTGGCACCGTTGAGATCACAATTTTGTGCACCATGTTTTTGGCGCCGTTGCCGGGGATTGTTCGAGTTTGGTTAACTGACGGTTCATCTTGTTGCTCAGATTAGGTAATTTTATTTTAATTTTAAGCTTTTTATTTTTATTCTTTTTATTTTCATATAAAAAAATAAAAATAAATTATTCTATGACTTCATAATTTTTAAGAATGGATTCTAGAGTTTCATGATGATTTGTTGAAGTCTGGCTGGCTGTGAAGCCATGTCTAATCTTTTGGACCGAGGTTTCAACTTATCATCACAAGAGCTTGTTGATTTCTATCAATCTTGTTGTTGAATGTAATGATATGCTAAAGCTTGGCTGGCCATTGGTCATGTCTAGTGTTTTGGACCGAAGCTTTCACTGAAAGCTTGGCTGGCTAGTAAACCATGTCTAATTCCTGGACCAGAGTTTTAGACTAACATTGCACAATTCCTGGAATTCTCATTAAAAATTTTGAATTTCCTTATTTTCTTTTTCAAAATTTATTTTTGAAAAATCCAAAAAAATTAATAAAATCATAAATCCAAAAATAATTTGATGTTTCTTGTTTGAGTCTTGTGTCAAATTTTAAGTTTGGAGTCAATTGCATATTTTTAAATTTCACTAAAATTTTTGAAAACTCATGCATGGTGTTCTTCATGATCTTCAAGTTGTTCTTAATGATCTTCTTTGTTTGATCTTTGCATTTTCATGTTTTGTGTCTTTTCTTGTTTTTCATATGCATTTTCAATTTGTTAGTGTCTAAAGTTTGAAAATTTCTAAGTTTGGTGTCTTGCATATTTTTCTTTTCTTAAAAATTTTCAAAAATAAGTTGTTGGTGTTCATCTTGACATTCAAAGTGTTCTTAGTGTTCATCTTGACATTCAAAGTGTTCTTGCATGCATTTTTTATTTTGATCCTAAATTTTTATGTTTTGTTTCATTTTTGTGTTTTTCTCTCTCCTTATTAAAAATTCAAAAATCAAAAATATCTTTCCCTTATTCTTCTCATAAATTTTGAAAATTTGGATTGACTTAGTCAAAAAAAATTTTAAAATCTAGTTGTTTCTTATGAGTCATGTTTTCAATTTAAAAATCCTATCTTTTCAAAACCTTTTCAAAAATCAAATCTTTTTCATTTTTTTTCAAAAATTTTAAAAATTAATTTTCAAAATCTTTTTCTTATTTTTATTTCATATTTTCGAAATTAATGCTAACAATTAATGTGATTGATTCAAAAATTTTAAGTTTGTTACTTGCCTAGTAAGTTTGTTAGTCAAGTAATTAACTTTAATTTTAAAAATCAAATCTTTTTAAATTTCTTTTTCAAATCTTTTTCAAAATAATTTTCAATCATATCTTTTTCAAAAATCAATTTTCAAAATCTTTTCTAACCTCTTATCTTTTCAAATTTGATTTTCAAATCTTTTTCAATTAACTACTTAACTTTTTGTTTGATTTTAGAAGTTTTCTATTTCAATCATATCTTTTCTCTAAAATTTGAAAACTAAATAAATTAATTACTATTTCTTATCTTTTTTTTCAAATTTTATTTTGTTTCTCTTTTTAATTTTCGAATACTAACCAAGAATTAAAATAAAAACAAAAATATTTTTTTTTATTTTAATTTAAATTCGAATCCAATCTCCCTCTCTCATCTTTCTATTTATTTTATTTATCTACTAACATTCCTCTTCTACTCACAATTCGAACCCCCTCTTCTTCTTCTTCTTCTACTCACATAAAGGAATCTCTATACTGTGACATAGAGGATTCCTTTTCTTTTCTGCTCTCTTCTTTTTCATATGAGTAGGAACAGGGATAAAGATATTCTTATTGAAGCTGATCTTGAACCTGAAAGGACTCTTAAGAGGAAACTAAGAGAAGCTAAAGCACAACCCTCTGGAGAGGACCTGACAGAAATTTTTGAAAAAGAAGGAGACATGGCTGAACCCAATAACAATGGTGGAGATGTAAGGAAGATGCTTGGTGACTTTATTGCACCCTCTTCTAACTTCTATGGAAGAAGCATCTCAATTCCTGCCATTGGAGCAAACAACTTTGAGGTTAAGCCTCAATTAGTTTCTCTAATGCAACAGAATTGCAAGTTTCATGGACTTCCATTGGAAGATCCTCATCAATTCTTAGCTGAATTCTTATAATTCTGTGACACTGTCAAGATCAATGGAGTTGATCCTGAGATCTATAGGCTTATGCTTTTTCCTTTTGCTGTAAGAGACAGAGCTAGAACATAGTTGGATTCACAACCTAAGGAAAGCCTGAACTCTTGGGAAAAGCTGGTCAGTGCTTTCCTGGCCAAATTCTTTCTACCTCAAAAGATCAGCAAGCTTAGAGTGGAAATCTAAACCTTCAGACAGAAGGAAGGTGAGTCCCTCTATAAAGCTTGGAAAAGATATAAGCAATTGATCAAAAGGTGTCCTACTGACATGCTTCCAGAATGGAGCATCATATGTATATTCTATGATGGTCTGTCTGAGTTGTCAAAAATGTCATTGGACCATTCTACAAGAGAATCTCTTCATCTGAAAACCCCTGTAGAATCTCAGGAACTCATTGAAATGGTTGCAAATAACCAGTTCATGTACACCTCTGAGAGGAATCCTGTGAACAATGGGATGCCTCAGAAGAAGGAAGTTCTTGAAATTGATACTCCGAATGCCATATTGGCTCAGAACAAAATATTGACTCAGCAAGTCAATATGATTTCTCAGAGTCTGAATAGATTGCAAGCTGCATCCAACAGTACTAAAGAAGCATCTTCTGAAGAAGAAGCTTATGATCCTGAGAACCCTGCAATGGCAGAGGTGAATTACATTGGAGTACCCTATGGAAACACCTATAATCCTTCATGGAGAATCATCCTAACCTCTCATGGAAGGATCAACAGAAGCCTAATCAAGGCTTTAATAATAATAATGGTGGAAGAAATAGGTTTAGCAAAAACAAACCTTTTCCATCATCTTCTCAGCAACAGACAGAGAATTCTGAATAGAGCCATTCTCTCCTGGCAACCATAGTCTCTGATCTATCCAAGACCACACTAAGTTTCATGAATGAAACAAGGTCCTACATTAGAAATTTGGAGGCACAGGTGGATAAGCTGAGTAAGAAAATTACTAAAACTCCTCCCAGTACTCTCCTAAGCAATACAAAAGAGAATCCCAAGAGAGAGTGCATGGCCATAACCATGACCAACATGGCCGAACCTAGAGAGAGTGAGGAGGACGTGAGTCCCGGTGAGAAAAGCCTCATGGGACGTCCTCTGGACAAAAAGGAGGTTCCCTTTGAAGAACCAAAAGAATCTGAGGCTCATACAGAGACCATAGAGATTCCATTGAACTTCCTTCTGCCATTCATGAGCTCTGATGAATATTCTTCCTCTGAAGAGGATTAAGACATCATTGAAGAGCAAGTTGCTAAATATCTAGGAGTAATCATGAAGCTGAATGCCAAGTTATTTGGTACTGAGACTTGGGAGGATGAACCCCCTTTGTTCACCAATGAACTGAATGCATTAATGGAGCAGACATTACCTCAGAAGAAACTGGATCCCAGAAAATTCTTCATACCTTGTACCATAGGCACCATGACCTTTGAGAAGGCTCTATGTGACCTGAGGTCAGGGATAAACCTCATGCCACTCTCTGTAATAGAGAAACTGGGAATATTTGAGGTACAAGCTGCAAGAATCTCACTAGAGATGGCAGACAAATTAATAAAACGGGTTTATGGACTAGTAGAGGACGTGCTAGTAAAGGTTGAAGGCCTTTACATCCCTGCTGATTTCATAATCCTAGACACTGGGAAGGATGAGGATGAATCCATCATCCTTGGCAGACCCTTCCTAGCCACAGCAAAAGCTGTGATTGATGTTAACAGAGGAGAGTTGGTCCTTAAGTTGAATGAGGACTACCTTGTATTCAAGACTCAAGGTTCTCCTTCTATAACCATGGAGAGGAAGCATGAAAAGCTTCTCTCAATACAGAGTCAAACAAAACCCCCACATTCAAACTCTAAGTTTGGTGTTGGGAGGCCTGAAGAATGAAACTCTCGCGTGATCTAGAATTTTCACAATAAATTCGCGTTGTAAGTATAGCTTCTAGACCAACAAGAATTCCTTTCTTACAAAAGTTTTGGTTGTCAGTTAAGCAAACCCAATAAAATTGTTAACCGAGTATTTAAACCTCAGGTCGTCTTCTCAAGAAATTGCAGGGAGGTATGACTTATTATTAGTTATGGAAAAGGTAGAATATTTGGGTTTTTAAAATAAAGAACAAGTAATTTAAATGGCAGGGAAAATAAATTAATAATTAATAAAACTCTTGGCAAGGTATGAAAATTCGGAAGTCCTATCCTAGTTATCATTATCGATGGTGATGAGAATTGAGTTTTAATCTCACTTAGTTAACCCTTACTAAAACAAAGGAAAGTCAAGTGGACTAATTAGTCTGATCCTCAAGTCCTAGTCAACTCCTAAGGAAAGACTAGAGTTAGTGGAATTCAATTCAATTAGCAAAAATAACAATTATCAACCACGCTGAGTTTGATAACTCAAGAGTTTTCATTAATCAATTAAAGCCAAGAATATAAAAAGCTAAATGTGAATCATAAATCTGAAATACCTCAAATTATATTAAATAGAAAATCAATCTAAACATAAAGAATTCATAAACTAAATTGAGAAAATAAGTAAAAGGAACATTGAACCTGAGAAGAAGTTGAAATAATAAGTTGAAATAATAAGAATCCTAATTCCTTTAAGAGGAATCCTAATACTAAAACCTAAGAGAGGAGAGAACATCTCTCTCTAGAAAACTACATCTAAAGCCTAAAACTATGTATGAATGTATGTTGTATGATGAATGGATGCATTTCCCCACTTTATAGCCTCTAATCTGTGTGTTCTAGGCCAAAAACTGGGTCAAAAATAGCCCAGAAATCACCCCCAGTGTATTCTGGTACGTACAGGTCGCGGGAAAGTGACGCGGAAGTGTCGTTCACGCGTTTATGTGGATTGCATTTCTGCCAGGTCACGTGTCCACGTGATCCACGCGTTACCGTAGCCTAGCTTCGGGGATGCTATGTTAAAATATATATCTTTGCGAAGCCCCAGATGTTAGCTTTCCAAAGCAACTGGAACCGCGTCATTTGGACCTCTGTAGCTCAAGTTATGGTTGATTTAGTACCAAGAGGTCAGGCTGGACAGCTTTAGCAGTTCCTTCAGTTTCTTGTATTCCTTCCACTTTTGCATGCTTCCTTTGCATCCTCTAAGCCATTCCTGCCCTGTAATCCCTGAAATCACTTAACACACATATCAAGGCATCGAATGGTAATAAGAGAGGATTAATATTAGCAAATATAAGTCCAAAGAAGCATGTTTTTAATCATAGCACAAATTCAGGAAGGAAAACGTAAAACATGCGATTTCTATGAATAAGTGGGCAAGGACTTGATAAAATCCACTCAATTGAGCATAAGATAAAATATAAAATAGTGGTTTATCAAGGCCACAACCAAACTCTAAGTTTGGTGTTGAGAGGCCCCAACCCTGCTCTGATTATCTGTGAGGATCCATGAGAGCTCACTGTCAAGCTATTGACATTAAAGAAGAGCTTATTGGGAGGTAACCCAATGTTATTTAATTATATCTATTTATTTTCCATTGTTATTTTATGTTTTCTTTAGGTTGATGATCATGTGAAGTCACAAAAACAACTGAAAAATTAAAAATAGAATGAAAAACAGCATTAAAAACAGCTCACCCTAGAGGAAGAGCTTACTGGCGTTTAAACGCCAGTAAGAGTAGCAAAATGGGCGTTAAACGCCCAGTCTGGCACCATTCTGGGCATTAAACGCCAGAAATAGGCACCAGACTGGCGTTTAACGCCAGAACAGGGCACCAAGTTGGCGTTAAACACCAAGAAAGGGAGAAAAGCTGGCGTTAAACGCCAGAAACAAGTAGCAATCTGGCGTTTAACGCCAGAAGCACACTCTAAGGGCATTTTTGCACGCCTCAATAGAGCAGGGATGCTAAGTCCTTGACCCCTCAGGATCTGTGGACCCCACAGGATCCCCACTTACCCCACCTATTCTTCTCTCTTCTTCACACCTTTTCATAACACTCTTCCCCAAATACCCTTCACCAATCACCCCATTCACTTTTCCCCAAAACACCACCTACCTTCAAATTCAAAACTCTTTCCCCCCCAAACCCAACCCCAAATACACGAACCTAACCCTCCCCCCACTCTTATATATACCCCTCATTTCTCCTTCAATATCACACATCACAAACACCTTATACCCCCTTGGCCGAATTCACCCTCTCCCTTCATCTCCTCCATTTTCTTCTTCTTCTCCTTCATTCTTTCTTCTTTGCTCGAGGATGAGCAAACCTTTTAAGTTTGGTGTGGTAAAAGCATTGCTTTTTATTTTTTCATAACCATTTATGGCACCTAAGGCTGGAGAAACCTCTAGAAAGAGGAAAGGGAAGGCAAAAGCTTCCACCTCTGAGTCATAGGAGATGGAGAGATTCATCTCAAAAGTCTATCAAGACTACTTCTATGAAGTTGTGGCCAAGAAGAAGGTGATTCCTGAGGTCCCTTTCTAGCTCAAAAGGAGTGAGTATCCGGAGATTCGACATGAGATTAGAAAAAGAGGATGGGAAGTTCTCTCCAATCCTATTCAACAAGTCAGGATCTTAATGGTTCAAGAGTTCTATGCAAACGCATGGATCACTAAGAACCTTGATCAAAGTATGAACCCGAATCCAAAGAATTGGCTTACAAAGGTTCGGGGAAAATACCTAGATTTCAGTCCGGAAAATGTAAGGTTGGCGTTCAACTTGCCAATAATGCAAGAAAACGCACGCCCCTACACTAGAAGGGTCAACTTTGATCAAAGGTTGGACCAAGTCCTCATGGACATATGTGTGGAAGGAGCTCAATGGAAAAGAGACTCAAGAGGCAACCCGGTTCAATTGAGAAGACCGGACCTTAAGCCTGTGGCTAGAGGATGGTTGGAGTTCATCCAACGCTCTATCATTCCTACTAGCAACCGATCCGAAGGAACTGTGGATCGGGCCCTCATCATCCATAGTATCATGATTGGGGAAGAAGTGGAAGTTCATGAGATTATACCTCAAGAACTCTACAAGGTGGATGGCAAGTCCTCCACTTTGGCAAGGTTAGCCTTTCCTCACCTCATTTGTCACCTCTGCAATTCGGCTGGGATTGTCAAAGAGGGAGACACCCTTATTGAAGAGGACAAGCCCATCACTAAAAAGAGGATGGAGCAAACAAGAGAGCCCACTCATGGACCTCAACAAGAGCATGAGGAAATTACTCATCATGAAATCCCTGAGATGCCTCAAGGGATGTACTTTCCTCCACAAAACTATTGGGAGCAAATTAACACCTACCTAGGAGAATTAAGTTCCAACATGGGACAACTAAGGGTGGAGCACCAAGAGCACTCCATCATTCTCCATGAGATTAGAGAAGATCAAGAAGTCATGAGGGAGGAGCAACAAAGGCAAGGAAGAGACATAGACGAGCTCAAGCGTTCCATTGGATCTTCAAGAGGAAGAACTAGCCGCCATCACTAAGGTGGAACAGCCATGTTTGCAGTGAAGGAGGACTCATGAGTGCTCGAAAAGATGTAATGGGACATTATCTGTGCCCATACTCGAGCCTCCAAGGTGAGTGCTAAAACTCTGAGAATGGCGTCCCAGTCAAATTGGTATGTCTGGCGTTTGAATAAGGCTTCTTGGAATGCGTCCAATCCTTCTGGAGCAGGGGGAAGACCTAAAGCTCGCTGAATGGCCTCTTCTGTTATGGGAACTTGCTTCTGACGGACATAGACAGACTGCATGGTTGGCATGTGAAAATTGGAGTAGAATTCAACTACCCATGAAAGGTTAACTTGCCGTGGCTGTCCCCGTAGGAATCCCCAATGTCTTCGTTCAATTCGCATCTCAAAAAATTCAACAATGTTGGTCGGGAGGATGAGTATATACTCATTGTTATAGTTTCTCTCAGCCATGATGAAGAACATCTGCTAACAGTAGCGGTTAGTGAACCGCGCAGTGTCCTTTGCTGGGAAAGCTTTCTCTTTTTCATCGACCTTGATGATTCTCTTGATTCGTTTTGTTGAGGGCTTTACCGCTGTTGAAGATGGCTCTGCCACTAGTGTTCTTTTAGTTCCTCTCCTTGCTGGTGGTTTGAGAGTAGCTTTCTCTTTACCTTTCTTGGTGGCCATCCTGAAAAGGGAAAAAGAAAGTATTAAGTAAAGCTAAGGGTTTGAGCAAGGAAGAGGATGGTATAGGTGATAATCAATGCACGGTAAAGAAGGATGTCATTAACACATGGTCATGACTACATGTGAGAAGTTCATCAATGGAAATATAGCAAGTGCATGTGATGGCTATTAAATGCAAGATGTTTATTGGCATACCGGTAAAGGCATGAGTAGCATAGATCAAGTATTAAATGTCCAAGTTTGATTATCAACTCTTTCAAACTACCAATCTGTTTGTATTGAAAATTACATTTAATCAATAAAATGTAAAAAGGGGTTTTGTGAAAAACAGGCATTAGAGTAGTAGAATAGAGTAATATAAAAATAATGCTCAATGCCATACGGGCTTTTTCACAAACACATAGCATTCATGGTGAAGATGTTATTGAAAGTATTAAATTGAACATGCAAGCAACCCTTTAAGAAGTAATATAAATTGTCAAACAAGTCCACAATAACCACAAGGAAAATGTAAAAGAAAATAATCACCCAATTAAATTTCTAACACCAATTAAAGGAATAAAAAAAAAGAAAGAAAAGAAAATATAGATAATGAAAGTGAAAAGAAAAAGAAGAAGAAAACATTAATAAAAATAATAAAGGAAAAGTAAAAAGTAAGGAAAGAAAGAAAAGAACCTTGATAATGGATGTGAAAAATAAGGGAGGAGAAAGTAAAAAGTGAGAAAGAATAAAGAAGGAAGAAGAGAGAAGAAAGAAATAACAAGAGAAAAGAAAAGATTTAGATTTGGGAAAGAAAAGATAAGATATTTGGCGCTGAGCTGGATAAGCTGTGCATCGCATGTGACGCGGACGCGTGGGGCATGCGATCGCGTGGTGTGTGATAAGTTCAGATGACGCGGATGCGTGGGTCACACGCACGCGTGGCCTGATTTGTGCTATTGGCGCGAGTGCAGCCTCGCGTACGCACAACTCTCTGTTTTATACGCATTTTGCCAAAAATCTGGGTGACGCGTGGGCGTGGGTGACGCGCACGGGTGAATTGACATATTTTGAAAAATGACGTGGCCGCATAGTGTACGCGTTCGCATGGTAGGGCTTGTGCTTCCAGTACCATTCTAGCCCCACTCCACCATAACTCTCTGCCGTATACCCATTTACGTCGAGTTCGCAGGGTCACGCGTGCGTATGGGCGACGCGCACGCGTGGGAGGTGAATTTTTTAAATGACGCGGACGCGTCATGAATGCGTTCGTGTGGGCATGCTTGTGCCTAAGGCACGCCTCCAGCCACGCTCTCGCGTGACTCTCTGCTTCTTTTCTTCCTTGTTTTGAATGCGCTAATGACGCAGACGCGTCGCGTGCATTTTTTTATATATATGCATAATGCAAATGCAAATGCAGGCTATATGCAGCTATATGCAGAGGTTATGAGAAGAGTCATTAACAAAAACAAAAATAGAATAAAGTAAAATAAAAATAAGACTGAAATGGAACAATCATACCATGGTGGGTTGTCTCCCACCTAGCACTTTGCTTTTACGTCGTTAAGTTGGACGGTCTTCTGGCTCATTCTGCTTCTGTTGGTGGGTCTTTCAAGAGGAAAACCTCTAGCTCTTTGTGATCCTTCATCTTCTCTCCATGATAAAGCTTCAGGCGATGTCCATTGAACTTAATGAATTTGGAGGTAGAAGGATGACACAGGTGAAAAACTCCGTATGGCTCTGCCTTTTCTACTCTATAGGGACCTTCCCATCTTGATCTTAGTTTTCCTGGCATAAGCCTCAATCTAGAGTTATAAAGAAGAACTAACTCCCCTTGTATGAACTCTCTCCTTTTTATGTGCTTGTCATGGACAGCCTTCATTTTCTCTTTGTATCTCCTGGAATTGTAATATGCTTCTAGGTGAAGATTCTCTAATTCTGCTAGTTGCAACTTTCTTTCAGCACGAGATTCTTCAAAATTCATATTGCATTCCCTTACATCCCAGAAAGCCTTGTGTTCCACCTCTACTGAATGGTGGCAAGCCTTTCCGTATACCAAGCGGAAGGGGCTCATCCTAATAGGTGTCTTGTACGTTGTTCTATATGCCCAGAGTGCAACTTGTAGCCTGGCACTCCAGTCTTTCCTATGAGGCTTTACTATCTTCTCCAAAATGCATTTGATTTCTCTGTTAGACACTTCTTCTTGTCCATTGGTCTGGGATGATAAGCTGTTTCTACCTTGTGAACTATCCCATGCTTCTTCAGTAATCCTGTTAGTCTCTTGTTACAAAAGTGAGTACCTTGATCGCTCACGATTGCTCGTGGTGATCCAAAGCGACAGATAATATGGTTTCTAACAAAGAAAACAAAAGTGTTAGCGTCATCAGTACGGGTAGGAATTGCTTTCACCCATTAAGAAACATAATCTACAGCTAACAGTATATAAAGGTAACCATTAGAGTTTGGAAATGGACCCATGAAGTCAATGCCCCAAACATAAAAAATTTCACAGAAAAGCATAATCTGTTGAGGCATCTCATCCCTCTTGGATATATTACCAAATCTTTGGCATGGGGAACAAGATTTACAAAATTCAGCAGCATCTTTAAAAAGAGTAGGCCACCAGAATCCGTAGTCTAAGATTTTTCTAGCTGTTCTTTGAGGGGCAAAATGTCCTCCACTCTCAGAAGAGTTGCAGGCCTCTAAAATGGACTGGAATTCTGATTGGGGCACACACTTTCTAATTACCTGGTCAGCACCACACCTCCATAGATATGGGTCATCCCATATATAATATTTAGACTCACTTTTCAGCTTGTCCCTTTGATGTTTAGTAAAATTGGGAGGGAAAGTATGGCTAACTAGATAATTAGCTACAGGTGCATACCAAGGAACTACTTCAGATACTGCATGCAAGCTATCAAATGGAAAAGCATCATTTATAGGAGTGGAGTCATCCTTAATGTGCTCAAGGCGACTCAAGGGGTCTGCCTCTAAATTCTGGTTACCACTCCTATCCTTAATTTCTAAATCAAATTATTGTAGCAGCAGTATCCAACGTATTAACCTTGGTTTGGACTCCTTTTTAGCTAATAAATATTTTAGAGCTGCATGGTCTGAGTACACTACTACCTTAGTACCAAGTAAATAGGGTCGAAATTTATCCAGAGCAAAAACAATAGTAAGAAGCTCTTTTTCAGTATTAGTGTAATTAGACTGAGCAGCATCTAAGGTTTTAGATGCATAAGCAATTACGAAAGGATCCTTACCTTCGCGCTGAGCCAGCACCACTCCTACTGCATGGTTGGAGGCATCACACATGATTTCAAATTGTTGGCTCCAGTCTGGTCCTCTCACAATTGAAGCTTGAGTCAGGGCGATTTTTAACTTATCAAACGCTTTCATGCAATCTTCACTGAACTCGAACTCAATATCTTTCTGTAGCAGTCTGGGTAAAGGTAATGCAACCTTACTGAAGTCCTTAATGAATCTCCTATAAAAACCTGCATGGCCTAGGAACGAACGGACTTCCCTTACGGAGGAGGGGTAAGGTAAACTAGAAATGACATCCACCTTTGCTAGATCTACTGAAATACCAGTTTTGGAGACAACATGTCCTAGAACAATCCCTTGTTTTACCATAAAATGACATTTTTCAAAATTCAATACAAGGTTTGAACTAACGCATCTGTCTAATACTCTAGCTAAACTATCCAAGCAAAGGTCAAATGAATCACCATATACGCTAAAATCATTCATAAATACTTCCATATAGTTCTCAATAAGATCTGAAAATATACTCATCATGCATCTTTGGAAAGTAGCAGGTACATTACATAGGCCAAAAGGCATCCTTTTATATGCATACGTTCCAAAGGGACATGTAAAAGTAGTCTTTTTCTGATCTTCAGGAGCTATATGAATTTGAAAGTAACCTGTATAACCATCTAAAAAGTAATAATGGGATTTACCTGACAGGCGATTGAGCATCTGATCAATAAATGGCAAGGGATAATGATCCTTGCGAGTAGCTTGGTTAAGACGCCTATAGTCAATGCAAACCCTCCATGAATTCTGCACTTTAGTTATCAGGAGCTCTCCATGCTCATTCTTTATTGTTGTGACTCCAGACTTCTTGGGCATCACTTGTACTGGACTGACCCATTCACTGTCTGAGATGGGGTAAATGATACCTGCTTCAAGTATCCTGGTTACTTCTTTCTTAACAACTTCTAAGATGGTGGGATTCAATCTTCTTTGGGGTTGATGGACAGGTTTTGATTCCTCTTCTAAATATATTATGTGCTCACAAACTTGAGGGTTGATGCCTACTATATCCGCCAAGCTCCACCCAATTGCTCTCTTATGTTTTCTCAGCACACTAAGCAGTTGCTCCTCTTGTTAAGAAGTGAGTTCCCTTGCAATGATGACTGGGAATTTCTGATTATCCTCAAGGTAAGCATATTTGAGGTGTGGAGGAAGGGGATTCAATTCCAATTTCTTCTCATGGCTAGGTTCTGGATCATCTGGGGCTAGTGGTAATGGTAAGGTGTCTTCATTATGTTCAGAGGGTGTCCCCACACTTGGACCTTGCTCCATGTGCTTCTCTTCTAATTCTTCTTGGTGAACTTCAGCTATAGTTTTATCAATGATGTCGCACTAAAAGATAGAATGATCTTCCGGAGGGTGCTTTATAGCTTCATTTAAACTGAAACTTACTGTTCTACCATCTATCTCAAAGGAGTAAGTTCCTGAGAATGCATCCAGCTTGAACTTTGAAGTTTTCAGGAATGGTCTTCCAAGCAGTATTGATGATGGTCTTCCTGAGTCATTAGGGGGCATTTCCAGGATATAGAAGTCAATGGGAAATGTGAGCCCCTTAATGCTCACTAATACATCTTCAGCAATTCCAACTACTGTAATAATGCTTTTATCTGCTAACACAAAATGAGCTGTCGACCTTTTTAAGGGAAGGAGCCTTAGAGTATCATATATAGACAATGGCATTATACTAACACATGCTCCTAAGTCACACATGCAATCAGAAAATATTACACCTCCAACTGTACAGTTTACCATGCATGGACCTGGATCACTACATTTTTTAGGTATACCTCCCATTAAAGCAGATATAGAACTACCTAAAGGAATAGTTTCTAATTCATTAATTTTATCTTTGTGTATGCATAAATCCTTCAGAAACTTTGCATATTTAGGTACTTGCTGAATAACATCAAAAAGGGGAACAGTTACCTCAACTTTTTTAAAAATTTCTATCATTTTTGGATCAAATTCCATCTGCTTTCTGGATTTCCTTGAAAGATGTGGAAATGGGATAGGAATCGCTCCATGATGAGCGGATAATTTATACGCTTTTTACCACTGTTTTTAGGTAGTCTTAGTATGATTTAGTTAATTTTTATTATATTTTTATTAGTTTTTAAATAAAAATCACATTTCTGGACTTTACTATGAGTTTGTGTGTTTTTCTATGATTTCAGGTATTTTCTGGCTGAAATTGAGGGACCTGAGCAAAAATCTGATTCAGAGGCTGAAAAAGGACTGCCAATGCTGTTGGATTCTGACCTCCCTGCACTCGAAATGGATTTTCTGGAGCTATTGAAGCCCAATTGGCGCGCTCTAAATTGCGTTGGAAAGTAGACATCCTGGGCTTTCCAGCAATATATAATAGTCCATACTTTGTCTGAGTTTTGATAATGCAAAATGGCGTATAAACGCCAATTTTCTACCCTATTCTGGCGTTAAACGCCAGAACTGGCATAAAAGCTGAAGTTAAACGCCCAAACTGACACAAAAGCTGGAGTTTAACTCCAAGAAAAGCCTCTACATGTGAAAGCTTCAATGCTCAGCCCAAGCACACACCAAGTGGGCCCGGAAGTGGATTTCTGCATCATTTACTTATTTATGTATACCCTATGCTACTAGTTCATTATAAATAGGACCTTTTACTATTGTATTTTCATCTCGGAATCTCCGGAACACATTATGTAACTTTTATGTTCTGAGACCTCCATGGGAGGTTGGCCACTCGGCCATGTTTACCCTATTTTCACTTATGTATTTTCAACGGTGGAGTTTCTACACCCCATAGATTAAGGTGTGGAGCTCTGCTGTTCTTCATGAATTAATGCAATTACTACTATTTTTCTCTCCAATTCAAGCTTATTCTTGTTCTAAATATTCATTCGCACACAAGAACATGATGAATGTGATGATTATGTGACACTCATTACCATTCTCACCTATGAACGCGTACTTGACACCCACTTCCGTTCTACATGAAAACGAACTTGAATGCATATCTCTTAGCCTCAAGATCACAGTCTTCGTCGTATAAGCTAGAATCAATTGGCAGCATTCTTGAGATCCGAAAAGTCTAAACCTTGTATTAGGTGTTCTGAGTAGGATCTGGGATGCGATGACTGTGACGAGCTTCAAACTCGCGAGTGTTGGGCGTAGTGACAGACGCAAAAGGATCAATGGATCCTATTCCAACATGAGTGAAAACCGATAGATGATTAGCCGTGTGGTGACAGCGCATTTGGACCATTTTCACTGAGAGGACGGACGGTAGCCATTGAAATGGTGATCCCCCAACATACAACTTACCATGGAAAGGAGTACGCATGATTGGATAAAGGCAGTAAGAAAGCAGAGGTTCAGAAGGAACAAAGCATCTTCATACGCTTATCTAAAATCCCACCAATGAATTACATAAGTATCTCTATCTTATTTTCTATTTCAATTATATTTTAATCATCAAAATCCAATAACCATTTGAATCTGCCTGACTGAGATTTACAAGGATGACCATAGCATGCTTCAAGCCGACAATCTCCGTGGGATCGACCCTTACTCATGTAAGGTATTACTTGGACGACCCAGTGCACTTGCTAGTTAGTTGCACGGAGTTGTGTGAAAAGTGTGCGATCACGATTTCGTGTACCAAATTTTTGGTGCCGTTGCCGAGGAACAAACAATCCCCGGGCACCAAGTTTTTGGTGCCGTTTCCGGGAATTGTTCGAGTTTGGACAACTGACGATTCATCTTGTTGCTTAGATTAGGTAATTTTATTTTATGTTAAAGCTTTTTAATTTTTATTTTCGAAAAAAATTTCAAAAAAAAAATTTTTATTTGTTTTTCAGAATTTTTAAGAATGAATTCTAGAGTTTCATGATGATCTGTTGATGTCAGGCTGGCTGTGAAGCCATGTCTAATCTTTTGGACCGAGGTTTCAACTTATCATCACAAGAGCTTGTTGATTTCTATCAATCTTGCTGTTGAATGTAATGATCTACTAAAGCTTGGCTGGCCATTGGCCATGTCTAGTGTTTTGGACTGAAGCTTTCATTGAAAGCTTGGCTGGCTAATAAGCCATGTCTAATTCCTAGACCGGTGTTTTAGACTAATATTGCATGATTCCTAGAATTCTCATTAAGAATTTTGAATTCCTTATTTTATTTTTGCAAATAATTTTCGAAAAAAATACAAAAAAATTTATAAAATCATAAAAACCAAAAATTGTGTTTGAGTCTAGTGTCTATTTTTAAGTTTGGTGTCTTGCATATTTTTATTTTTCTTACATTTTTCGAATATATGCATTATGTTCTTCATCGATCTTCAAGTTGTTCTTGATGATTTTCTTGGGTCTAATCTTTAATTTCTCTTGTTTTGTGTCTTTTATTGTATCTCATGTGCATTCTTAATTTGTTAGTGTCTCTAATATGAAAATTTCCAAGTTTGGTGTCTTGCATGCATTATTTATCTGATCTTATTTTTCCATGATTAGTTTTATTTTGTTGTTTTTCATCATTAAAAATTCAAAAAAAATTTCAAAATTATGTCTTTTCAAGTCAATAATACAGAGAATTGAAGATTCAGAACATACAGCAGATGAATTACAGAGAAAAACCTGGGCGTTCAAAATGCCCAGTGAGGAAGAAAAACTAGCGTTTAAACGCCAGCCAGGGTACTTGGTGGTGCACGAAATTGTGATCATCAATGGCGCCAAAAGCTTGGTACGCACAATTGTAATCTCAACTCCTTGTCACAACTCCGCACAACTAACCAGCAAGTGCACTGGGTCGTCCAAGTAATAAACCTTACGTGAGTAAGGGTCGATCCCACAGAGATTGTCGGCTTGAATCAAGCTATGGTCATCTTGTAAATCTCAGTCAGGCGGATTCAAATGATTATGGAGAATTGATAATTAAGAGATGAATAAAACATAAAATAGGATAGAGATACTTATGTAATTCATTGGTGAGAATTTCAGATAAGCGTATGAAGATGCTTTGTTCCTTCTTAACCTCTGCTTTCCTATTGCCTTCTTCCAATCATTCATACTCCTTTCCATGGCAAGTTGTATGTTGGGTTTCATCGTTGTCAATGGCTACCTCCCGTCCTCTCAGTGAAAATGTTCCAAATGCGCTGTCACCGTACGGCTAATCAGCTGTTGGTTCTTGATCATGTTGGAATAGGATCCACTGATCCTTTTGCGTCTGTCACTACGCCTAACACTCGCGAGTTTGAAGCTCGTCACAGTCATCCCTTCCCTGATCCTACTCGGAATACCATAGAAAAGGTTTAGACTTTCTGGATCTCAGGAATGGCCACCAATTGATTCTAGCCTATACCACGAAGGTTCTAATCTTAGATTAGAAACCCAAGAGATACACATTCAAGCTTGTTTGCATGTAGAACGGAAGTGGTTGTCAGGCACGCGTTCATAGAGGAGAATGGTTATGAGTGTCACGGATCATCACATTCATCATGTTGAAGAACGAATGGATATCTTAGAACAGAAATAGGCTTGAGTTGAATAGAAAAATAATAGTACTTTGCATTAATTCACGAGGAACAGCAGAGCTCCACACCTCAATCTATGATGTGTAGAAACTCTACCGTTGAAAATACATAAGAACAAAAGGTCTAGGCATGGCTGAATGGCCAGCCTCCCAAAGCGTGAACATACAAGTTCCAAGATGAAAAGTATGATCAAGTGTGTAAAATACAATAGCAAAAGGTCCTATTTGTAGAAAACTAGTAACCTAGGGTTTATAGAAATGAGAAAATGATGCAGAATCCACTTCCGGGCCCACTTGGTGTGTGCTTGGGCTGAGCACTGAAGCTTTCATGTGTAGAGACTTTTCTTGGAGTTAAACGCCAGCTTTTGTGCTAGTTTGGGAGTTTAACTCCAGCTTTTATGCCAGTTCTGGCGTTTTGACGCCAGAATTTCTATGCTGACTTGGAACGCCGGTTTGGGCCATCAAATCTTGGACAACGTATAAACTATTATATATTGCTAGAAAGCCCAAGATGTCTGCTTTCCAACGCAATTGAGAGCGCGCCAATTCGGCTTCTGTAGCTCCAGAAAATCCACTTTGAGAGCAGGGAGGTCAGAATCCAACAGCATCTGCAGTCCTTTTTCAGCCTCTGAATCAGATTTTTGCTCAGGTCCCTCAATTTCAGCCAGAAAATACCTAAAATCACAGAAAAATATACAAACTCATAGTAATGACCAGAAATGTGATTTTTATTTAAAAACTAATGAAAACAAACTAAAATATACTAAAAACAAACTAAAAACAATGCCAAAAAGCGTATAAATTATCCGCTCATCACAACACCAAACTTAAATTGTTGCTTGTCCCCAAGCAACTGAAAATCAAATAGGATAAAAGGAATAGAATATACAATGAATTCCAAAAACATCTATGAAGATTAGTCTTAATTAGATGAGCGGGGCTATTTGCTTTTTGCTTCTAAATAGTTTAGGCATCTCACTTTATCCTTTGAAGTTCAGAATGATTGGCATCTATAGGAACTCAGAATTCTGATAGTGTTATTGATTCTCCTAGTTCAGTATGTTGATTCTTGAACACAGCTACTTTATAAGTCTTGGCCGTGACCCTAAACATTTTGTTTTCTAGTATTACCACCGGATACATAAATGCCACAGACACATAACTGGGTGAACCTTTTCAGATTGTGACTCAGCTTTGCTAGAGTCCCCAAGTAGAGGTGTCCAGAGCTCTTAAGCACACTCTTTTTGCTTTAGACCATGACTTTAACCGCTCAGTCTCAAGTTTTTACTTGACACCTTCACGCCACAAGCACATGGTTACGGACACCTTGGTTTAGCTGCTTAGGCCAGGATTTTATTCCTGTGGGCCCTCCTATCCACTGATGCTCAAAGCCTTGGATCCTTTTTATTTTACCCTTGCCTCTTGGTTTAAAAGGCTAGTGGCTTTTTTTTGCATGCTTTTCTTGTCTTTTTTTTTCTTTTCTCTCTTTTTTTATGCCATTTTTTTCTATTCACTGCTTTTTCTTGCTTCAAGAATCATTTTTATGATTTTTCAGATCATCAATAACATTTCTCCTTTTCCATCATTCTTTCAAGAGCCAACAATTTTAACATTCATCAATAACAAATTCAAAAATATGCACTGTTTAAGCATTCATTCAGAAGAACAAAAAGTATTGCCACCACATTAAAATAATTAAACTATTTTAAAATTCAAAATTCATGTACTTCTTTTTCTTTTTGCAATTAAAAACATTTTTCATTTAAGAAAGGTGATGGATTCATAGGACATTCATAACTTTAAGACATAGACTCTAAGACACTAATGATCATGTAATAAAGACACAAACATAGATAAACATAAAGCATAATTTTCGAAAAACTGAAAATAAAGAGTAAGGAAATTAAAGAACGGGTCCACCTTAGTGATAGCGGCTAGTTCTTCCTCTTGAAGATCTTATGGAGTGCTTGAACTCCTCAATGTCTCTTCCTTGCCTTTGTTGCTCCTCTCTCATGACTCTTTGATCTTCTCTAATTTCATGAAGGAGGATGGAATGCTCTTAGTGCTCCACCCTTAGTTGTCCCATATTAGAACTTACTTCTCCTAGGGAGGTGTTAATTTGCTCCCAATAATTTTGTGGAGGAAAATGCATCCCTTGAGGTATCTCAGGAATTTCATGATGAGGAATTTCCTCATTCTCTTGTCCATGAGTGGTATCTCTTGTTTGCTCCATCCTTTTCTTAGTGATGGGCTTGTCCTCATCAATAAGGATGTCTTCCTCTATGTCAATTCCAGATGAATTGCAAAGGTGACAAATGAGATGAGGGAAGGCTAACCTTGACAAAGTAGAGGACTTGTCCGCCACCTTGTAGAGTTCTAGGGATATAACCTCATAAACTTCTACTTCCTCTCCAATCATGATGCTATGGATCATGATAGCCCGGTCTATAGTAACTTCAGACCGGTTGCTAGTGGGAATGATTGAGCATTGGATGAACTCCAACCATCCCCTAGCCACAGGCTTGAGGTCATGTCTTCTTAGTTGAACCAGCTTCCCTCTGGAATCTCTCTTCCATTGAGCGCCCTCTTCACAAATGTCTATGAGGACTTGGTCCAACCTTTAATCAAAGTTGACCCTTCTAGTGTAGGGGTGTGCATCTCCTTGCATCATTGGCAAGTTGAATGCCAACCTTACATTTTCCGGACTGAAATCTAAGTATTTCCCCCGAACCATTGTAAGCCAATTCATTGGGTTCGAGTTCACACTTTGATCATGGTTCTTGGTGATCCATGCATTTACATAGAACTCTTGAACCATTAAGAATCCGACTTATTGAATGGGGTTGGTGAGAATTTCCCAACCTCTTCTTCGAATCTCATGTTGGATCTCCAGTATTCACCCTTTTTTGAGCTTGAAAGGGACCTCGGGAATCACTTTCTTCTTGGCCACAACTTCATAGAAGTGGTCTTGATGCACCCTTGAGATGAATCTCTCCATCTCCCATGACTCGGAGGTGGAAGATTTTGCTTTCCCTTTTCTCTTTCTAGAAGTTTCTCCAGCCTTTGGTGCCATAAATGGTTATGGAAAAATAAAAAGAAGGTTTGCTCATCCTCGAGCAAAAGAAGAAAGAAGAGAGTAGAGGAAGAAGAAATAGAGAAAATGGAGGGGGGTAGTGTTTCGGCCAAGGGGGTGAAGTAGTGTGTAAGATGTGTGAAAATGACGGAGTGAAGATGGGTTTATATAGGAGTGGAGAGGGGAGCTTGGGTTCGGCCATGTATGGGTGGGTTTGGGAGGGGAAAGTAGTTTGAATTTAAATGGTGAGGTAGGTGGGGTTTTATGATAGATGGATGTGGATTAGTGAAGAGTTTATGGAGAAGAGGGTGGGATTTGATAGGTGAAGGGTTTTTGGGAAAGAGGTATTGAGTTGATTGGTGAAGGGTATTTGGGGAATGGCATTATGGGAAGGTGTGAAGAAGAGAGAGAGTGGGTTGAGGTTGGTAGGGATCCTGTGGGGTTCACAGATCCTGAGGTGTTAAGGATTTCTCATCCCTACACCAATTAGGCGTGCAAAATGCCCTCTGCTGCCAATCCTGGCGTTAAACACCAGGTTGCTGCCCATTTCTGGCGTTTAACGCCAGCTTCTTGCCCTTTTCTGGCGTTAAACGCCAGTCTGGTGCCCATTTCTAGCGTTAAACGCCAGTTTCTTGCCCTTTTCTGGTGTTAAACGCCAGTCTGGTGCCCATTTCTGGCGTTAAATGCCCATAGTGGTGCCAGACTGGGCGTTTAACGCCCATTCTGCTGCCCTTACTGGCGTTTAAATGCCAGTAGGCTTCTCCTCCAGGGTGTGCTATTTTTCATTCTGTTTTTCAAGTTGTTTTTACTTTTTCAATTATTTTTGTAACTTCACATGATCATCAACCTATAGAAAACATAAAATAACAATGGAAAATAGAAATTCAACATAGATAACTAAAATTGGGTTGCCTCCCAACAAGCGCTTCTTTAATGTCAATAGCTTGACAGTGGGCTCTCATGGAGCCTCACAGAAACTCAGAGCATGATGATGGCCTCTCAACACCAAACTTAGAGTTTGGTTGTGGCCTCCCAACACCAAAGTTAGAGTTTGAATGTGGGGATTTTGTTTGACTCTGCATTGAGAGAAGCTTTTCATGCTTCCTCTCCATGGTTACAGAGGGAGATCCTTGAGCCTTAAACACAAGGGTTTCCTCATTCACTTGAAGGACCAATTCTCCTCTATCAACATCAATCATAGCTTTTACTGTGGCTAGGAAGGGTCTGCCAAGGATGATGGATTCATCTATATACTTCCCAGTGTCTAGGACTATGAAATCAGCAGGGATGTAGTGTTCTTCAACCTTTACCAAGACATCCTCTACAAGTCCATAAGCTTGTTTTCTGGAATTGTCTGCCATCTCTAGAGAGATTCTTGCAGCTTGTACCTCAAGGATCCCTAGCTTCTTCATTACAGAGAGAGGCGTAAGGTTTATACTTGACCCTAGGTCACACAGAGCTTTCTCAAAGGCCATGGTGCCTATGGTATAAGGTATTGAGAACTTTCCTGGATCTTGTTTCTTTTGAGGTAATCTCTGCCTAGTCAAGTCATCCAGTTCTTTGGTGAGCAAGGGGGGTTCATCCTCCCAAGTCTCATCACCAAATAACTTGGCATTTAGCTTCATGATTGCTCTAAGGTACTTAGAAACTTGTTCTTCAGTAATATCTTCATCCTCTTCAGAGGAAGAATACTCATTAGAGCTCATGAATGGCAAAAGTAAATTCAATGGAATCTCTTTGGTCTCAGTGTGAGCCTCAGATTCCCCTGGTTCCTCATTAGAAAACTCCTTGGGGGCTAGTGGACGTTCATTGAGGTCTTCCTCAGTGGAGATCGCTGCCTCTTCCTCCTCTCCAGGTTCGGCCATGTGGGTCATGTTGATGGCCTTGCACTCTCCCTTTGGATTCTCTTCTGTATTGCTTGGAAGAGTACTAGGAGGGAGTTCAGTAACTTTCTTGCTCAGCTGGCCCACTTGTGCCTCCAAATTTCTAATGGAAGACCTTGTTTCAGTCATGAAACTTTGAGTGGTTTTAATTAGATTAGAGACTATAGTTGCTAAGTCAGAGTGGCTCTGCTTAGAATTCTCTGTCTATTGCTGAGAAGATGATGGAAAAGGCTTGCTATTGCTAAACCTATTTCTTCCACCATTGTTGTTGTTGAAGCCTTGTTGAGGCCTCTGTTGATCCTTCCATGAGAGATTTAGATGATTTCTCCATGAAGGGTTATAGGTGTTTCCATAGGGTTCTCCCATGTAATTCACCTCTTCCATTGCTAGGTTCTCAGGATCATAAGCTTCTTCTTCAGATGAAGCTTCATTGGTACTGCCTGTTGCTGCTTACATTCCAGACAAACTCTGAGAAATCATATTGACTTGTTGAGTCAATATTTTATTCTGAGCCAATATGGCATTCAGAGTATCAATCTCAAGAACTCCTTTCTTCTGATTTGTCCCATTATTCACAGGATTCCTTTCAGAAGTGTACATGAATTGGTTATTTGCAACCATTTCAATGAGTTCCTGAGCTTCTGCAGGCATCTTCTTCAGATGAAGAGATCCTCTAGCAGAGCTGTCTAATGACATCTTGGATAGTTCAGACAGACCATCATAGAAGATACCCATGATGCTCCATTCTGAAAGCATGTCAGAAAGACACCTTCTGATCAATTGCTTGTATCTTTCCTAAGCTTCATAGAGGGGTTCACCTTCCTTCTGTCTGAAGGTTTGGACTTCCATTCTAGCTTGCTCAATTTTTGAGGTGGAAAGAATTTTGCCAAGAAGGCATTGACTAGCTTTTCCCAAGAGTTCAGGCTTTCTTTAGGTTGTGAATCCAACCATGTTCTAGCTCTGTCTTGTACGGCAAAGGGAAAAAGCATAAGTCTATAGACCTTGGGATCAACCCCATTGGTCTTGACAGTGTCACAGATTTGCAAGAATTCAGCTAAGAACTGATGAAGATCTTCCAATGGAAGTCCATGAAACTTGCAATTCTGTTGCATCAAGGAAACTAATTGAGGCTTAAGCTCAAAGTTGTTTGCTCCAATGGCAGGGATTAAGATGCTTCTCCCATAGAAGTCGGGAGTAGGTGCAGTAAAGTCACCAAGCACCTTCCTTGCATTGTTGGCATTGTTGTTGTTTTCGGCTGCCATGGCTTCTTCTTGTTTGAAAAGTTATGTTAGGTCCTCTATAGAGAGTTGTACTTTAGCTTCTCTTAGCTTTCTCTTCAAGTTCTTTTCAGGTTCAGGATCAGCTTCAACAAGAATGCCCTTGTCCTTGCTCCTGCTCATATGAAAAGAGAGGAGAAGAAAATATGGAATCTTCTATGTCACAGTATAGAGATTCCTTGAGTTGTCAGAGGTAAAGAAGAATAGAAGGAGAAGGTAGAGAAGAAAGAATTCGAACTTATCAAGAGGGATAGAGTTCGAATTGTACATTGAGGAGGAATGTTAGTCCTTTAAATAGAAGGATTTGAGAAGAGGGGAAGAATTTTCGAAATTAAAGTAAAAAGATTTTGAAATAGTTAAAAGAAAATTTGAAAATTTGGTAAATGATTTTCAAAAACTAAGATTGGGAAAGAAATTAAGTGATTTTTGAAAAAGATTTTGAAATTAGGAATCACAAAGATATGATTGAAACTTAATTTTGAGAAAGATGTGATTGAAAAGACATGATTGAGAAGATATGATTGAGAATCAAGTTTAAAAGAAGAAAGTTTTTAAAATTAAAGTTGATTACTTGACCAACAAGAAATTAAAAGATATGATTCTAGAATTAAAATTTGATCATTTCTTAATAGGCAAGTAACAACATCAAAATTTTGAATTAAATCATTAATTGTAGCAAGGATTTTCGAAAATAATAATAATAAAAAAATTGAAGGAAATTAATTTTTGAAAAGATATGATTGAAAATATATGATTTGAAAAAAATTTGATTTTGAAAAATTATGAAAATTTGGAAAATATTTGAATTAAAAACAAAATCTTCCCTCTAGTGTCCTCCTGGCGTTAAACGCCCAGAATGGCATCCATTCTGGTGTTTAACACCCAAAATGCTAACTTTTTAGGTGTTTAACGCCCAGCCAGGTACCTTGGCTGGCGTTTAAACGCCAGTTTTCCTTCTTCACTGGGCGTTTTGAACGCCCAGCTTTTTCTCCGTAATTCCTCTGCTGAATGTTCTGAATCTTCAATTCTCTGTATTATTGACTTGAAATGACACAATTTTGAAAAAAAATTGAATTTTTAATGATGAGAAACAATAAAGAATGCAACTAAGATCAAATAAACAATGCATGCAAGACACCAAACTTAGAAGTTTGTATACTAAGGACTATAACAATTTGAAAGTGCATATGAGAAACAACAAAAGACACAAAACAAGAGAAAGTAGAGATCAGAGCAATGAAATCATCAAGAACAACGTGAAGATTAATGAAGAACATAATGTATATATTCGAAAAATGCAAGAAGAAAAAAGACATGCAATTGACTCTGATAAACCCATATTTTATGATATATTTTGTGCTTATTCATGTTAATTGCATGTTAATTGACTCTGATAAACCCATATTTTGTGCTTATGCATGTTAATTGACTCTGATAAACCAATTGACTCACTTATTCATGTTAATTACATGGTTTTACTTTCCCTTCCTTATTATGTGAGATATGTGAAAAACATGTTTCCTATGCTTTAAGAATAATTATTTTAATTACCCTTTATTACCATTTGATGCCGTGATTTGTGTGTTGAGTAGTTTCAGATCTTCTAAGATAGGAATGACTTAAAGGACAGACGCGAACGCGTGGACGATGCGGCCGCATGCCCAGCGCGACGCAAACGCGTGAATGACGCGAACGCGTGCCTTGAGTAGAACACAGATGACGCGGACGCATGACTAAAGCGAACGTGTGATAAGGAAAACTCCAGATGACGCGACCGCGTGACCCACGCGGACGCGTGACAGAGGCTACGCACCAGAAATTATAGAAAAGGCTCCCAGCAATTTCTGAAGCCCTTTTTGGCCCAAATCCAAGTACAAAAAGCACATATTAGAGGTTATAAAGTGGAGGAATGCATCCATTCAGAGGAGAGTCTCCAATTATTCACTTTTCATGATTTAGATGTAGTTTTTAGAGAGAGGTTCTCTCCTCTCTCTCTCTCTCTTAGGATTAGGATTTAGGATTTTTTCTTGCTTTCATGATTGTCCCTGATGCCAGGGCATCTTAGCCAGTTTCACTGACCTTTTCTTTACTGTTTTTAGGTTAGTTTCATGCATTTCTTTAGGAAATAAGCTAGTTCTGGGTAAATATTCACTTATGCCTTGACTCAAGCACACATTGTGCATTTTACATGATTTCATGAGGATTTTGCATAAGTTTAGTGACAAATATTATGTTGCATTACTCATGACTTGGACTGGAGCTTTGATGCACTTTGTTGCTTGATTTCAGGACCAAAAAGGAGCAAGAAAGGGGAGGTAACTTGCAAGGATTAATGAGAAAAGTGATTGCCAATAACACTCTCAAAGAAAGCCATCAATGCCCACGTTAGAGAGTCACGTTAACCAAGTTAACGTGAACTCTAACGTGGAGAAGAGAAGTTGAGCCAACGTTAGTGACACTCAACATTGTCACTAACGTTGGCAATCACTCATAAGTGGCCACGTTAGAAGCCACGTTAACCTAGTTAATGTGGCCTCTAACGTTAAGGGGGTGATGACAAGTCATCCTAGCCTATTTTAGCTAGTCTTTTTCTTTTGTTTTCATTAGAATTATGCACTTTCTTGAGCTACAAGCAAGCTAATTGAGTAGATTTTCATGTTTCCCTTGATTGAACCAACCATATATGAATTTATGCCATTTCATGAGGTTTTATGCTATATTTGTTGCATATTATGAAAGAATGAATATCTCATGATTTTGAGCATAGCTTTGATGAGTTTGGTTGATTAATGATAGGTGAAGAAAGCTTGGAGAAAGGTTGAAGCAAAGAGGAATGGCTAGGAGTGAAGAGAGGACAATGGAATAAGTGAAATTGAACCAGGAAGTAAGAAGTTAGCCCCAACGTTAGCCCCCTAACTTGGAGGCTAACATTGGCACATGAATTCCTCCCTGGCCATCCAACGTTTGCGCCAACGTTAGCCCCCTAACTTGGAGGCTAACGTTGGCACATGAAGACATAAGGGAGAAGGGCCAACGTTTGCGCCAACGTTAGCCCCCTAACTTGGAGGCTAACGTTGGCACATGAAAACATAAGGGAGAAGGGCCAACGTTTGCGCCAACGTTAGCCCCCTAACATGGAGGGTAACGTTGGCGCCACTAGCACCAAGGGAAGGCCAACGTTAGGGTCAAAGTTAGACCCCTAACGTTGGCACCAACGTCCAAACCAGAAAAATGTGCCAACTGATATGAAAAGTTGGAGCCAAAGTTAGACCCCTAACTTTGGCTCAAACTTTTGGTCCAACTTTTGCTAACTTCAAAACCGGTTCAATTGGTTCACTTCGGTTCTTCTCCAAACTTCAAGAGCAATCAACCAAGGCCTCTTTCAACCCAATTCCACCTAGAGCAAAGGCCCAACTCAAGGCTTGAAGATCATTGGAAGAAAGTGTATAAATAGGATAGAATTCAAGTTATTCGGGGAGCTTTCCTTTTAGAATTTTCATAATAGTTTTCGGAGAGCTTTTGACTTGAGTGAACTTTAATTTCTTGTTTTCATTGCTTTCAATTTCATTTTACATTTGTCTTGGATCTTGGATTGGAGAATTGAAGAAATTCTATTTCAATCTCAATCTTGGATCTCTCTGTTTCTTTACTGTTAATTGAATTTCATTTCCGGTTCATTGCTCTTCATCTATTCTCTTTGCAATTTACAATTCCCTTGCAATTGTTCTTGTTGGATCTAGGAAGGCATTGAGATCTAGACTTGGTTTTCTAGTCTCTGGGTCCTGAGATCTGAATTTCCCATTTCACTTCTCTGTTTATTGCTTTCTATGTTCATTTACTTTTCTGCTTCATATCCGGTTCAATCCCAATTCCCTTTCCCTCTTCTGTTTGATGCAATTTAATTTTTCCTTGTTTAATTTCTGCAAATCCACATCCCAATCCCCTTTACATTTCAAGCAATTTACATTCCTTGCACTTTAAGATTCCGCAATTTACATTTCTTGCACTTTAAGTTTTTGCCATTTAGTTTCTTGTTCTTTAAATTTCAGCAATTTATTTCTTGTTCTCTTTACTTCAATGCAATTTAATTCTGCAAGTCACAAAACCATCAACCAAATCTTGATTCGCTTGACTAAATCAACCACTAAACTAAAATTGCTCAATCCTTCAATCCCTGTGGGATCGACCTCACTCCCGTGAGTTTTTATTACTTGATACGACCCGGTACACTTGCCGGTTAGTTTTGGGTGTTTTGGGAGAGATTTATTTTTCCTCCAAAATATCTCATCAAGTTTTTGGCGCTGTTGCCGGGGATTGATTAGATTGACAATGATTAAGTGAGGTGGTAATCTAGATCAAGCATTTTTCTTTAATTTTTGACTAACCCACTAACTGTTTGAAGTTTTGCCTGAGCTAATAGAAACCTCATTCTAGCAATAGGGTGAAATTTCCTTGGTTCATCCTGCTGAACATGATTTTCATAGCTTGAAAAATAAACGAGAGGAGTGGTTTTCGTTCATTACTCTCTCAAGTTTGCCAACTGTTTGATACTTTGTTTCAACTGATCCTTCAATCATATCCTGGCCTGAATATGCTCTATCTTCACTTGAGTTAGTTGTGACTGTGCAGATCATGGAAGGGAACTCAACAAATTCGAGCAATCATGAGAGTAATACCCCCACCATGGACTATAATGTAACCCATGGTTCGAAGCAACTATCCACAGCCATGAATGATGTTGCCCAATGGTTTGAAGCTTTTCCACAAGGAAGCATTATCGGATGGGAAGAACTGATGAATGGACTCCTAGTCAAATTTAACCCATCACAAAGAATTGTTAAGCAAGAGGCAGAAGTGCATCCATTAGAGAAAGAAATTGAAGGAGCTCGTGCAGTAATAAGCCAAAACAAGTAGATGCATCAGCAGACTCTACAACAATTAGATATGATGGCTAAAAAAATCACTGAGTTGAGACATGCTGTAGTACATACATACAACCTGACTCAAAGCTCATATGGGTGTAATCAAGCTGAACAAAGCTTTGGGGCCATTAACCATGAGCAACAAAGCTATGAGCAACTGCAAGCTCCAAGCAATCACTCTAGCATGCTCCAGAGCAGACCTCAGAATGATGTGTACAATCCACCTTGGAGAACTCATTCTAATGGGAGGGGGGTTGAGAACCAAAACCAAAGACCAAGGGACTTCAATTGCAACAATCCCAACTTCAAAAATCAACTTAAAACACACCCCCACAACAACAATCACACACACTTCCAACCCCGTCCTACCTCACCATTCGCTCAAAATGACCTTCATCAACCACCATAATTGCCACAACCACTTCCAACCTTTCAAAGGATCTATATTCTAGAAATGCTGGTGGAGAGGTCCATCAAAATTCAAGAAATGATGGCAATAGAGCGGGAAGAAATAAAGAAGCATTAAGAGATGATAAGCAAGAACCAGGAGGCTTCACTCAGAAGACTTGAAAGGCAGGTGGAACAATTGGTGCAGAACCTTACTGAATTGGGTGAGAAAAAGGGGACTTTGAACCCAAAGAACCATGAAAAGGATGCTGTGTTGAAAGAGAAGGGAGTCATGGAGGAAAACAAGAAGGCTATGGAAAGAGAAACAGAGGGAAGGAAGCCCATAGCAAGAGGAGGAAACCTAAGGCAACAGAAGCCTCAACTTCCATGAGCACAGAGTGAAGGATGTCAAGCTAGTGACAATAAAAGAGCGCTTGTTGGGAGGCAACCCAACCCGAGGTAGTTTTCTGTTCATAACTATTTTAATAAAAAGGTTAATTAGTTTTATCTATAATGCAAGAAGCTAAGTTTGGTGTTGCACACCAAAACAATCTAAAGGAGAATGCAGGATTCTAAGTTTGGTGTTTCACCAAAATCCCATTACAAAACACATTCTCACTTTCTGCATAATGTAGGCTTCAAGCATACTGGATGAACTAGTTAGCCATTTTACTGTTTTTCTTAGTTTCCAGTTCTTTTACTTTTGAAAAAGAAAAAGAAATTATCACAAATGGTTAATCATTGGCAAGGTACTAAGTTTGGTGTTACCACACCAAAGTAAGTTCAAAAAGCCCGCGAATAAATCATGAAAATTAACCATTGTTTCCAAGTGCTTGGGGAACAAGCAACTTTCAATATCATTGCAGAGGTCAATACAAGCTGTTGGAAGGATTAAAGCATCATCAACCAAAGAAACAAAAGATGAACCTAACGGCCAGCAATGATGATGATGAGAAGAAGGAAAGCAAGTAAACTTCAACAGGTTGTATTGTTAAGTCATTGTTTTGCATCAAATATTGCTGTAATTGAAAGTTGGATTGTATCCTTATCTGCCCTGCTTGTCTGCATAGCATAATCTTTCCTTATAATTCAATAAGCAAGAGGCTTGATCATTCACAACATTCTCATCTTCAAAACTTGTTTGCACTCAATTTTCAAGAAATACATCACATGAAAGTTCTTTGAAAAGAAGGATTGAGGAATTAAACAATTTTGAGGCAAGCAAAAGATTAGGAGAAGTGGTGGTTCTAGTTGTATGATAATGTATTGAGGTTGCATGCTTGTGAAAACTTGCATGGGAGCTCATAGGCGGGACATGAAGTTCAAAGAAGTATTGTGGAGATTCTCAAAAATCTATTGATCCAAGAAGCAGCAAACAAAACAAAAAGAAAGAAAAGAAAATGCAAAAACAAAAAGAACATGGCCCAAGGCTCTGAGCATCAATTACTAGGCAGAAAAGAAAGAAGAAACAATGACTCAAAGAGTTGGTAGCCTAGTAAAATGCTTGTGGTTGAGTTGTGTCAAAGAAAGAGGCTTGAGCAAGTAAATCCTTAGGGGTGCTTTAACACCTAATACCTTAAAACCAACTGGTTTAGGAGTATTGATTGAAAGCTTATCTAAAGAGCCGCTTTGAGACATGATACTTAGAGTCGAGGCCAAAGCACAGAAACTATAAGCTGCTTCAAGGTGATTACATACAAAGAGATCTCCATGGTACCATTTGGATGAAAATCCTAAAGACCTACGACTCCCAATATGTAAGGACTAGTGAGCACTGAAGCCCTTGCATGAGCATATGATTTAGAATTCACCCCACTGATACTTGATCACTTCACTCACTGCACTTTACAATTGTTCCTCAATCCATCTCAATTGAAAGAACCTTGGAGCAGAAATCTATTTCTTGCTTGGGGACAAGCAAGCTTTAAGTTTGGTGTTGTGATGACAAGTCATCCTAGCCTATTTTAGCTAGTCTTTTTCTTTTGTTTTCATTAGAATTATGCACTTTCTTGAGCTACAAGCAAGCTAATTGAGTAGATTTTCATGTTTCCCTTGATTGAACCAACCATATATGAATTTATGCCATTTCATGAGGTTTTATGCTATATTTGTTGCATATTATGAAAGAATGAATATCTCATGATTTTGAGCATAGCTTTGATGAGTTTGGTTGATTAATGATAGGTGAAGAAAGCTTGGAGAAAGGTTGAAGCAAAGAGGAATGGCTAGGAGTGAAGAGAGGACAATGGAATAAGTGAAATTGAACCAGGAAGCAAGAAGTTAGCCCCAACGTTAGCCCCCTAACTTGGAGGCTAACGTTGGAACATGAATTCCTCCCTGGCCATCCAACGTTTGCGCCAACGTTAGCCCCCTAACTTGGAGGCTAACGTTGGCACATGAAGACATAAGGGAGAAGGGCCAACGTTTGCGCCAACGTTAGCCCCCTAACTTGGAGGCTAACGTTGGCACATGAAAACATAAGGGAGAAGGGCCAACGTTTGCGCCAACGTTAGCCCCCTAACTTGGAGGCTAACGTTGGCGCCACTAGCACCAAGGGAAGGCCAACGTTAGGGTCAAAGTTAGACCCCTAACGTTGGCACCAACGTCCAAACCAGAAAAATGTGCCAGCTGATATGAAAAGTTGGAGCCAAAGTTAGACCCCTAACTTTGGCTCAAACTTTTGGTCCAACTTTTGCTAACTTCAAAACCGGTTCAATTGGTTCACTTCGGTTCTTCTCCAAACTTCAAGAGCAATCAACCAAGGCCTCTTTCAATCCAATTCCACCAAGAGCAAAGGCCCAACTCAAGGCTTGAAGATCATTGGAAGAAAGTGTATAAATAGGATAGAATTCAAGTTATTCGGGGAGCTTTCCTTTTAGAATTTTCATAATAGTTTTCGGAGAGCTTTTGACTTGAGTGAACTTTAATTTCTTGTTTTCATTGCTTTCAATTTCATTTTACATTTGTCTTGGATCTTGGATTGGAGAATTGAAGAAATTTTGTTTCAATCTCAATCTTGGATCTCTCTGTTTCTTTACTGTTAATTGAATTTCATTTCCGGTTCATTGCTCTTCATCTATTCTCTTTGCAATTTACAATTCCCTTGCAATTGTTCTTGTTGGATCTAGGAAGGCATTGAGATCTAGACTTGGTTTTCTAGTCTCTGGGTCCTGAGATCTGAATTTCCCATTTCACTTCTCTGTTTACTACTTTCTATGTTCATTTACTTTTCTGCTTCATATCCGGTTCAATCCCAATTCCCTTTCCCTCTTCTGTTTGATGCAATTTAATTTTTCCTTGTTTAATTTCTGCAAATCCACATCCCAATCCCCTTTACATTTCAAGCAATTTACATTCTTTGCACTTTAAGATTCCGCAATTTACATTTCTTGTACTTTAAGTTTCTGCCATTTAATTTCTTGTTCTTTAAATTTCAGCAATTTATTTCTTGTTCTCTTTACTTCAATGCAATTTAATTCTGCAAGTCACAAAACCATCAATCAAATCTTGATTCGCTTGACTAAATCAACCACTAAACTAAAATTGCTCAATCCTTCAATCCCTGTGGGATCGACCTCACTCCCGTGAGTTTTTATTACTTGATACGACCCGGTACACTTGCCGGTTAGTTTTGGGTGTTTTGGGAGAGATTTATTTTTCCTCCAAAATATCTCATCAGGGGGAGGGAAAGAAGCCAACGTTAGTGACACTCAACATTGTCACTAACGTTGGCCTATGGTGCTAAGTACCACGTTAACTCCCACGTTAACTTGGTTAACGTGGGAATTAACGTAGAGGATGAAGAGTTGTCGACAACGTTAGTGACACTCAACATTGTCACTAACGTTGAAGCAACCACACAACCCCCAAGAGTCACGTTAACCTCCACGTTAACTTGGTTAACGTGGAAGCTAACGATGAGAAATGAAAGATGAGCCAACGTTAGTGACACTCAACATTGTCACTAACATTGGGATGGCTAAAAGATGGCCACGTTAGAAGCCACGTTAACCTAGTTAACGTGGAATCTAACGTGAGACCCAGGGGCACATTGGAACATTAGTGACAATGTTGAGTGTCACTAACGTTCTCGAAGGTTGGCAAGGACCACATTAGAAGCCACGTTAACCTAGTTAACGTGGGCTTTAACGTGAAACAAGAAGGGGCACACTGGAACGTTAGTGACAATGTTGAGTGTCACTAACGTTCTCGAAGGACTAACAAGGCAACGTTAAAAGCCACGTTAACCTAGTTAACGTGGGTTTTAACGTAAGGCAAAGGGGTGCATTGGAATGTTAATGACAATGTTAAGTGTCACTAACGTTCTCGAACTTATATTCTCACTAAATATTAACACCCCTAACGTCCTGAGCTGAAGTCTCTGCCCACTTAGCACTTTCTCTCTGCAAGTAAAGCCAAGCCCAAATGAAGAAAAGAACTGCTTCAAATTCAAGATCCAAAGGCCCAAGACTTGAAGAGTAAACTAGAAGCTGAGAAGAGTAGTATATATAGGAGTAACTTTGAATTGTAAAGGAGTTCTGGAGGCTGAAGAATTACTCTCTGTATTTACTTTCTTTGCAATTTCTAGTTTTATGATGTATTCTCCATCTTTGTTTTCATTTTCAAGAGCTATGAACAACTAAACCCCTTTCATTGGGTTAGGGAGCTCTTTTGTAATTTGATGGATCAATAATAATTTTCATGTTTTTCTTCTATCTTTCCTCTTGATTTTACTTGAAAGCTTTCGATCTTCATCCAATTGAGTAGTTATCTTGGAAGAGAAGCTATTCAAACTTGGATCTCTTTTGAACCTTGGAAGAGGAATGAAGAGATCAAGCTAGAAATGCTTTCTCATGCTGGACCAAATTGGGTTTGGATGGGTATGTGACTATAACCCTCTCAATACTTGGTTTGGGAAATGCATGTGGTATAATCAGTGACCATACTTCATCTCTTCTCATTAGCAATTGACCAAGGAATTGGCTATTGATCAAGATTTGAGAGATTGAATTGCAAGGAATTGCAATTCAATCACTTAAGATTGCCAAGGAGATCAATGAGTGCATTGATTGAGGAAGAGATGAAAATGAACTTGATCCGGAGAATTGCAACATCTCCCAAGCCCAATGAATTCCCCATCTCTAATCTTTCCTATTCTCTTTAATTTCTGCGATTTACTTTTATGAGCAAATCCCCCATTCCCATTTACAATTCTGTAATTTATTTTCAGTCATTTACTTCCAGTTCTTTAATTCTAGGATTTACTTTTCTGTTATTTACATTCTCGCCATTTTATTTTCTGCAACTCTCAACCCAAATTCTGGATTCGCTCAACTAGAACATTCTTCTAATTAAAGTTGCTTGATCAATCAATCCCTGTGGGATTCGACCTCACTCTATTGTGAGTTTTTACTTGACGACAACTTCGGTACACTTGCCGAAGGGAGATTTGTTGAGAGACAAGTTTTCCACGCATCAGTCCCTTTTTATCAGGTTCAACTTTCCTTTTTATTATCTTCTCAATTTAATTTATGAACTTTTCTATGTTACAGATAATTCTCTTAATTAATGTTATTTGAGGTATTTCAGTTTATGATTGCTCTCTTTTATTTATGTTACTGTTACTTCCAATCTAAAAATATTTTAATTCGAGTAGATTTACTTTTCCCCTTTTGGTCTTGGTTAAGAAATCAGTAACTTAGGAGTTATCAAACTCAACGTGATCGATAATTGTTATCTTTGCTAATTGAATTGAACTTCAATAATTCCAGTCCTTTCTTAGGAATTGACTAGAACCTGAAGATCAGACTAATCAGTCCACTTGACCTTCCCTTGCTCTAGTAAAGGCTAACTAAGTGGGATTAAGACTCAATTCTCATCACCATTGATAAGGATAATTAGGATAGGACTTCTAATTTCTCATACCTTGCCAAAAGTGTGTTTTACAGTTAATTATTTATTTTATTTGTCATTCAAATTACTTGTTCCTTACTTTCAAAACCCCAATTTACAATCTTCATAACCAATAATAAGAACACACCTCCCTGCAGTTCCTTGAGAAGACGACCCGAGGTTTAAATACTTCGGTTATCAATTTATTTAGGGGTTTGTTACTTGTGACAACCAAAACGTTTGTACGAAGGGATTTCTGTCGGTTTAGAAACTATATCTACAGCGCGATTATTTTTATAAAATTCTTTACCAGCAAAAATCCTAACGTCAAAATGACGCCGTTGCCGGGGAACTGCAAACATGTGCCTTATTATTGGTTATTGTAAATATTTTATTTTGCCTGTTTACTTATTTTATTTTTTCTTTTTAATTTTTATTAGCTACTATGAATTCTCACCCCTCTCGCTTTGAGTTTGGTTCTAATATTGTTGAAAGGAGTGAAAGCTATAACAGGAATATGCATCAAGGTCAGAGAAATCAAAGATGGATGGAACCAAGAGGATTTGATCAACCCTTTAGGCAACAACACCCTCCAAGATATCATGGACAAAGACCATTCTACAATGCATACCAAGCTGATAGATATGGTGGACAACCTTGTAACTACCGACAAGCCCCACCTGTGCCTATAGACCACCCTCTCAACGTAGCTTTGAACCACCACCCTCACAAGTTCCTTTTCACCATTCACCATAATATGATCCTTATTTACCCCAATCCCAATCCGATTACTCCCAAACACCACCACTTCCCTATGTACCATGTCCAAATCCATCACCTCCAGAATCACAGGCTCGCCTCAAGGAAACAGTAGATCAACTTCAAACAACCCTTCATCAACTAGAGCAAGCAATAAGTCAATTATCTTCTAGACGTTCGGGCATTCAAGGACCTCCCACAACCCCATGTGGACAATCTAATGAAGAGCGTAGCATGAAGGAGATACTAAAAACTCAAGCGGACAGAACAGAGCATGACTTCGTACTGGAATAAGTAGAGGAAGCTGTCATTATAGAAGAATAAGAGTTGGTTAAAGACTTAGGAGACGCTGAACTTCAATGGGAATCCAGAGTTATGGAGAATTCTATCAAGGATGTTACAATTGATGCTAAGGAGGAGAGTGCACAACCCCCAAGGCAAGTCTTTTATAAAGAACTAGACAGAATAATCCAAGAAGCAAGTTTCCTTGGTGATGATAATCACAAGTCAAGTTCTCCTAGTAACGAACTTGCATCCGTCAGTGAATTTTTTGAGATTGAGGAACCTTATCCAAGTGAACACGAAGAAGATACGGAGGTAGATTTCTCTCAACCTCCAGCTTATGACTTGAGTGATAAGGAAGACATACAAGACTTTGATCAGGACGATGTTGCATTTGAAGAATTCTGCAAGGAAATGGAGAAATTCACAGAAGAGCACAAGGGAGTAGAACTTACAGAACCACTGGAAACACCTATCCCAAGGCCATTACCACCCAATACATGCTTCAAGTGGCTACAATCTTTAACCTTTAACTTTACTTTTCCACTTGAATATGGTTTGCTTGAAACAGATGGCCAGCTTAGAGCTCTCTGCGACTTTAAGAGTAAGAGGGAAATGGCTCGCACTCAGAGCTGGTGCACAAGGTTCAATAAGGTTCCATGCTTCAACTCGAAGTGCACGGATTGGTCTCATGTTCAATCGAATGGATCTCGGAAAATATTTGGTCACCATGGTGGGAATCTAATTTCTAAACCGCCCGGATGGAAAAATATAGGTCAAGACGAAGGCGGATTTAAAAGCAAAGTTTTGGATCCTAGAATCTATTCTAACATTCGTCACCCCGGGAGCCTGAGAATCTGTTTGAAGCTGCTCAGAAGCTTTACATGCCTAGTTTGGGACCCCAGAGGCTGTTGGCATTCCAAACATTGGTGGAGATTTCTGGATGAGTTTAAGCATAAGCCACCATAACAGGAAGCTCATCCAATGTCCAATTTAAGGACTTTAACTAAAAGTGCTAGGTGGGAGACAACCCACCATGGTATGGTCGTTTCTTTTTCAGTTTTATTTCGTGTTATTTATTTTTATTCTTTTTCAATTGAACCTGAATATTATTCATTAGCATTGCATACTGCATAATTGCATAAAAAAAAGGCGTGTGACGCGACTGCATTGCTCACGTGTAACAACGCTGATTTTCGAGAACGCGAGCTCTTTTCTGAAAGTACGGATTTCTCTGGAAGATCAGTAAGGGGAGAACCTTTGATATATCATCAAGTATCTCAATTCTCATTGTCATTATGTTATCTTTAAGTTAGAACCTTTTCTGAGGCAAGCTCGATAACGTGGTCATGAAGAACCTAGTTTTTGAACCGTATCGGTTAGGAGTTTTGATTCGGTTTTTCGTAAATAGTCTCAGTTTGACAAACCGGACTTGATTTATGAGAGAAGAGAGATAATAGGA
This sequence comes from Arachis hypogaea, assembly GCF_003086295.3. NCBI lineage: Eukaryota > Viridiplantae > Streptophyta > Magnoliopsida > Fabales > Fabaceae > Arachis > Arachis hypogaea. The sequence goes on along the minus strand of NC_092049.1, from coordinate 73,390,058 downwards.
TGATATTATCATTATATTAGTATTATAAACTTCTTGAATGATATTATAAGGTTACCTGATCAGTTTTAGTTAAAAACAGAAAATCGGTTTAACCGGGTTCACAGTTTACTAGTGCAGCTTAGCACTAGCACTCTCTGATGACTTTAGCAATGCTAAGGCCTCATTATACATGTCTTATTCTCATAATAAATATGTTACTAGTTTCATTTATGCTAGTAGCTCAGAAAATAATTTTTAGAGATGTTTTTGCAAGTGTTCCGATACATCTAGTTTTAGTAGTTATACACCAGAGATATTTTAATATTATTTTAATCCACCTCCAAGCCAGCCAATCACAACTCACCCTACACCCCCAAGACCTCCAAGGCTGTCTCATTTCATCATTTTGGCCGAAAATAACAAGAGAAAAAAGAGAGAGACTTTCATGAACACTTAATCTTCAAAGCTTGATTTCTGCTGAACTAAAACTCAAATCAAAATTCCAATTCAACCAAAATGATCCTCTCTTCTTCCTCTACATAACCATATAACATATCAATGCTGCAAATAAGGTGAGATGGCTGTCTCCCTCCCTCTTCAATTCGGTTTTCAAGGAAACATGGTTAAACATGTGTTTTCTTGATGTTCTTCCTTAGGAATCATGCTTAACTTGACTTGAGGGCCAAGAAACGTTAATTTCCAGAAAGTATAAGGTTAGAAATCACCTCCTAACATGCTGAAGGATATTTGGTTAGTTGAGGGTTTTTGGATTTAAAGTTGTTCTTAATGTGATTTAGGAGGAAAAAGTGCTTAAGGACCACCTGAAAGTTTAACTGAATTAGGAGCAGCAAAACTAGGTAGGGTGTAACGAAATTAATCTTGATTATTTGTGTTTGAGTTGTGTGAATGTTTTATGATTTGGCTGTGCTAAAAATTGGTTGCATATATGATTGATTCTTGGTGAAATTTTGGTAAAATTTTGATGAAATTTGATGAAATTCAAGCTTTAAAGTTCATGTTCTTGGGGCAGCTGGAAAAACGAAACCATAAGCTTAAATTGAGGTTCAATTTGTGTTGAAATGATATAGAAAAGATGGGATTTTAGTGGCTGCTAATTTATTATGAATTATAGTAAAAATCGGTTGCTGAAAAGACTGAAAAACGAGTAAAAACAGAGAAAGAATCTGAAGAACTTATGAAGAACATGAAGAACACTTTGAGTGTGATGAAGAACAATGAAGAACAGCCTTTAGATCTTTAAAAGGACAAGAAAGTAAAATTTTTGGTGTTTAAGGGGTTATTTGGTAATTTCTGAAAGTTAGGGTGGTAAAAGTAGAAATATTAAAAGTTACGGGTGGTAAAAAGTGAATTTTAAAGGTTAAAAGTAAAAGGTAAGTTAATTTTCGAAAATTAATGATAAAATAATAAATAATAATAAAATATTAAATAATAATATTTAATTAAAAATAATATTTTAATAAAAATAATAAAATAATACGGAAAAGGCAGTTTTCTGTAAAAGCTTTAGAAAGACAACTTTAAACTCAGAATCTCATAATTACCTTCATAAAACACTTACGGAGTGGTAAAAACATATTAGTGAGACAAAGATAAAGAAAAGATAAAAAGTTGAAGAAAAGATAAAAATCGAAGAAAAAGTCTGTAAAGTTTTAATGACAGAAAAACAAACAGAGACTAGTAAACGAACTAGGGCAACATAGTTAGTCCTTGAATTGCGAATAGGGTTAGGTATTATATGAAAAGTTAAACTGTTTCAGTATAGACTTAATGAACCTATACTTGGGGCAGGCTAACTAATCATACCGAAATTTACATAAGCTTTAAATATATACGTTAAACAGAGAAAGCAGAATAAAGTAAGGAAGCGCAGAGAAAAGAACAAACAGAGCAGAATAAAGAGACAAAGCGAAGAGAGTTATATGATAAAGAGCAGAGGACCTATTGAGAGGTCATTTGTTGCATTAAGGCAACCTCAGAGATATCTATATGTTCATCTGCTGCATTGTGGCAGTTAGATAGATTATGGTGCGACCATTGAGAAACGCTTTCCTGCGGTACAGATCCATATTGTATTTCTGTAAGGCAGAGGGGTTATTTCCTGCTACAGAGTACCGTGACCACTTGTTCCATTTCTGTAGTGTCAGAGGGGTTATTTCCTGTATACAGAAGGTGTTTCGGTATACATCCCTGTAGTGGCAGATGTGTTATTTCCTGCGTGCAGTGGACCCTGTGGTGACAGAGGGGTTATTTCCTGTATATAGGGGTATTGCCAACAAGAAAGCCATATCCGGCGGGTAATGCTGGGTTACGTCGGGAGTGGGTAGAAACCGACAAATGAGCTCATTACCTGCACTAGGACTAGACATGCATCATTCTTGTCTGCGCATTATTCTCTATTGCATTCCTACTTGTGTGTGATCTATTTCTTTATGTTTGTTTGCTTGAGTGCTGTGTCTGTGCTTTATCTTCTTGTATTCTCTTGCTTGTATTCTGTTCTTTATTTTTCTATCTATTTTTAACTTTTGTTCACTACTTTACTGTATTCTATTACCCATCTACTAATCGAGATCGAATAAATGAATGTAACTAATAATCCCGACCCTACTAAGGACTCCCCAGTTCTTACCCCTTCTCTCCCTTCCTCCCCCTCAGATGGAAAACGGGTGTGATATTCTATGAAGTCAAAGACCTTTACATTTATGAGGACCCAGTGTACTATGGTTACTAAATTTTGAGTACAAAGCCTCGTATGAGACGTTACGCGTTACGAAACTGTCCCTTCCAACATCTTCTGTCTAGCCCGCATTTTGACCCCGATGCTCCTTACGACTTTCCCTTATCCTGGTTACATCCTGACGCACCTGTACATCCTTTTCCTGATGGTCCCGAACCCCTATACCAGCTCAACCTTTGAATGAGGCGGTACCTGAGCCTATCATTCCTGATGAGCCTGAGTTAGCTGGTGATTCCGTACCTGTGATACCACCAGAGTGGGATTTTTCCCCTGAGCCGATCCCCAACTTTCCACAGCCTGATGAGCCAGCTCTACCGGACTGTGGGATAGCTCCTATTTATGCGAACGGACCTGTGCTTGCGAATGGTTTTGTACATAGTGACATCAGTGTTTCTGGTGGATCTGAGGGTATAGTTGTAGCTACGGATGATGAGGAGGAGGAGGATCCTGAGATAGAGATAGAGCAGGATGAGGAGATGGACGAGCCTCACGACGATTCTCCAAACGGCCACATGTAGATATAGCTTGATAGCCGTAGGGGCATTCTTTTGATGACACTCTAGTCTGACATTATCTAATAGTTAGTCTCTCACTTGTGTTAGTACATCCGAGAGCTAGGAGCTATATAGTGGTTAGGCTAGCCTGGGCGCCAGCTTAGTGGCTTTTTGTATGGGCCAGGCCCTGGGAGTGTCGTGTAAATATTAGCTACGTAGGATGACGAGGATGTAAACTGACTTGACCTTGTGTAAACGCTACATGTTTTGTTATAGCGTACATGATGGATATTATCAACTGTATTTCTATGTTTCTTTATGCCGCTTTTCTATTACTCTCAATGTATGCTTGTTTATTTTACCTGAACATCCGTAACAAAATAAAAGTTACTCGTAAAATTGGCATCGCTCTAACAAGGAACAGGCTCATATATAAAATAATAGTTAATAATTAGGAAGGATAAGTTAGTAACACTTAGCTTCTTGTATGACCATGGCATACTGGGAGTTGGGTCGTTACATCACGCGATCGCGTCAGTTGCGAAAAACCACCTCCCACGCGTCCGCGTCATTCACGCGACCGTGTGATCTGGAGATCAGCATAAAGATCCAACGCCCAGAAAGTTGGGCAGGAATCGTGCGGCTGTTGTGCGTTTCGTACAAAACGACCCACGCGGTCGCATCCTTGACGCGATCGCGTCACTTGCACAACACCCATGCCACGCGATAGCGTGAGTGACGCGTTCGCGTCGCGCGGATATCATGACACCCCATTGGAGACAGAGAGTTGCGCTGAAACGACGCTGGAATTGTGCGTTTAGCATAATTTCCAGCGACGTGATCACGTCATTCATCCTTTTACCCATTCCATGCGATCGCGCCACCCACGCGATCGTGTCAACCCCCATTCAACCCCAGCCACGCGACCGTGTGCCCCACGCGATCGCGTGGATTCAAATTCATTAACCCCCCCAGTGACGCGAAACCCTACCCTGTCGTGCCCCCCAACCCCTTTCTTCTTCCTCTTCTCTGCAACCCCCCTCTCCACCCCTCGACACCCACAACCACCACCATCGGCCGCACCACCGTCGACCACCCAGCCACGACCGCGATGCCACCACCCCCCTTCTTCCTTCCCTCTCTTTCTTCTCTTTCTCTTCTCTTCTTCCCTCCACCACCGCTACCACCGCCGCGCCCAGCCACCCCCACCGCGCCACCATCACCGCCGCTCCACCCACCACCAACACCCTCACCCCTTCCTTTCCTTCCCCCTTAACACCTACCCCTCCCATTACCCCCAACAGCAAACCCTGCCACCGGATAGCCGTTCACCGCCGCGCCAACCGCCATCACCGCCGCATTAGCCACCACCTCAACCACCCCCCAGCCATCTCTCAATCCCTTAGCTTAGTTCATACGCCTACTAGGTTCCGCTGAACGCCACTCTTATTTCAATTCGTAGTCAATTGCATTTTTTTTCATTTCTGTTTACATTTAGGCTATTTAGAAATGCATTTTGTAGTGGATTCTAGGTGGTTAGGTAGCCTAGGATGTGGTTAGTGGATTTAGGTCTGTTTAATTGCGCTGTGCTTGCTACTTGTTTTATAATTTTCGCAATTCTGTTGTTGCTGTGATCTAAGTATTGTTCATATGATATTCTTACTGTTCATGCTGCTATTGCGACTGCTCTTTCATGTTCATATTATTTATATCTATTTGCAGTTTATTTTAGTTTATATGAACTATTCTGCTTGCTGTTTATTTTCCGGGAACATCAAATTTTAGCCGAAATGCTGCCCAATCTTCTGTAAATCATTTTGATTCTCATTCATGTCTTGGTTTTGGCATTTTCAATTTCGCTTTCTTTAGCTTTCACCAAACCAATTCATGAATGCACGGGCCAGCATTCTTATTCCTTTTGTTTCCCCGGTTTATAAATCACATTATTGATGATTTGATTTCAAATTTTCGTTATTGGTATATCTATATGAATCATCAACACCTTGATTTCCTTGCTTAAATATGAGTTGTCTGTTGCTTCAAATTGTGAAATTCTTGTTACTTAGAAACCAATCATCATGCCGCTTACCTTAACTTTCTTTTTACTAACTCACTGATTTTTTATTTCTAACTTCTTTTTCAATTTAACACCACTTTTAACTTCCTAACAACCCCCTCTGCTTTTTGACACACTCTTTACTCTTACTTTTTAACTCAAGGCATGTTTATGGTTTTTTCTAATTAACATGAATTCTATTTATATTAGATTTTGGATTGAAATTTTTCATCTCAGCTTTTTAATTTCGGACCAATCCAAAATGCACAATTCTTTAACTCATTTCATTATTCTACTGCTCCTTTGCCACTATGTACTTATTTTGTTATTTGCCTACTTATTTTCCTATTTTTATTATATCCTAGATTTCTGTTTTTCAGTATGTCTGACACCCAAAGAAAAGGAAAAGGAAAGGCAACAACTGGCAAACGAAAAAGAGGAGAATCCTCTATATCCATCCTGGACATCATGCATGATGACTCCTGGCGGGAGAAACACTTTACCCCGTAGGAGAAGGCTGACCAGCTACTCCCTGCCACTGATCCCATTAAGTTTGCAAACAGATACTGCGAGCTAAAGTATCCGGTGTTTGCAACCTCTAGGAACCTGTACCTGGAGCGGACTCTGAAAATTCCGGAAGAACTCCAGCAATAAACCTCCGATCAAATCAAACAAAGAGGCTGGGTCTTCCTGGAGAGAAACCTGACAGAGGTCAATGCTTCTTGGGTAAGAGAGTTTTACTGCAATTACTTCAAAACTTCCCTAGATACAGTGAACCTAAGAGGGAAGCAGATACTGGTCACTGGCGAGGCCATTGAGGATATTCTGCAGCTTCAGCCTAAATCCAATCAGCTTTATAGTTACCAAAAGGCTGAGGAGGACATGCGCTTCATGAGGTTTGACTGGGATGCGGTCAAGGCAAGGATAGACCTTGACCCGACTGTCCCATGGGTCATGGGTCAGAACATCACCATGCCTAAGGGAATCAAGCGGATATACTTAAATGATAAGGCTCGGCTCTGGCACCAGATCCTGAGCAACTTTATTATGCCGAGTACTCATGAGACGGAGCTACCTGCCGCTATGATCACCCTCCTCTGGTGTGTGATAGAGGGTAAGGACCTGTACCTGCCACGATTCATCCGGTACTACATGGCCAGGGTCCATGTCAGAGGCACTCTCCCCTTTCCATATCTGATTACCCAACTCGGCCGTCGAGCTGACGTGCCTTGGGAGGATGCTGATGAGAAGCCACCTGCTACAGAATGCAAGAAGATTATCCCTCACAGCAGGAACTTTCTGGCTTTGGGCTACAGACCTCCATTTCTCACTGCTCCTGATGAGACAACCACACCTTCAGCTGGCCCCTCTTCATCTACTGCTACCCCAGCTACCACCACTGCACCTCCACCTGCCTCAGAGCCAGTTTATCACCTCGTGCACCGCCTATTTTGAGCAGCTAGACCAGATGGAGTGCCGCAACCGACGCCGATATGAGAGATCTGAGCGTCGCAGCAAGCGATGCTATGAGCACCTATAGCTGATGATACGATCTGGCGGTGACATCCCCTCCGAGCCTGACACACCATCAGAGCCATCTGAGGAGGAGGCAGATGATCATGAGGCGGAGACCCATCCACAGAGAGAGGCTGAGCAGGCAGGCCCGGAGCAGGTTGCATCACAGCAGGAGGAGCCGCATCAGATTCAGGCTGCAGACCCAGAGGTTCCTACACAGTCAGCACCTACTCTGCGGCAGGCAGATCCTCAAACCACCATCACAGAGACTCCAGCCACCCATCCTTCCAGTGATGACACTCCTTCACATCCTGCTTGAGTGAGCATCGAGGACAATGCTTTATTTTAAGTGTGGGGAGGTCGCCATCTCTGGCGTATTTTTCTTGGTGAACCACTACAGACTCTTTTTATTTTATTACTTTTCTGTATTTTGATCTTTATTTTTATTTCTTAGTACTTATATATTGCTCTTTTCATGTATTTCTACTCTATTTCTGCATGTTGCACTTTAGTTTATATTTTAGCCAGTTAGTTTAGTTGCAATTCTAACTTATTAGCTATAGAATATGTGGATTAATTAGTATAGTTTACCCTTTTAGCATATGATAAGTTTGGTTTAAATTGAAAATAAAAAGGAAGTAAACTAGAGACTTTAACATAATAAAAACAATCCACACCTTGTATATATAGCATTACATGTTAGTTAGTTAACAACATTTCATCAAGGAGAAACACTAAAACTTTAAAGCCACCCTAAGGTTTACATTGAGAATAATGGGAACTCTTAATTTTTCACTTGCATGACATATATAACTGAGATATGATTTTTGAGCTAGAGAACACACAGCCTGTGAGTTTTGAGCTTAATTGTATGGTTACATTCAAACCATAATATTTTATTCCTGTGTGTTTCGCCCTTCTTTTTTATTCTGATGTTCTTTACTTTGTTTTAATCTATATGTCCAATTATAGAATATAGATACATACGAAGAAAGTGATTGAGGCCATTGTTTGATTCTAGCTCACTTATCCCAAAATTAGCCTACCTCTTACATCACCTTTGTTAGCCCCCTTAAGCTTTTAATCCCCTCTTGTTCTATAAACCACAATACTAACCTTAAGTAGAAAAACAAAATAAAAATCCCAAGTTGAATCCTTGGTTAGCTTAAGATAGAAATTGTGTATTGTTTAAGTCACTACAAGAAAAAAGGCCTGTCGGCACCCTTTTTTTTTGCCACGCTTTTAAAGCGTGCCCAAAAGTGGTCTATGGGCACGCTTTTGCGAGGGTGGCCACTGATTTGTGATTTGGCCACGCTTTCTTTTGTCACGTTTGAAAAGCGTGGCCATAGAAAGAAATCGGCACGCTTTTATTAGGGTGGCCACTTATTTGAAATTTGGCCACGCTTTCTTATTGCCACGCTTGAAAAACGTACCCATAGAGAGAAATCGGCACGCTTTTACGAGAGTGGCAACTGATTTGATATTTGGCCACGCTTTTTTTTTTGCCACGCTTAAAAAACGTGGCCACAAAGAGAAACCGGCACGCTTAAAAAGCGTGACTATCCTGAATTTAATCTGGCACCATACAAAAACGTGCCAATAGAGTCCCTTCCCTAAAATTTAGTTTCCCACTTAATTTTTTCCACACTTAAATTTTCTTTTTCCAAGTTTTCAAGTTTTAACCCTAAAATTAATAGTAACAATACACCAGTTTCCGAAATCCCTTTAACCCTAAAATTCACTTTCAAACCCTAAGCAGCACTGTCACTTCATCTTCACTCTCGAACCCAGCAGCTTCCTTCGGCGTTCATCGTTCAGCTTCATCGCACCCAGCAGCCTTCATCACTACCCTTCATCTCACCCAGCCTTCATCGCCTTCGTCGCACCAGTCATCTTCGTCGAGTAGTCGTTGTCTTGAGCTTGCCGTCGCCACCACCGTGGTCTTCCCCAAGCTTGCCGTCGCCATCATCTTCGTCGAGCAGTGGTTGTCTTCCTCGACGCTGCTTTGAATGGCTTTTCCTTGAAAGGTTCAGAAAACCCTAACCTCCATCATGCCGCCATCTATCTCACCGTCGCCTCCCTTAGCGCTGAAGATCGCAACCAGGTTCGTCCTTGAATGCCATTCCTCTTGCTGTTTTGCTTGTCGTCCCTCTCGCCGTTCTGCTCGGAAAGCTGCTCGCCTCTGTCTCGTGGTTCTGCTCGCCGCTGTCTCGCGGTTCTGCTCGCTAGGTCTCGCGGTTCTGCTCGCCGTGCTGCTCGAAGGTTAGTGCTCAGTTGTGCTCCATCTTCATTTTTTAAAAATGCTCCATTTAGAATCAATCAAGAAAATAGCTCTTGCTGTGCTGCTGTTTTAATTTGTAATCAAGAAAATAGCTCTTTGACCCATGAATTTGTACCTTTTGCAGATTATACTTTGCTCATCCATGAAACATTTCCGTGGATCTAAGAAAGATACAATCCTTGGAGAGGTGCTCTTTACAGCTTTTGAATTTGCAAAAATGATTCCTCTTTTTTTTTTTTTAAATATATATTAATTCTTATGGTTCTAATAATCTTGCAGCTATATAAATCTTAGTTATGCAAATCATCACTGATTTCTCCAGCAGGAATCTTGGAATTCTCAAACATGTGCAGAGTGCTTAATGACCAGGTATCTGAAACAAAGCAGTACAGAAGTTGATTATGGATTTCTAGATGTAGCTTTCTCCCATTGATTATGAATATTCCGATGAAGCAAAAAGTGGCAATAAGTAAAATGATGAAACATATTATTACTGCAGGGCCTCATTAAACTAGTTGATTATGGATTTCTAGATGTAGCTTTCTGCTGTTGAGTATGAATAGAAGAAGCAAAGTGGCAATAAGTAATATAGGGCAGCTTTATAATTAAACAAGTTAGCAGTTTCCTCCATTTTTTTTCTTTCTTTCTTTCTTGATAATAATATAATTATCACTCACTTTATCTTATCTTTTCAGGTATTTATTTGTGGAGAGGAACAGAGTTTCTTGTGTTAAGTTGTTTCCAGAAGCAAGGAACAATCTTCTTCCAGTTTCATCTTTCGTCATTCGCCTGCTTAGCTCTGCCAAAGATCGAAGGCCTTGGCTCAATTAGGTTTTCTTAATTCTATTTTGAAATACAACAAGATATAGCTTAGCCTTTGTTCTTGCTTTAACATTTCAATGGTTTCTTATTTTGATGCAGAGGTAAGAGACAAATTGCTGAGCAGTAGAGAAGGATTTGTGTGGGGAATTGAGGTTCCACTTCCAGGGAGATTCATTTTTCATGTTGAGTTCCTCAATTTGAAAACTTCATCTTCAAATGTATGTTACTCTTAGAATCCTTTCTACTATTATACTGTTCCTCCTTATTGTTTTATCAAATTTGTAATTAAATTCCAATAATTTAGGGTGGTAATTCAATTTGAAGATAAATGTTCTGTTCAAAACAGTAGGGACCAGATTAAAACCTTTTAAATTATAAGCATTTAATTATAAATTTAAATTGATTGATAAGGGATTAACTAGAATTGAACTTGAGAGTTGTTGAGGGATTAAAATTTAAATGCCAAATCCTTTTCTTGAAAATCTGATTTTCTAAAATGATGCAGTAATTTTATAACTGAATAAATAATTCTACAGTCAACGAAATTGTAATGAGTTAAATGCTGGGTAAACTAGAGTAAGTCTAGTTGCTAGAATTTAATTTTAAAAGGATTCTATAATTTGTGAAATTAGTTGTAAGTTTTTTAAGTTGGACTACTAAATCTGTTTTTCTGCATCACTTTAAAAGAGGGCAGAAACTTTGAAGGGTTATAACTAATTTCACACTGATCGGAATCGCATGGGATAAAGTTTGGGGTGAACATAGAAATGTTTAGGACTAGGCTGGAAAGTTGGAAGGCGATTCGTTAAGTATATGATTTAATGGAGAAAATTCTTGAGGTAAATGGAAAACACTACTTTAATTTGCTCACCTAACTTGAAAATATTATGCTTCTCCTAACTGTCATTTCAAACATGTGTGGTTGGTTAGCAGTGAAGATGCAGTCAGCATGGCCAGGGTGCTGGCCTTGAAGGAAGGACTCGTGGTAACTTTTTCAAATGATCATTTTTGCATACATCATGTTTAGAATCAATGACAAGTTTCAAACTTTATTCATTCAACCATTTTGTTCAGTCTAAGACATGCATATTTTCTTTAAATAACTGTAACTGATTTTCCAACTTTTTTTTATTGTTCCTAATTATTATTTGGAGGTTGGTATTTCATCCGGAGCTAATACAGTTGCAGCTCTAAGATTGGCTAGTATTCCTGAGAACAAAGGCAAACTTATTGTGGTAATGAAATTTTCCTTTAAAACTATAGTAACATTAAGAGAGCTTGATTAATGTGCCATCACAAGAGACATTAATATAGTGGTTAAAAATGCTTAGCACCACGATTTTAGGTAGCGAACTTGTATGTATTGGTTGCTGACTATGAAGCGAGAGTTGCTCACGGGAACATATGAGAAGGATTTTACTATGTTTGGTTTTGAAAAAATCCCAAAAAAAAAGTTATAAATTTTCCTAGTGGATCTTGAGCTCAGATATTTGGTCAAAATTTGCAACTGCTTCACTTAATTTTTTTTTTTTTCAATTTGAGCTAGATGGTTTGATTTCTTTTGTTGCCCTTCTTTGTTTTTTGTTATTTCATTGTGCAATTTCTGATTTATAACTTGGTTATTATATTTTATTTGCTCTTTCTACAGTCGTTTGAGAAAAATTAAAAGTGAGTTTTGTTTGTAGTGAAAGAATTTTTTTTCTTTTATCAAAGTGTTTGGAAAATATAAGGAATTATCATTAACTTTATCATCCTCACTTGATAAGAATCCACTTGTTTTCTTGTTTGTTAATTAAGTATGAATTTGGTGACTATTTGATTAAGGAATACGCATGTTTACTAATTAAAAGTTTATTCACTATACTTTCTCATTTCTATTTTAAAAACAATAATCAAATTTTAAATTATACACAAATTCTATACTTTCTCAAATTTTGCTTTAAAGATTTTATGATTCCATGTTCCAAATTTTGTTTACCAATATGTCAAATGCCTTATATGCAGGATGGGAACCGGAACAGGACCTTGGCGTTTTCTGAGAGGCAATTACTAATAACTTGTCTAGGTAACATAGGAAATAAATTCCAAGCTGTGTTATTCAGCTCATGTTTTGTATCATCGTATGTTCATCCTTTAGGATTGAGTGTCTCCTTTTTTTTCTATTTTTAGAACATGAATCCTTCTCATTTTTCAATTCTCTTATGATGATAATCTTATCTTGTAGTGCCCTGTTTATATATTTTTGTTAATGTTTTTTTTTTTGGAGTGTATTAAAGTGCATGTAAAAAAGCATATGCTAATTTTTTTAATTTGATAAGGATATAGCCACGCTTTTAAAACGTGGCAATAGTTTTTTTTTAAAATTGACAATGATACAGCCACGCTTTTAAAGCGTGGCAATAGGTTCATTTCTAGGTACGTTTAAAAAAGCGTAGCCTTATTGTTCCCTATTGGTACGCTTTTGAAGTGTACCCAAAACCAACCTTCTGGGCACGCTTTAAAAGCGTGGCGATATGTACACTTTTCGGTACGCTTTTAAGCGTATCTATAGGTTAAGACCTATGGCCACGCTTTTTAAGCGTGGCAAGAGATGAAAGCGTGCCAACAAGAAAAGCGTGCCGATAGATCCACAAAAGCGTGGCGATAGAGCAACGGGCACGCTGGCAGATGTGACCCTTTCAAAAGCGTGCCGATAGCTCAAAAAGCGTGGCGAAAAGCTATCGGCACGTTTTTTTGCACTTTTCGGCACGTTTTTAAAGCGTGGCAGAAGGCTTATTTTCTTGTAGTGAGTGTGGGGAACCTTTTAGGAACATGGATTATAGAAACAAAGGTAGAAAGTTAAAAAGAATAAAGACATTACAAAATAAAAGTTTTGGGAAGCATGCTCATGTGAGATCAAAACAATTAAATTATCATGTGCAGTTTTAAAAAAAATAAAAAATAAAAAAATTTATTTAAATAAAGGGGATACAAAAATTCTCCAATTGCAAAAAAAAAAAAAGGGAATCAATGCACATGGGACAAAAGTTAAATTTAATATATGAGCTTGCAATACAAAGTGAGAAAATTTGGGTAAATAGGTAAAGAAACCTTTGAATTACAAAATATGTATGTTAGGTGAGATCTTAGACTAATCAAGGATTCACTTATTAGCTCACTTAGCCTTATATATATACCCTTACCTTTACCTTGGCCCCATTACAAACTTAAATAAAGACCTCATGATTTTTGTATGTCCGTATTCTGTAATTGTTGATTGGTTAGATGAAGAACAAAGTTATAGAAAGTAAGGATAAAAAGAAGAATAGAGTGATTAACCCAATAAACACTGAGTGACTAGAGAGTAAACACAAAATCCAGTGAGGGTTCAATAGCTCATCAACATATATCTCTGCTTAAATTGTTAATTGTCTTGCAAGTTTATAAATTATTTTTCTTTCCCATCTCAATTGTAAAAGTGCTTTAACATTATATAAGGTTTGGCTATGCATATATGACTCCTTGAGAGGGTGAATTAGTTCAACTACATGTAAGTTTTATATACAAGTGAATGACAATTAGAATTGCATGATTCATTTAGGTAGTTGCATTTAAAATATATTGCATTGCATGAGATTCCACCACTTTAACTTTCACCTTACTCTTTATCTTGGAATTAGCATGAGGACATGCTATTGTTTAAGTGTGGGGAGATTGATAAACCCATATTTTATGATATATTTTGTGCCTAATTTAAGTGATTTATTCAATCCTTCACTCACTTATTCATGTTAATTGCATGGTTTTACTTTCCCTTCCTTATTATGTGAGATATGTGAAAAACATGTTTCCTATGCTTTAAGAATAATTATTTTAATTACCCTTTATTACCATTCAATGCCGTGATTTGTGTGTTGAGTAGTTTCAGATCTTCTAAGGCAGGAATGACTTAAAGGATGGAAAGGAAACATACAAAAATGGAAGAAAAGCACAAAATGGAGTTTTTGAAGAAACTGGCAGCGACGCGAACGCGTGGATGACGCGGCCGCATGCCCAGCGCGAAGAGAGCGCGACGCGAACGCGTGAATGATGCGAACGCGCGCCTTGAGTAGAACACAGATGACGCGGACGCATGACCGAAGCGAACGCGTGATAAGGAAAACTCCAGATGACGCGACCGCGTGACCCACGCGGACGCGTGACAGAGGCTACGCACCAGAAATTACAGAAAAGGCTCCCAGCAATTTCTGAAGCCCTTTTTGGCCCAGATCCAAGTACAAAAAGCACAGATTAGAGGTTATAAAGTGGAGGAATGCATCCATTCAGAGGAGAGTCTCCAATTATTCACTTTTCATGATTTATATGTAGTTTTTAGAGAGAGGTTCTCTCCTCTCTCTCTTAGGATTAGGATTTAGGATTTTTTCTTGCTTTCATGATTGTCCCTTTTTATCAGGTTCAACTTTCCTTTTCATTATCTTCTCAATTTAATTTATGAACTTTTCTATGTTATAGATAATTCTCTTAATTAATTTTATTTGAGGTATTTCAGTTTATGATTGCTCTCTTTTATTTATGTTACTGTTACTTCCAATCTGAAGATATTTTTATTCGAGTAGATTTACTTTTCTCCTTTTGGTCTTGGTTAAGAAATCAGTAACTCAGGAGTTATCAAACTCAGCGTGATCGATAATTGTTATCTTTGCTAATTGAATTGAACTTCAATAATTCCAGTCCTTTCTTAGGAATTGACTAGAACCTGAAGATCAGACTAATCAATCCACTTGACCTTCCCTTGCTCTAGCAAAAGCTAACTAAGTGGGATTAAGACTCAATTCTCATCACCATTGATAAGGATAATTAGGACAGGACTTCCAATTTCTCATACCTTGCCAAAAGTGTGTTTTACAGTTATTTATTTATTTTATTTGTCATTCAAATTACTTGTTCCTTACTTTCAAAACCCCAATTTACAATCTTCATAACCAATAATAAGAACACACCTCCCTGCAGTTCCTTGAGAAGACGACTCGAGGTTTAAATACTTCGGTTATCAATTTATCTAGGGGTTTGTTACTTGTGACAACCAAAACGTTTGTAAGAAGGGATTTCTGTCGGTTTAGAAACTATATCCACAACGCGATTATTTTTATAAAATTCTTTACCAGCAAAAATCCTAACGCCAGACTCCAAACTTAAAAATTGACACTTGACTCAAACAAGAGACACAAAATATTTTTGGTTTTTATGATTTTATAAATTTTTTTGTGATTTTTCGAAAATTATATGGAAAAAGAGAAAAAGGACTTCAAAATTCTTAATGAGAATTCCAGGAATCATGCAATGTTAGTCTAAAACTCTCGTCAAGGAATTAGACATGGCTTACTAGCCAGCCAAGCTTTCAGTGAAAGCTTCGGTCCAAAACACTAGACATGGCCAATGGCCAGCCAAGCTTTAGCAAATCATTACTTTCAACAGCAAGATTGATAGAAATCAACAAGCTCTTGTGATGATAAGTTGAAACCTCGGTCCAAAAGATTAGACATGGCTTCACAGCCAGCCAGACTTCAACAAATCATCATGAAACTCTAGAATTCATTCTTAAAAGTTTTGAAGAACAAAATAATATAATTTTTTTTTGAATTTTCAGAAAAATTTTTCGAAAATAAAAAGTAAAAAGCTTAAATATAAAATAAAATTACCTAATCTGAGCAACAAGATGAACCGTCAGTTGTCCAAACTCGAACAATCCCCGACAACGGTGCCAAAAACATGGTGCACGAAATTATGATCATCAATGGCGCCAACAGCTTGGTACGCACAATTGTAATCTCAACTCCTTGTCACAACTCCGCACAACTAACCAGCAAGTGCATTGGGTCGTCCAAGTAATAAACCTTACGTGAGTAAGGGTCGATCCCACGGAGATTGTTGGCTTGAAGCAAACTATGGTCATCTTGTAAATCTCAGTCAGGCAGATTCAAATGGTTAGGGAGAATTGATAATTAAAAGCTGAATAAAACATAAAATAGGATAGAGATACTTATGTAATTCATTGGTGAGAATTTTAGATAAGCATATGAAGATGCTTTGTTCCTTCTGAACCTCTGCTTTCCTATTGCCTTCTTCCAATCATTCATACTCCTTTCCATGGCAAGTTTTATGTTGGGTTTCACCGTTGTCAATGGCTGCCTCTCGTCCTCTCAGTGAAAATGTTCCAAATGCACTGTCACCGCACGGCTAATCAGCTGTTGGTTCTCGATCATATTGGAATAGGATCCATTGATCCTTTTGCATCTGTCACTATTCCCAACACTCCCGAGTTTGAAGCTCTTCACAGTCATCCCTTCCCTGATCCTACTCGGAATACCACAGACAAGGTTTAGACTTTCCAGATCTCAGGAATGGCCGCTAATTGATTCTAGCCTATACCATGAAGGTTCTAATCTTGGATTAAAAATCCAAGAGATACACATTCAAGCTTGTTTGCATGTAGAACGGAAGTGGTTGTCAGGCACGTGTTCATAGGGAAGAATGGTGATGAGTGTCACAGATCATCACATTCATCATGTTGAAGAACGAATGGATATCTTAGAACAGAAATAGGCTTGAGTTGAATAGAAAAATAATAGTACTTTGCATTAATTCATGAGGAATAGCAGAGCTCCACACCTCAATCTATGGTGTGGCATGGCCGAATGGCCAGCCTCCCAAAGCGTGAACATACAAGTTCCAAGATGAAAAGTATGATCAAGTGTGTAAAATACAATAGCAAAAGGTCCTATTTGTAGAAAACTAATAACCTAGGGTTTACAGAAATGAGTAAATGATGCAGAATCCACTTTCGGGCCCACTTGGTGTGTGCTTGGGCTGAGCATTGAAGCTTTCACGTGTACAAACTTTTCTTGGAGTTAAACGCCAGTTTTTGTGCCAGTTTGGGCGTTTAACTCCAGCTTTTATGCCAGTTCTGGCGTTTTGACGCCAGAATTTCTATGCTGACTTGGAATGCCAGTTTGGGCCATCAAATCTCGGGCAAAGTATAGACTACTATATATTGCTGGAATGCCCAGGATATCTAATTTCCAACACAATTGAGAGCACACCAATTGGGCATCTGTCGCTCCAGAAAATCCACTTCGAGTTCAGGGAGGTCAGAATCCAACAACATCTGCAGTCCTTTTTCAGCCTCTGAATCAGATTTTTGCTCAGGTCCCTCAATTTCAGCCAGAAAATACCTGAAATCACAAAAAAACACACAAACTCATAGTAAAGTCCAGAAATGTTATTTTTATTTAAAAACTAATAAAAACATAATAAAAACTAACTAAAATATACTAAAAACATACTAAAAACAATGCCAAAAAGCGTATAAATTATCCGCTCATCACCTGGCTGGCGTTAAATGCTCAAAAGGGTAGTATTTTGGGCGTTAAATGCCAGAATGGATACCATTCTGGGCATTAAATGTCAATTCAAATCTTTTTCAAATCTTCAAAATTCTTCAAAATCAAATCTTTTTCACATCATGTCTTTTTCAAATCACATCTTTTTTTTTAATTTCTTTTTTTATATTTTCAAAAATTTGAAATGATTTTCAAAATATTTTTCTTATTTCTTATTTTCAAAATTAATGCTAATATTTAATATGATTGATTCAAAATCTCAAGTTGTTACTTGCCTATTAAGAAAGGTTCAATTCTTAAATTTCAAAATCATATCTTTTAGTTTCTTGTTAGTCAAGTAATTAACTTTAATTTTCAAAATCAATTCCTCTTAAATTGTTTTTCAATCATATCTTTTCAATCATATCCTCTCAATCACATCTTTTTCAAAATAATTTTCAATCATATCTTTTTGATTGCTAATTTCAAAATCTTTTTCAAAATCACTTAACCACTTTCTCACTTTTAATTTTCGAAAACCATCAATCAATTTTCAAAATTCTTTTTAAAATTTTAGTTTTATTTAAAAAATTGTTTTCGAAAATTCTTCATCCTCCTCACCTTTTTCTATTTAAAGACTAACACTCATCCTCTATTAGCAATTCGAACACTCCCTCTCTATAAGTTCGAATTCTCTTCTCTAGCTCATTCTTCTATTCTTCTTTTCCTCTGACACCTCAAGGAATCTCTATACTGTGACATAGAGGATTTCATACTTTCTTGTTCTCTTCTCTTTCATATGAGCAGGAGCAAGGATAAGAACATTCTTGTTGAAGCTGATCCAGAACCTGAAAGGACTCTAAAGAGGAAGCTAAGAGAAGCTAAAGCACAACTCTCTGAAGAGGACCTGACAGAAATTTTTGAAAAAGAAGAAGACATGGCAGCCAAAATAACAACAATGGTGGAGATGCAAGGAAGATGCTTGGTGACTTTATTGCACCCTCTTCTGACTTTTGTGGAAGAAGCATCTCAATTCCTACAATTAGAGCAAACAACTTTGAGCTTAAGCCTCAATTAGTTTCTCTAATGCAGCAAAATTGCACGTTTCATGGACTTCTATCGGAAGATCCTCATCAGTTTTTAGCTAAGTTCTTGCAAATCTGTAACACTGTTAAGACCCATGGGGTTGACCCTGAGGTCTACAGACTTATGCTCTTCCCTTTTACTGTAAGAGACAGAGCTAGGACACGGTTGGACTCACAACCTAAAGAAAGCCTGAACTCTTGGAAAAAGCTGGTCAATGCCTTCTTGGCAAAGTTCTTTCCACCTCAAAAGTTGAGTAAGCTTAGAGTGGAAGTCCAAACCTTCAGACAGAAGGAAAGCAAATCCCTCTATGAAGCTTGGGAAAGATCAAACAATTGATAAGAAGGTGTCCTTCTGGCATGCTTTTAGAATGGAGCATCATATGCATATTCTATGATGGTCTGTCTAAACTGTCCAAGATATCATTGGACAACGCTACTAGTGGATCTCTTCATCTGAAGAAGAAGCCTAAAAAAGCTCAGGAACTCATTGAAATGGTTACAAACAACCAGTTCATGTACACTTCTGAAAGAAATCCTATGAACAATGGGACAACTCAGAAGAAAGGAGTTCTTGAGATTGATACTCTGAATGCCATATTGGCTCAGAATAAAATATTGACTCAGCAAGTCAATATGATTTCTCAGAGTCTGTCTGAAATGCAAGCAGTAACAGGCAGTACTAAGGAAGCTTCCTCTGAAGGAGAAGCTTATGATCCTGAGAACCCTACAATGGAAGAGGTGAATTACATGGGAGAATCCTATGGAAACACCTATAATCCTTCATGGAGAAATCATCCTAACCTCTCATGGAAGGATCAACAGAAGCCTAATCAAGACTTCAATAATAATAATGGTGGAAGAAACCGGTTTGGCAATAGCAAACCTTTTCCATCATCTCCTCAGCAACAGACAGAGAATTCTAAGCAGAGCCACTCTGACTTAGCAACTGTAGTCTCTGATCTATCTAAGACCACTCTCAGTTTCATGACTGGAACAAGGTCCTCTATTAGAAATTTAGAGGCACAAGTGGGTCAGCTAAGTAAGAAAGTTACTGAACTCCCTCCTAGTACTCTCCTAAGCAATACAGAAGAGAATCCAAAAAGAGAGTGCAAGGCCATAAATATAACCAACATGGCCGAACCTAGAAAGGAAGAAAAGGCAGTGATTTCCAGTGAGGAAGACCTCAATGGACGTCTACTGGCCTCCAATGAGTTCCCTAATGAGGAACCAAAGGAATCTGAGGCTCATATAGAGACCATAGAGATTCCACTGAACCTACTTCTGCCATTCATAAGCTCTGATGAGTATTATTCCTCTGAAGAGGATGAAGATATTGCTGAAGAGTAAGTTGCTAAGTACCTTAGAGCAATCATGAAGCTGAATGCCAAGTTATTTGGTAATGAGACTTGGGAGGATGAACCTCCATTGCTCATCAATGAACTGAATACCTTGGTTAAGCAGAAATTACCTCAGAAGAAACTAGACCCCAGAAAATTCTTCATACCCTGTACCATAGGCACCATGACCTTTGAAAAGGCTCTGTGTGACCTAGGGTCAAGTATAAACCTCATGCCCCTCTCTGTAATGGAGAAACTAGGGATCCTTGAGGTGAAAGCCACAAGAATCTCACTAGAGATGGCAAACAATTTAAGGAAGCAGGCTTATGGACTTGTAGAGGATGTCTTGGTAAAAATTGAAGACCTTTACATCCCTGCTGACTCCATAATCCTGGACATTGGGAAGAGTATGGATAAATATATCATTCTTGGAAGACCCTTTCTAGCCACAGCAAAACTTGTGATTGATGTTGACAGAGGAGAATTGGTCCTTCAAATGAATGAAGACCACCTTATGTTTAAGGCTCAAAGACCTCCCTCTGTAACCATGGAGAGGAAGCATGAAAAGCTTCTCTCAATGCAGAGTCAATAAGAGCCCCCATATTCAAACTCTAAGTTTGGTGTTGGGAGGCCATCATCATACTCTGAGTATCTGTGAAGCTCCATGAGAGCCCACTGTCAAGCTATTGACATTAAAGAAGTGCTTGTTGGGAGGCAACCCAATCTTTACTTATCTATGTTAAATTTCTATTTTCTATTGTTATTTAATGTTTTCTTTAGGTTGATGATCATGTGAAGTCATAAAAACAACTGAAAATTCAAAAACAGAATGAAAAACAGCATGGAAAATACCACACCCTGGAGGATGATCTTACTGAACGCCAGTAAGGGTAGCAGAATGGGCGTTAAACGCCCAGTCTGGCACCATTCTGGGCGTTTAACGCCAGAAAAGGGCACCAGACTGGCGTTTAACGCCAGAAAGAGGCACAAAGCTGGCGTTTAACGCCAGAAAAGGGAGAAAAGCTGGCATTTAAATGCCAAAAAGGGAAGAAAAGCTGGCGTTAAACGCCATAAATGGGCAGTAACCTGGCGTTTAACGCCAGGATTGGCACTCCAAGGGGCGTTTACACGCCAAAATGGTGCAGGGATGAGAAATCCTTGACACCTCAGGATCTGTGGACCCCACAGGATCCCCACCTACCTCAACTCTCTCTCTTCTCCAAACCTTCCCATAACACCCTTCCTCAAATACCCCTCTCCAATCACCTCCAATTCTCTCCCCCATAACACCTACCTCACAATTCAAATCCTTTCCCTCCCACACCCAACCCCTAATACACGAACCCTACCCCTCTCTCCACTCTTATATAAACCCCTCATCCCTCCTTTATTTTCACACATCATAAAAACTTCTCTCCCCCTTGGCTGAACGACTCACACCTCTCCATCTCCTCCATTTTATTCTTCTTCTCCTTCCTTCTTTCTTCTTTTGCTCGAGGACGAGCAAACCTTCTAAGTTTGGTGTGGTAAAAGCGTTGCTTTTTTTTTCCATAACCATTTATGGCACTTAAGGCCAGAGAAACCTATAGAAAGAGGAAAGGAAAGGCAAAAGCTTCCACCTCTGAGTCATGGGAGATAGAGAGATTCATCTCAAAAGCCCATCACTAAGAAAATGATGGAGCAAACAAGAGAGCCCACGCATGGACCTCAACAAGAGAATTCTATTATCCTCCCTGAAATTAAAGAGGACCAAAACGCCATGAGAGAGGAGCAACAAAGGCAAGGAAAAGACATAGAGGAGCTCAAGCACTCTATAAGATCTTCAAGAGGAAGAACTAGCCGTCATTACTAAGGTGGACCCGTTCTTTAATTTCCTTGTTCTTATTTTTCTATTTTTCGTTCCTTATGCTTTATGTTCTATCTATGTGTGTGTCTTTATTACATGATCATTAGTGTCTAGTGTCTATGCCTTAAAGCTATGAATGTCCTATGAATCCATCACCTTTCTTAAATGAAAAATGTTTTTAATTGCAAAATAAAAAGAAGTACATGAATTTCGAATTTTAAAATAGTTTAATTATTTTGATGTGGTAGTAATACTTTTTATTTTCTGAATGAATACTTGAACAGTGCATATTTTTGAATTTGTTGTTTATGAATGTTAAATTTGTTGGCTCTTGAAAGAATGATGAAAAAGGATAAATATTATTGATAATCTGAAAAATCAGAAAATTTATTCTTGAAGCAAGAAAAAGCAGTGAAAAGCTTGCGAAAAAAAGAAAAGAAAATGGTGAAAAAAATAAAAGAAAAAGAAAGAAAAAGAACGAGCAAGCAGAAAAAGCCAGTAACCCTTTAAACCAAAAGGCAAGGGTAAAAAGGATCCAAGGCTTTGAGCATTAATGGATAGGAGGGTCTAAAGGAATAAAATCCTAGCCTAAGCGGCTAAACCAAGCTGTCCCTAACCATGTGCTTGTGGCGTGAAGGTGTCAAGTGAAAACTTGAGACTGAGCGGTTAAAGTCATGGTCCAAAGCAAAAAGAGTGTGCTTAAGAGCTCTGGACACCTCTAACTGGGGACTCTATCAAAGCTGAGTCACAATCTGAAAAGGTTCACCCAGTTATGTGTCTGTGGCATTTATGTATCCGGTGGTAATACTGGAAAACAAAATGCTTAGGGTCACGGCCAAGACTCATAAAGTAACTGTGTTCAAGAATCAACATACTGAACTACGAGAATCAATAACACTATCTGAATTTTGAGTTCTTTTAGATGCCAATCATTCTGAACTTCAAAGGATAAAGTGAGATGCCAAAACTGTTCAGAAGCAAAAAGCTAATAGCCCCGCTCATCTAATTAAGACTGATCTTCATAGATGTTTTCAAAATTTATTGTATATTCTCTTCTTTTTATCCTACTTTGTTTTTAGTTGCTT
The DNA here is from genome assembly GCF_003086295.3 of Arachis hypogaea. Taxonomy (NCBI): domain Eukaryota; kingdom Viridiplantae; phylum Streptophyta; class Magnoliopsida; order Fabales; family Fabaceae; genus Arachis; species Arachis hypogaea. Next base: position 73,367,445 of record NC_092049.1, on the reverse strand, counting down.
GGGGACAAGCAACAATTTAAGTTTGGTGTTGTGATGAGCGGAAAATTTATACGCTTTTTAGCACTATTTTTAGGTAGTTTTTAGTGTGATCTAGTTAATTATTATTATATTTTTATTATTTTTTAAATAAAAATCATATTTCTGGAATTTACTATGAGTTTGTGTGTTTTTCTATGATTTCAGGTATTTTCTGGCTTAAATTGAGGGACCTGAGCAAAAATCTGATTCAGAGGCTGAAAAAGGACTGCAGATGTTGTTGGATTCTGACCTCCCTGCACTCAAAATGGATTTTCTGGAGCTACAGAAGCCCAATTGGTGTGCTCTAAATTGCATTAGAAAGTAGACATCCTGGGCTTTCCAGAAATATATAATAGTCCATACTTTGCCCAAGTTTTGATAATGCGAACTGGCGTTTAAACGCCAACTTTCTACCCTATTCTGGCGTTAAATGCCAGAACTGGCATGAAAGCTGGAGTTAAACACCCAAACTGGCACAAAAGCTGGTGTTTAACTCTAAGAAAAGCCTCTACATGTGAAAACTTTAATGCTTAGCCCAAGCACACACCAAGTGGGCCCGGAAGTGGATTTCTACATCATTTACTTATTTCTGTAAACCCTAGGCTACTAATTCATTATAAATAGGACCTTTTACTATTGTATTTTCAACCCAGAATCTCGAGAACACATTATGTAACTTTTATGTTCTGAGACCTCCATGGGAGGCTGGGCACTCGGCCATGTCTACCCTATTTTCACTTATGTATTTTCAACGGTGGAGTTTCTACACCCCATAGATTAAGGTGTGGAGCTCTGCTGTTCTTCATGAATTAATGTAATTACTACTCTTTTTCTCTCCAATTCAAGCTTATTCTTATTCTAAGATATTCATTCGCACACAAGAACATGATGAATGTGATGATTATGTGACACTCATCACCCTTCTCACCTATGAACGCGTGCCTAACAACCACTTCCGTTCTACATGAAAACGAGCTTGAATGCATATCTCTTAGCCTCGAGATCAAAGTCTTCGTGGTATAAGATAGAATTAATTGGTAGCATTCATGAGATCCAAAAAGTCTAAACCTTGTATGTGGTATTCCGAGTAGGATCTGGGATGGGATGATTATGACGAGCTTCAAACTCGCGAGTGTTGGGTGTAGTGACAGACGCAAAAGGATCAATGGATCCTATTCCAATACGAGTGAGAACCAACAGATGATTAGCCGTGCGGTGACAGCGCATTTGGACCATTTTCACTGAGAGGACGGAGGTAGCCATTGACAACGGTGATCCCCCAACATACAGCTTGCCATGGAAAGGAGTACGCATGATTGGATGAAGACAGTAGGAAAGTAGAGGTTCAGAAGGAACAAAGCATCTTCATACGCTTATCTGAAATCCCACCAATGAATTATATAAGTATCTCTATCTTAATTTCTGTTTCAATTATATTTTAATCATCAAAATCCCATAACCATTTGAATCCACCTGACTGAGATTTACAAGGATGACCATAGCTTGCTTCAAGCCGACAATCTCCGTGGGATCGACCCTTACTCACGTAAAGTATTACTTGGACGACCCAGCGCACTTGCTGGTCAGTTGCACGGAGTTGTGTGAAAAGTGTGTGATCACGATTTCGTGTACCACGCCACTTGCAGCTTCAGCATCCTTTGGTGCTCCATTCCTTTGCTGAGCTACTTCTTCTTCAACAATGTCTTGCACTTCCTCTTCCTCTTCAGCATTTTCCACTTCTATCACATCCTCAGCTGGGGCGTGTACTTGTGGGTTTGGCTCCTCTTGGTTCCTCTGTTGCAGTGTGGTTCTAGACCTCAAAGTGATAGCATTTTTGCCACCCTTGGGGTTAGGTAAGGGTTGAGAAGGAATTCCACTGGAGTTTAAAGGTTGGTTAGTGGAAGTAGGTAATGAATCTATCCGGGCGTCGAGAGCTTGTAAAGTGGCATTCAGACCATTTAGGGTAAAGTTTAGTGTAGTCTGCATATCTTGTTGTCCTTGTGCAAGAGAATGAAGCATCTCGTCATTTGATGAGGAAGTGGGATAAGTGATCTGAGGTACTTGTTGTTGGTTTTGCTGGGGTCTTTGTGATTGTCTTAAGTGGGGAGCACTGTAAGGTTTGTTCTGATTCTGCTGTCTGTTGTTGTTATTCCACCTCTGATTTCCATTGTTGTCTCTGCCTCCTCTGTTATAGTTGTCCCTCCAGCCATGGTTGGAATTATCCCTCCAACCTTGGTTGGAGTTGTCCTGTCATCCTTGATTATAGTTCCCACCTTGGTTGTAGTTGCCGCCTTGTTGATTGTATCCTTGATTCGGGCGGTCATAGAAATTATGAGTAGCTACCATAGTATTGTCTTCTTGTTGGAGCTGCGGGCATTCATCAGTATAATGGCTATAATCAGTACATATGCCACATACTCTTTGGGGAACTAACTGTTGGCTTTGTTGTGGTTGGGAAGGCTGAGCTTGTTGTTATTGATTCAACTGTAATTGCTTCAGTAGGTTGGTTATTTCACATATACTCTGTGTAAGAGCAGAAGTCTCAGTACTAGAGGAAATTTCTGCAACAGCTTTCAAGTGGCTATTCCTGTGCCTGTGATTCCTGGTGGACTCAACTAAGTCGCTAATTAGTTGCCATGCTTCATCTGCGGTCTTGTACTTTTTCAAAGAACCATTACTAGCACCATCTAGTGTAGTTTTATCCTGAGGCTTCATGCCTTGAGTGAAATAACTGATTAACACTAGCCTGTCAATTATGTGATGGGGGCATACGTCCAGAAGGTTCTTAAAACGCTCCCAGTACTCATAGAGAGTTTCTGATTAACCTTGAACAATGCATGAGGTCTCTTTCTTTAGTCTGTCTATAACTTCAGCTGGAAAGTATTTCTCCAAAAATTCTCTTCTGAGCGTATCCCAATTAGTAATAGTCGCTTCAGGTTGGGAGTAGTACCACTCCTTTGCCTTTCCCTCAAGAGAAAATGGGAAGGCAGTTAACAGAATAGAAGTTTCATTCGCACCCTGACGCCTAACAGTAGAACAGGCTGTCTGAAAATCCTTGAGGTGCTTGATGGCCTCCTGAGCAGGTAAGCCATGAAACTTGGGCATTAAGTTGATTAGTGCAGTCTTCAGTTTAAAATCTGTAGCCAGAGTTGGATGATGCACTTGATACGGCTGCATTGTAAAATCTGAGGCTCCAGCTTCCTGGAGAGTAATCCTCCTAGGTGCTGCCATTCTATTTGCACGTGAATTAACTGAATCAGTAGTAAAGGAGCTTGTTTCGCTCTCAGATGGCGGTTCAGATTCGCCTTCAGATGAGACTGGTGAATCGATAACAATCACTTCATCACCCTCAGAGGCTAACCGACGTCGAGCTCGCCTAATACGTGAAATAGTTCTTTCAATTTCAGGATCAGATGCGGCTAAGCTCAGATCAGGCAATGAACACGTCATTCAATGAAAGAAACATATAGCTCATGGTAAAAAAATAAAAATAAAATATGCAAACAAAAATAAAAATATGTACACTAATTAATAATTTAGCACACAATTGTAACTCCCCGGCAACGGCGCCAAAAACTGGTGCGTGGCAGAAGTTAGGCCAATTAAGAGATTGTAATGTAATAACAACGTTGCGAGTATAGCCCTTAACCAGCTAAAATCCGCCTCACCAATTTAGAAAGGTGTCAAAAAATTTTAGAATAAAAATACTGGGAGTATGAGTCCCAGGTCGTCTCCCAACGAGTTGCGAGAAAGGATGCTATTTTATTAATTAGGAATTTCCAAGAGAGTTTGAGTTTGGATAACGAGTAATTAAATAATTGTAATTAAAGCAATAAAAACTAAGAATGATTATTAATATTCTAGATAAAAAGCCTTGACTGGGGGAATGATTAATTGGATGTTCTATCCTTGTTGGGGTCTTTTAGGTGTAGTATTAAAAGGGTTGTTGTTTTCACTTAGTTAACCCTTACTAAATAAAGAAAAGTCAAGTAATTAAGCTAACTCTTATTCGCAAATCCTAGTCCTCTCCCTTGGGAAGGTCTAGCGTTAGTAAATACAGAACTAGCCAACAACGTCCAGTTTAACCATCACTTATGCCTTCCAACTCAAGTGTCTCCTTTTAATCAACCCCCATGTCAAGTATGGAGTCTACTCCATTGACATGAATATGGCGCTCACAAAAATATAAGAAGAAGACATGATAAATTAAATTAAATTAATTAAAAGTAAAAGTAATCCTTTGCATTAACAATTCGTGAAAATAATCCAATTACTACTTTAAACAAGAATTAAGAATATGGAATAAATAAAAGAGTAAGTAAAAAAACAAGCTAGAATAGTATCTTCAACGAAGGTGATGACTCTTCAATATCCAAAAGCATAAAACTAATTAAAATATGAATGTAAAGAGAACCTAGAGAAAGAGTAATTCACTCTAGATTCAAATCTAAAAACAAATCTAGCACAAACAAGGAAAACATAGAAAACTCAAAATATTTTTTTTATTCTTCATGTCCTGGATTACGTCCCAGCGCCTGGCCCTGAGATGTGGATCATCCAAGGCACATTAGCATGGCGTACTTCTCCTGTTCGAACCGGGGTTTGAAACCAAACTTCTCCTCAGGAGGATAAATGGGGCGATTCAGGTGAGATCCAATGTAGATCTAACTTTCTATTCACTCGTGGGGCCTGTAGCTCAGAGGATTAGAGCACGTGGCTACAAACCATGGTGTCGGGGGTTCGAATCCCTCCTCGCCCACAACCGGCCAAGAGTAATTCACTCTAGATTCAAATCTAAAAACCTAAAAACTATCCTAATGAGAATGTGTGAATGTACCTAAAACTGTGTTGTGTGTTGAGTCTCTGCATGTTCCCTCGCTTTATTATGTGTTTTTGGGCCGAAAACTGGGTCAAAACGCGGCCCAAAATCACCCCAGTGTTTTTTGTTATTTCTGCAGATCGCGCAGGTCACGCGTACGCGTTGTCCACGCGTGCGCGTCATTTATGCAGACTCTAATCCACGTGTACGCGTCAGGCACGCGCACGCGTCGCTGCAATTTTCTCCATTCCGCGTGCTCGCGTGAGCCATGCGTGCGTGTCGGTGTTCGCTGGTCATAAAGAAGAATTAAAATATACTAATTAAAGATCTCTAGGAAGCAAGTTTTCAACCATAGAACAATACTATGAAGGAAAATGTAAAATCATGCAATTAGTGTGAATAAGTGGATGAAGACTTGATGAAACCACTCAATTAAACACAAGATAAACCTTAAAATAGTGGTTTATCAGTTATCCTTCCCTAGAGTCTTGAGACTTTGTGAAGGTTGTTAATTAATAACTCTGATTTAAAATAGTTAAATGAATGATTTGAAAGTGAAGGATTTGACTCTTTTCAAAGAGAAATCCTATTTGATATGATATTTGAAAGTCTTTTGGAAGTTTTGAGAAAATGTTACATAAAGTGACTTCGTTTTAAAAAGTAATTGATTTTGAGGAAAAAGTGGTTTGGGAGCTTGAAATAGCTTGATATATGAGAGGGATTTTGAAATTGAATCAAAGATGAATTTGATCGTTGTTTTCAAAGAAAAATGAATTGAGGAAAAATGTTATATTGCATGAATGAAGATTTAATTTGATATGGATTGTGAAGGAAGTGCGAACATGATTATGAATGGTTATGAATGAATTGGAATGATAATGAAAATAAGTTTGAATTTGATTGTAATAGGCCTTCAGGTAAGATGCAATGGTGCTATCCACTTGCTCCAGGTAAGAGGCGAGAATACCGAGTAAGATGCAGTAGTGTTATCCACTTGCTCCGGTTGAGAGTTCAAAACTCTGGGTAAGATGCAAGGGTGGAATTCTATCACCGCTTGCTCTGGGATGAGAACTGTAACACCACCTGGGTAAGAGGCAGGGTGAAGTTGTCCCTTGCTCCGGGTATGCGGGTAAGATGCAAGGGTTGCGGCGTTGTCCAACTTGCTCCGTGTTTGGTGTTCTGTCCAGGGTTAGCTACCGGATATGTCGGGTTTGGCTTTATAACCGACAGATGAGACTCATCAGCCACTAGGACAGGCATGCATCATATGCATCTATATGACATTGTTTGGGTGTGCATATTGTACTTGGTTTGTCTATGTGGATAATTATGTTTAGTTGCTAACTGCTCTACTTGAAGTAACTGCTTGATTGTGTCTGAATCTTCTTAGTTGTGTTTGTGACTGAAAATTAGTTGGATTATGATGGATTGGCTGTGGTTGATTATAAGATGGGCCGAAGGCTGTGCTTGGTTTGTGTTTTTGGTTTAGAAAAGTATGAAAAACTAAACTGGTTCAGCATAGACTTAATGAACCTATGCTTGGAACAGCTTGCTCATTCATACTGTCTAGGAAAAACTTTTAAAATGCTTTTGGATTTTTGAAGAATTAACAGTTTTCTCTTTTAGAAAGGATTTAGGATTTTTGATATTAAATCTTTAGTTTTGAAAAGATGCATAAGGCGATTATTAATCACAGTAACGGTTTTATCTTCACGTATCCTATTATAGTAATTCTCTAACCCATAGTGAGAACCAGCGAAGACGATATTCTGACTCCCCTACAGGTCTTTTCTTTTTCAGGTTATGGACGACGAAGTTTGGAAAAACTCATTTATTCCTTTTCTGTTTTTTGTTGTATTAGTTACTTTTTTCCTTGCATTTATCTTTACAAGTTTCTATAAAAGGGATAGGAAATTGATTATGTAATGCCTGTAAAGTAATAATATGTATGTATGTATGTATATATATATATATATATATATATATATATATATATATATATATATATATATATTTTTTTTTTTTTTATTTGCATATTTTTATTTGCATAGTAAATTCTAGTCTATTTTCTCTCTCTTTTATTTTATTTGCATATTTTATTTTTATTTCTGTTACCATGAGTTACATGTCTTTCTCATTGAATGACGCATTTATTGCCTGATCCGAGTTTAGTCCCATTTGATCCTGAAATTGAAAGAACTCTTTCACATATTAGACGAACTCAACGTTGGTTAGCCTCTGAGGGTGGTGAAGTGATTATTATCAATTCACCAGTCTCATCTGAGGGCGAATCTGAACCGCCATCTAAGAGCGAGACAAGCTCATTTACTACTGATCCAGTTGATCTACGTGCAGGAAACATGGCAGCACCTAGGAGGATTACTCTCCAGTAGGCAGGAACCCCAGATTTTACACTGCAGCCGTATCAAGTGCATCACCCGACTGTAGCTGAAGATTTTGAACTAAAAACTGCACTGATCAACTTGATGCCCAACTTTCATGGCTTACCTGCTCAAGAGCCTATCAAGCACCTTAGGGATTTCCAGACAGCCTGTTCTACTGTTAGGCGTCATGGTGCAGATGAAACTTCTATTCTGTTAACTGCTTTTCCGTTTTCTCTTGAGGGAAAGGCGAGGGAGTGGTACTACTCCCAACCTGAAGCAACTGTTACCAAGTGGGATACACTCAGGAGAGAATTTTTGGAAAAATACTTCCCAGCTGAAGTCATAGATAGACTGAGATAAGAGATCTCCTGCATTGTCCAAGGTAAATCAGAGACTCTCTATGAATATTGGGAGCACTTCAACAATCTCCTGGACGTATGTCCCCATCACATGATTGGTAAACTAGTTTTGATCAGCTACTTCATGTAACAACCCAACTTCTAGTACGTCATGATCGTACTAAAAGTAAGGCATTACCAACCTACTTTCCTTTATTAACTATTTACTATTGAGCCTTTAGTTCGATATCGCGATTCAGTTTTATAGAAAATTTCAAAAAAATTTTGTTTTTATTATTTAAAATCATATAGCAAACATCACCAAGTAATAATAATCACATAATTATTAATAATAATATCTGTCATACAAAAGAATTCAAATAAAACTCAGATACAAATCCTATCCCTCTGTGTAAAATAAAAATCTTAAGCAATAAGGGCGAGGGAACTCTATGAAAGCAAATTAACTCACACTTAACTCATAAATAAGGTCTAACAATCGCCCGCAGCTTCAAACGGAGTCTTTGAACCTGTGTCACTGAAAGGGTGGAAGATTTTGGGGTGAGAACAAACTACACGTTCTCAGTAGGGAATGGGAATGCCGTAAAAGTAATGATTAACATGCAAATAATTAATTCTAGTTTCCAATGAAGTTTTCTTTATCAAGCCTTTTCAAAATTTCTTAAGACTTACTTGAAACCGTTTAAATCCCTTTCTTTAAATTATATTACTTACATAAAGTCTCAACTGCATTAGCAATTCATCAGCTACAAATAGCATTCCTCAATCATCACAGTAACTAAGTAAATCAGCAACATAAATAATATACCCAAACCTCATTTCACAAATACCATTCCTCAATACTTTACTAAATTCACAGCATCAACAAAAATATCTAATCAAACACACAAGCAAGTCACTAAGACAAACAGCACAATCACAAAGAAACAAAACAAGCAACACAAATTACAAAGAAATAAAACAAGCAAACACAATCAAATGCAGATTCGCAAATAAGGATGATGCATGTCTAGCCCTAGTGCAGGTAATGAGATCATCTGTCGGTTTCTACCCGCTCCCGACGTAACCCAAAGCAGCTGAAACGGGTATGGTTTTCCAGTTAGCATAGGTACAGTTCTCACTAACTGACGTATGCGTCATATCCTCTGTAAGCAGACTCTGCCTTACAGGTGATGGCATTCCAGCCGTGTATGAAATCATATCCTCTGTAAGCAATCCTTACCTTACAGGTGCGGCATTCTAGCCGTGTATGAATTAATATCCTCTGCAAGTGATCCCAGGTTATCAGTTGCAGGTATAGCTCTCAATAGCTGTGTAGCACTGGAAAACGCTCTATGGTCGTACCACCATCTATCTGACTGCCTTCACGCAGCAGATCATCACATAATCATTCTCATTACCATCATTCATTATTATTCTCATTATCCATCATCACTTTCACATTCTTATGCGGTACCTCTTTCTTTCTCTGTTCAATCATACTATACAAACTTCATATATTTCACTATTACAACATCTTAGCTCGAAACATTTCTCTTTATCATTCGGATTCAAATATTATAAAATTCACCAAACTCCCGAAAAGTAATCCTCTATTTCAAGCCCAAAGCATAACTCTTTTCATATTGAATCAATCTTGAAATATAGTTTCTTTCTTAAATAATTTAATTTTGAAACATAAACCTTTCTTTGGTAAGTCGAAATTAAAATAGAATAATTATTTTCTTTACTAAATAAAGCTCAAGTAATATAATTTTCCAAATTCAAAGCTTCTAAAATAACTTTTCAAATGAAACCTCAGATTTTTATAAAATTTCGGCAGCACCTCCCCTAAAACTCGGACTTAGCCACCCCTACGGGTTCCCTCTTTCTCAACAATTTAACAATCCTTTCTCAACAATTATCAAATACAATATTCTCAATAATTATCTGATGCGCATAAACGTGTTATGCTACGATTTAGGAAATTGCACGATCGGCAAAATTCCTTCCGGCAAGTGCACCGGTTATCGTCGTCAAGTAAAAACTCACAATAGAGTGAGGTCGAATCCCACAAGGATTGGTTGAGTGAGCAATTCGGATTAGAAGTGTGTTCTAGTTGAGCGGAATCAAGATTTGAGATGAGAATTGCGGAATGTAAAATTGGCGGGAAAAGTAAATGACAAGAAAATTAAATGGCTGAATCTTAAATTGCATGAATTAAAGAGCAGAATGTAAATTGCTGAAATTAAAAGGGAATGGGGATGATTGCAAGAATTGAATTGCAGAATGTAAAGAGAAAGTGGAAATCAGAAATGGGGAATTCATTGGGTTTAGGAGATATTGAAATCTCCGAATCAAAACATGTAAATCTCTTCCTCAACCAATGCATTCATTGAATTTTGCTTGGCAATCTTATATGATTGGATCCCAATTCCTTGGCTCACCAATGCTCTCTAAAAACAAACAAATTCCCAATCCCTTGGTTTAAATGTTCATAAGAAGAGATGATGCTTGATCACTGATTATACCACACAATTTCATGAACCACAATTTGGTAGGATTACATGTCACAATATCCATCCAAACCCCAATCCAATCCACTGTGAGAAAGCTTCTCTAGCATGAATCCTCCATTCCTTTCCCAAGGCTCCGAAGGATTCCAAGTATGAGTAGTCTCTTTCCCAAGACAACTACTCAATGGAATTAGATCGAGAAGCTTTCTAACAAAATTCAAGAGAAAAGATTGAAGAAGAAGATAAACTATTATTGATTCATTGAATTACAATAGAGCTCCCTAACCCAATGAAAGTGGGTTTAGTGAATCATAGCTCTGAATTCAATTACAAAGAAAAAGAAACTAGCTAAAAGTGAAAGTAAAAGTCCCCTTTCTAACTTAACTTCTATCCTATTTATACACTTTCTATATTGAGCTTCAGTTGTGCTTCTTGGGCTTTGAGGCCTCTCCTTGCTTTCCTTTTGTCTTGGGTTTATGATCCATAATCTTGATGAGGTTGTTGATCCAAATCCTGTAACATTTATTGAGCCAACTTAGTGATAATCAAATAATGGCACATGACTCAATAAATGAGATTTCAAACTCATCAATCCCTCAGGCCCAATCCCATAAACCATGATATTCAATTGGGTTTCATACCAAAGTAAGTTTAAGTTAATAGTTGTGCTCAAAGACTAACTTAAATCACAATATTTTTGGCCCAGAAACCTTTTTTCAAGAGTGGCGTTTAAGTTGTAGTTTAAGCTTAAACTGCAACTTAAACGCCAGACACTTCCAGTGATGCCATTTGTAGAAGCACGTTTAAGCTTCAGTTAAGGTTAAACTGAAGCTTAAACGTGGAAATGGAAGAAGGTAGCCCTGGAGAGTCATGTAGTCGAACACGTTTAAGCTTCAGTTTAAGGTTAAACTGAAGCTTAAACGTGGAGATAGGAAGGGCAGCCCTGGAGGTCGAACACGTTTAACCTCCAGTTTGAGGTCAAACTGGAGGTTAAACGTGGAAAAGGGTGGAGGCATACTGGAGGTCGAACACGTTTAACCTCCAGTTTGAGGTCAAACTGGAGGTTAAACGTGGAAGCTTGGAATGGTGGCCCTGGAGGTGTCGAACACGTTTAACCTCCAGTTTGGGGTCAAACTGGAGGTTAAACGTGGAGATGGAGAGAGCAACCCTGGAGTGAAAAAACTATCGAACACGTTTAAGCTCCAGTTTGAGTCAAACTGGAGCTTAAACGTGGAATGGCCCCTGGTACTCTTCCTGGTTCTGGCGTTTAACCTCCAGTTTGAGGTCAAACTGGAGGTTAAACGTGGAACTCCTCCCTGGGTGGCATACTCATTCTGGCGTTTAACCTCCAGTTTGAGGTCAAACTGGAGGTTAAACGTGGAATGCTCCTTAAGTGAGGCTTTTCATTCTGGCGTTTAACCTCCAGTTTGAGGTCAAACTGGAGGTTAAACTTCAATCCCAGCATTTCTTATCCTTCATGATTTTGGCGTTTAAGCTCCAGTTTAGGCTTAAACTGGAACTTAAACTCCACATGTGATATTCAAGCTTCCTTTATTGATTTTGTTGCTTCCTTGCTTAGCCTCTTCTTCCCTGAAATCATCCAAACAATTGCATCAAAGTCTTGCAAAATTTCATGAGAAATCTTTCATTCATAGCATTTAAGTAATATAACTAAAACTCATGGAATTTGCATCAAAATCATATTGTTTGGATGGTTCATTACTTTGTTCTTCATTTAACCATTTTTGGTTACTTTAAGCTCAAAAAAATGCATAAAACAACTAAAACTAACAGAAAAATGCTAGTGAAACTAGCCTATGATGCCTTGGCATCATTATCTCATCATAATTCAGTTTAAGAACTAACATCCTTCCATCAATTAAAATCAGAATTTTCATAAACCATTCTTTAAAAGTAAATCAGTCTAGCTTCAAAGATTCATAACTAATATTCCAAACACCAACTTTTCATATTCCTAGTTATTTTTATAGTTCTTTAGTTATTAGCAAAGTTACCATTTTATTCTAAAGATCACACTTTAGGAAAATATTTCAGTAATCAACTGATGAGCGGATATTTTATACGCTTTTTGGGGTTAATTTCATATAGTTTTTAGTATGTTTTAGTTAGTTTTTAGTTTATTTTTATTAGTTTCTAGGCAAAATTCATATTTCTGGACTTTACTATGAGTTTGTGTATTTTTTTTTAATTTCATGTATTTTCTGGCTGAAATTGAGGGAGCTGAGCAAAAATCTGATTCAGGCTGAAAAAGGACTGCTGATGCTGTTGGATCCTGACCTCTCTGCACTCGGAATGGAATTTCTGAAGCTACAGAGGTCCAATTGACGCGCTTCTAATTGTGTTAGAAAGAAGACATCCAGGGCTTTCCAGAAATATATAATAGTCCATACTTTGCTCTAGGATAGATGACGTAAACTGGCGTTCAACGCCAGTTCCATGTTGCTGTCTGGCGTCCAGCGCCAGAAACACGTTACAAGTTGGAGTTCAACGCCAAAATTACGTTACAACCTGGCGTTGAACGCCCAAAACAGCCCAGGCACGTGAGAAGCTTTAGTCTCAGCCCCAGCACACACCAAGTTGGCCCCAGAAGTGGATTTCTGCACTATCTATCATAGTTTACTCATTTTCTGTAAACCTAGGTTACTAGTTTAGTATTTAAACAACTTTTAGAGATTTATTTTGTATCTCATGACATTTTTAGATCTGAACTTTGTAATCTCTGACGGCATGAGTCTCTAAACTCCATTGTTGGGGGTGAGGAGCTATGCTGTGTCCTGATGAATTAATGCAAGTATTTCTATTTTCTATTCAAACATGTGTGTTCCTCTCTATGATATCCATTCGCACTTCAATATGAATGTGATGAACGTGACAATCATCATCATTCCCCCACGAACGTGTGCCTAACAACCACTTCCGTTCACCGTAGAATGAATGAATATCTCTTGGATCTCTTAATCAAAATCTTTGTGGTATAAGCTAGATTGATGGCAGCATTCAAGAGAATCCGGAAAGTCTAAACCTTGTCTGTGGTATTCCGAGTAGGATTCAGGGATTGAATGACTGTGACAAGCTTCAAACTCGCGAGTGCTGGGCGTAGTGACAGACGCAAAAGGATAGTAAATCCTATTCCAGTACGATCGAGAACCTGCAGATGATTAGCCGTGCGGTGACAGCGCACCTGGACCCTTTTCACTGGAAGGATGGATGGTAGCCATTGACAACGGTGATCCACCAACACACAGCTTGCCATAGGAGGACGTGCGTGCGTGAATCAGAAACAGAGGAAAGCAGAATTTCAGAAGACAAAGCATCTCCAAAACTCCAACATATTCTCCATCATTGCATACGAGTATAATTTGTGTTCTGCCCTTCTTACTTTTCACAATTCAAATTAAGAATTATTATTGATATTATATCCTGACTAAGAGTTACGAGATAACCATAGCTTGCTTCAAGCCAACAATCTCCGTGGGATCGACCCTTACTCACGTAAGGTATTACTTGGACGACCCAGTGCACTTGCTGGTTAGTTGTGCAAAATTGTAAGAGAGTAATGTGAACATTGACATCACAATTTCGTGCACCAAGTTTTTGGCGCCGTTTCCGGGAATTGTTTGAGTTTGAACAACTGATGGTGAATCCTGTTGCTTAGATTAGGAAAATTTTGTCGTTTGGGTTAGAGTCTTTTATATTCTTTTCAAAAAAAAATAAAAATAAAAATAATATTTTTTTCTTAGTTATTAAAAATATTTTTCAAAACAAGTGTTACATTTACTGCCCATTTGGCTAGAGCATTGGTCTGTGTTCTTGGTAAATTGGGTATCTTTTTTTAAAATTCTTTTTCAAAAATAATTTTTACATTAAATCTTGTGCCAAACTTCAAGTTTGGTGTTTCCTTGTTGGTTTTTCTTTGGTTTTCGAAAAATCTTATTTTGGTTTTCTAAAAATTTTAAGTTTGGTGTTCCTTCTTCATGTTCTTGTGTTCTTGTGAATCTTCAAAGTGTTCTTGAGTTTTCCTTGTGTCTTGATCTTAAAATTTTTAAGTTTGGTGTTCCTTGGTTTTTTCCCTCCAAAATTTTCGAAAACAAGGAGCATTAGATCTAAAAATTTTAAATCTTGTGCTATCTTATTATTTTTTTCTCTCCTCTTTAAATTCAAAAAATATCTTTTCTCTCTATTTTAAAGCAAATTTTTGAAATTTACCTTTAAAATTCAGATTTTTAATTCAAAATTTAAAACCTCTTTCAAAAAAATCATCATATCCTTTTCAAAACTTCCTAACCACTTTCTCTCTCCTCATTTTTTTTGAAAATCTTCACCCATTTTTATTTATTTTATTTTAATTTATTTTATTTTCGAAATAAATAAATAAATAAAAATAATTTTTTATTACATCATCTCCCTTTCTCCATCATGGATCTAAGTGGAAATGAACAGTCCAGAAGGACTCTGGGGTCATATGCTAACCCCTCTACTGCTTCATATGGGAGTAGTATCTTCATACCCTCCATTGGAGTCAGTAGCTTTGAGTTGAATCCTCAGCTCATTATCATGATGCAGCAAAGCTGCCAGTATTCCGGTCTTCCGCAGGAAGAACCTACAGAGTTTCTGGCACAATTTTTACAAATTGCTGACACAGTACATGATAAGGAAGTAGATCAGGATGTCTACAGATTATTACTATTTCCATTTGCTGTAAAAGACCAAGCCAAGAGGTGGTTAAATAACCAACCTAAGGCTAGCATAAGGACATGGAAACAGCTGACAGAAAAATTCCTGAATCAATACTTTCCTCCAAAACGGATGACACAGCTAAGGCTGGACATCCAAGGCTTTAAACAAAGAGATAATGAATCTCTTTATGATGCCTGGGAGAGATACAGAGAGATGCTACGAAAATGCCCCTCTGAAATGTTTTCAGAGTGGGTTCAGTTAGACATCTTCTATTATGGGCTAACAGAAAGAGCTCAGATCTCTCTAGATTACTCAGCTGGTGGATCTATCCACATGAGAAAGACAATTGAAGAAGCTCAAGAGCTCATTGATACAGTTGTCAGAAATCAGCATCTGTACCTAAGCAGTGACCCTTCCATGAAAGAAGAGGTTAAAACAGTAACTGCTGAACTCAGTCCTGTAGAACAAGCTGCTGAATTCAATTAGCAATTGGACTTTCTAACACAACAGTTAGCCGAATTCAAAGATAGACTACAAGAGACAAGGATGGCTAATATAAATATGGAAGAACAATTGAAGCAAACAAAATAGTAGCTGTCAAAACAAATAACAGAAGAATGCCAAGCAGTTCAATTAAGAAGTGGAAAAACATTAAATACCCCACTTCAAGGCAGCAGGAAGCCAAGGAATGAGCAAACCACCCATAATCCATCTAAGGACAGTAAGAGCCCAGGAAAAAATAATTCTGGCGTCAAAACGCCAGAAATTGGGTGGAAGGCTGGCGCTGAACGCCCAGACCATGCTCAGAACTGGCATTCAACGCCAGAAACAAGCAAGGAATTGGCGTTGAACGCCCAAAAGAAGCACAGTTCCGGCGTTTAGACACCAGGAACAGTTGAGGAATTGGCGTCTAACGTCACTCCAGCTTCCAACCCTGGCATTCAAATGCCAGTGAGGGATCAGACACCCACAAGTACTGATGACAACCCCTCTAAAAAGGCTTCTTCAACCACTTCTGTAGGAAATAAACCTACAGCAACCAAGGTTGAGGAATATAAAGCCAAGATACCTTATCCTCAAAAACTCCGCCAAGAGGAGCAGGATAAGCAATTTGCTCGCTTTGCAGATTATCTCAGGACTCTTGAAATTAAGATTCCGTTTGCAGAGGCACTTGAGCAAATACCTTCTTATGCCAAGTTCATGAAAGAGATTTTGAGTCATAAGAAGGATTGGAGAGAAACTGAAAGAGTTTTTCTCACTGAAGAATGTAGTGCAGTCATTTTGAAAAGCTTTCCTGAAAAGCTTAAAGACCCCGGAAGCTTTCTAATACCATGCACATTAGAGGGAAATTGCACCAGGACAGCTTTATATAATCTTGGGGCAAGCATCAATCTAATACCTGCATCCACTATAAGAAAGCTTGGCTTAACTGAAGAAGTTAAACCAACCCGGATATGTCTCCAACTTGCTGATGGCTCCATTAAATACCCATCAGGCGTGATTGAAGACATGATTGTCAGGGTTGGGCCATTCGCCTTTCCCACTGACTTCGTAGTGCTGGAGATGGAGGAGCACAAGAGTGCTACTCTCATTCTAGGAAGACCTTTCCTGGCAACTGGACGAACTCTCATTGATGTCCAAAAGGGGGAAGTCACCCTGAGAGTCAATGAAGATGAGTTTAAGTTGAATGCTGTCAAAGCCATGCAGCATCCAGACACACCAAAAGACTGCATGAAAGTTGATCTTATTGACTCTTTGGTAGAAGAGATCAACATGGCTGAGAGTCTCGAATCAGAGTTGGAAAACATCTTTAAAGATATTCCACCTGATCTAGAGGATTCAGAGGAATTGAAAGAGTCTCTGAAAATTCCTCAGGAAGAGGAAAAACCTCCTAAACCCGAGCTCAAACCATTACCACCATCCCTGAAATATGCATTTCTGGGAGAAGATCATACTTTTCCAGTGATCATAAGCTCTGCTTTAAATCCACAGGAAGAGGAAGCACTAATTCAAGTGCTAAGGACACACAAGACAGCTCTTGGGTGGTCCATAAGTGACCTTAAGGGCATAAGCCCAGCTAGATGCATGCACAAGATCTTATTAGAGGACAATGCTAAGCCAGTGGTTCAACCACATAGGCGGCTAAATCCAATCATGAAGGAAGTGGTGCAAAAAGAGGTCACTAAAATACTGGAGGCTGGGATTATTTATCCTATTTCAGATAGCCCTTGGGTGAGTCCTGTTCAAGTTGTCCCTAAAAAGGGAGGCATGACAGTGGTTCATAATGAAAAAAATGAACTTGTTTCTACCAGAACAGTTACAGGGTGGCGCATGTGTATTGACTACAGAAGGCTCAATACAGCCACCAGAAAGGATCATTTTCCTTTACCATTCATAGACCATATGCTAGAAAGACTAGCAGGTCATAATTATTACTGCTTTTTGGATGGCTATTCAGGCTACAACCAAATTGCAGTAGATCCCCAAGATCAAGAGAAAACAGCATTCACATGTCCATCTGGAGTATTTGCTTACAGAAGGATGCCTTTTGGGCTGTGTAATGCGCCTGCAACCTTTCAGAGATGCATGCTCTCTATTTTTTCTGATATGGTGGAAAAATTTCTAGAAGTCTTCATGGACGACTTCTCAGTATATGGAGACTCATTCAGCTCCTGTCTTGATCACTTGACACTGGTTTTGAAAAGATGCCAAGAGACCAACCTGGTTTTAAACTGGGAAAAATGTCACTTTATGGTGACTGAAGGGATTGTCCTTGGGCATAAAATTTCAAACAAGGGAATAGAGGTGGATCAAGCTAAAATAGAGGTAATTGAAAAATTACCACCACCTGCCAATGTTAAGGCAAACAAAAGCTTTCTGGGGCATGCAGGATTCTATAGGAGGTTTATAAAAGATTTTTCAAAAATTGCAAAACCTCTAAGCAACCTGCTAGCTGCTGACATGCCATTTGTGTTTGACACAGAGTGTCTGCAGGCGTTTGAAACTCTGAAAGCTAAGCTGGTCACAGCACCAATTATCTCTGCACCAGACTGGACATTACCGTTCGAATTAATGTGTGATGCCAGTGATCACGCCATTGGTGCAGTACTGGGGCAGAGGCATGACAAGCTTCTGCATGTCATTTATTATGCTAGTCGTGTTTTGAATGATGCCCAGAAAAATTACACAACCACAGAAAAAGAATTGCTTGCAGTGGTTTATGCCATTGACAAGTTTAGATCATACTTAGTAGGATCAAAAGTGATTGTGTACACAGATCATGCTGCTCTTAAATATCTACTCACAAAGCAGGACTCAAAACCCAGACTCATAAGATGGGTGTTACTTCTGCAAGAGTTTAATATAGAAATATGAGACAGAAAAGGGACGGAAAACCAAATGGCTAACCATCTGTCCCGGATAGAACCAGTGGAAGGGGCGTCCCCCCCCCCTTTATTGAGATCTCTGAAACCTTTCCGGATGAGCATTTATTCGCCATTCAGGAATTACCATGGTTTGCAGACATTGCAAACTACAAAGCTGCAAGGTTCATTCCCAAGGAGTACAGCAGGCAACGAAAGAAAAAATTAATTACTGATGCAAAGTACTACTTGTGGGATGAACCCTATCTCTTTAAGAGATGTACAGACGGAAAAATCCGTAGGTGTGTGCCTAGAGAAGAAGCACAGAGGATCCTATGGCATTGCCATGGATCACAATATGGAGGCCATTTCAGAAGTGAGCGAACAGCCACCAAGGTCCTCCAATGTGGATTCTACTGGCCTACACTCTATAGAGATTCCCGAGAGTTTGTACGTAACTGTGACAATTGCCAGAGAACTGGTAATTTGCCTCATAGTTATGCCATGCCTCAACAAGAAATCTTGGAGATTGAGTTGTTTGATGTATGGGGAATTGATTTCATGGGGCCTTTCCCACCATCATACTCAAACACTTATATTCTGGTGGCAGTTGACTATGTATCAAAATGGGTAGAGGCCATTGCCACACCCACCAATGATACTAAAACAGTACTAAAGTTCCTCCAGAAATATATATTCAGCAGGTTTGGTGTTCCTAGGGTACTAATCAGTGATGGGGGCACTCACTTCTGCAACAAAAAGCTTTACTCTGCCATGGTCTGGTATGGGATTCGCCATAAGGTGGCAACTCCATATCATCCGCAGACAAATGGACAAGTTGAAGTCTCTAATAGAGAACTAAAAAGAATCCTGGAACGGACTGTGAATACCCGTAGAAAAGATTGGGCACGAAGCTTGGATGATGCTCTGTAGGCTTACAGAACAGCATTCAAGACTCCTATAGGGACCTCTCCATACCAACTTGTGTATGGTAAGGCTTGTCACCTGCCCGTGGAACTGGAACATAAGGCCTACTGGGCAACCAGATTCCTTAACTTTGATGCCAAATTAGCTGGAGAGAAAAGATTGCTCCAGCTGAATGAGCTAGAGGAATTCAGTTTCACTGCTTTCGAAAATGCCAAGCTTTACAAAGAGAAATCCAAAAGGTGGCATGACAGAAAGCTGTCATCTAGAATCTTTAAACCAGGACAAAAGGTTCTGTTGTTTAACTCTATGCTCAGGCTATTTCCTGGGAAACAGAAGTCCCGGTGGAGAGGACCATATGTGATTACAAGTGTATCACCATATGGTTATGTGGAGCTTCAAGATATTGATTCTGATAAGAAGTTCATTGTTAATGGACAGAGAATCAAGCACTATCTTGAAGGCAATGTTAAGCAAGAGTGCTCAAGGCTGAGGCTAGATTAGGAACTCAGCAAGGTCCAGCTAAAGACAATAAAGAAGCGCTTGCTGGGAGGCAACCCAGCCATGGGGCATCACTTCCTCTAAGCATTTTGCCCTATTCTTGATTTTATTTGTTTATATGAAGTTCATTGATACTAAGGTAAAGAGTCAATTGTATAAGTTTACAGGGTTATAGAAAGATTCTGCACACAAAACAGAGAAAAAGAGCTCACTGGTAAGAAAACGCCAGTAAAAGTCTGTTTTGGGCGTTCAACGCCCAAAAGAAGCATCCACTGGGCGTTGAATGCCAGTAAGGATAGCCATCTGGGCGTTAAACGCCAGTAAGAAGCAACTTCTGGGCGTTGAACGCCAGAAAGAAGCTCCTTCTGGGCGTTTAACGCCAGATTTACAGCGTCCTGGGCGTTCAGAAAAACGCCCAGTGACAAAGGAGTTCCTGGCGTTCAATGCCAGAAAGAAACAACAGCTGGGCGTTGAACGCCCACGAGAAGCAGCAGTTGGGCATTGAACGCCCAAAACTTGCAGCGTTTGGGCGTTCAAACGCCAGGATGGTGGGGAGGAGGTAAATTCGTTTTCTCTTCATATTTTTCATTTTAATCTTAATTTTCATGTTTCAATTCATGATTTCTTGCATAAACATGTTACAAACCCTGATTTCTAAAATCCCTAATTTCTAAAAACCCTTCTTTAAAAATATTAAATATATCTTAATCCATAAGCTCAAATCCTTTTTTCAATCCAATTCAACTCTTTTTCAAAATTTTCAAAACAAATCTATCTCTTTTCATTCAAAAATCTTTTCAACTAATCAATATCTTTTTCAAATCTCCATATTATCTTTTTCAAAAATCCAATTTTATCTTTTTCAAATATCTTTCATATCTTTTCAATTTTAAATCATATCTTCTATCTTATCTTTCTCTCTATTTTCGAAAACCCCCGTCCCTTTTAAAAACCCATTCGGCCTCCTTCCTCTCATCAACCATTCTACACTAGCTCTCCTTCTATCCCTCTCCTTTCTTTTCTTTTGCTTGAGGACAAGCAAACCTCTAAGTTTGGTGTGTTTATCCGTGATTACTAAACCATACCCACTAAAGATCATGGCTCCTAAAGGAAAACAACCCACTCCAAGAGGCAAAAAAGAGAGTATTCCAAAACCACTTTGGAATCAAGGGAGGTTCTTAACCAAAGAACATTCAGACCATTACTACAAAATAATGGGTCTAAGATCTGTGATCTCGGAAGTCAAGTTTGATCTGAAAGAAGATGAATATCCGGAGATCCAAGAGCAGATTCGAAACAGGAACTGGGAAGTCCTAGCTAATCCTGAAACAAAAGTGGGAAGGAATATGGTTCAAGAATTCTACGCTAATCTGTGGTAAACAGACAGGCAGAGAATATCTGGAGCTGCCCTCTACGACTATAGGACTGTGGTCAGAGGAAAGATTGTTCACATCCACCCTGACAAAATTAGGGAGATCTTTAAGCTACCTCAGCTGAAAGATGACCCAGACTCCTTCAATAGGAGAATGATGAGAACAAACAAGGGCCTGGATAAGATTCTAGAGGATATATGCATCCCTGGAGCCAGGTGGACCACCAGCACGAAGGGTGCCCCAAGTCAACTCAAGAGAGAAGATCTCAAACCAGTCGCCAGAGGATGGCTAGACTTCATTGGGCGTTCTATATTGCCCACCAGCAATAGTTCTGAAGTCAATATAAGAAGAGCAGTGATGATCCATTGCATTATGTTGGGAAAAGAAGTAGAAGTTCATCAACTGATCCCATCTGAATTCTACATACTTGCCAACAAGAACTCCAAGGATGCCAGGTTGGCTTATCCAAGCCTAATCTCTATGCTCTGCAAAGATGCTAGAATAAAGATGGGAATAACAGAGTATATCTCAGTGGAGCAACCAATCACAAAAATCACAATGGAAAAACAACAGATGCAGGATGACCCCATCAAGAGGAGGGCACAAGAATTCCTACCAGAACTCCCTCAATTTGAATACTGGGAGCATCTTGAGGCATCTGTCACTAAGTTGCAAGAAACCATGGATCAATTGAAGGAAGAACAACAAAATCAAAACAGCATGCTTTGCAAACTGCTCAGAGAACAAGAGGTGCAAGGCGTGAATTAAGAGAACTAAAGCGTCAGAAACTATCTCTTGAAGGGCCAAGCACCCCACAGACTAAAGAGGCATCCGCTTCCCAAAGTCAAGGTTGTTGAGTTCTGATCTTAACCTTAACCTTGGGATAACTTTCTTTTCTATTATTTGAGTTTCACCTTAGGAGTCATATAATGGCAATAAGTATTTATATTTTTATTTTATCCCCAATTAAGCTATAATTTATTTTTCTCATCATCATTAAACATGAATAAAATAGAAGATTTTCTTTAGAACAAGGAGGCAATAATTTTTGAGTTTTTAATAAAACAAATTCTAATTGTTTACATGTGGTGGCAATGCTTTCTGCCTTCTGAATGAATGCTTGAACAGTGCATATGTCTTTGGAATTTGATGTTCTTGAATGTTAAATATGTTAGCTCTTGAAAGAATAATAAACATGAGACATGTTATTGTCAATCTGAAAAATCATAAAAATGATTCTTGAAGCAAGAAAAAGCAGTGAATACAAAGCTTGCAAAAAAAAAAGCAAGCAGAAAAAACCAATAACCCTTAAAACCAAAAGGCAAGGGTAATAAAAAGGATCCAAGGCTTTAAGCATCAGTGGATAGGAGGGCCTAAGGAAATCGAATCTTGGTCTAAGCGGCTAAACTAAGTTGTCCCTAACCATGTGCTTGTGGCGTGAAGGTGTCAAGTGAAAACTTGAGACTGAGCGGTTAAAGTCAAGGTCCAAAGCAAAGAGAAGAGTGTGCTTAAGAACCCTGGACACCTCTAATTGGGGGCTTTAGCAAAGTTGAGTCACAATCTGAAAAGGTTCACCCAATTATGTGTATGTGGCATTTATGTATCCGGTGGTAATACTGGAAAACAAAGTGCTTAGGGCCACGGCCAAGACTCATAAAAGTAGCTGTGTTCAAGGATCAACATACTGAACTAGAAAAATCAATAACAATAAAAGCTACTAGCCCCGCTCATTTAATTAGAATCTGAGCTTCACTTAAAAACTCTGAGATATTATTGTTTCTTGACTCATTTGTATTCTAATTTATTCATCTAGTTGCTTCAGGACAAGCAACAGTTTAAGTTTGATGTTGTGATGAGCGGATATTTTATACACTTTTTGGGGTTAATTTCATATAGTTTTTAGTATGTTTTAGTTAGTTTTTAGTTTATTTTCATTATTTTCTAGGAAAAATTCATATTTCTGGACTTTACTATGAGTTTGTGTGTTTTTCTGTAATTTCAGGTATTTTCTGGCTGAAATTGAGGGAGCTGAGCAAAAATCTGATTCAGGCTGAAAAAGGACTGCTGATGTTGTTGGATCCTGACCTCTCTGCACTCGGAATGAAATTTCTGGAGCTACAAGAGTCCAATTGACGCGCTTC
Source organism: Arachis hypogaea (assembly GCF_003086295.3). NCBI lineage: Eukaryota > Viridiplantae > Streptophyta > Magnoliopsida > Fabales > Fabaceae > Arachis > Arachis hypogaea. The sequence goes on along the minus strand of NC_092049.1, from coordinate 73,344,371 downwards.
TAATTGCGTTGGAAAGAAGACATCCAGGGCTTTCCAGCAATATATAATAGTCTATGCTTTGCTCAAGGATAGATGATGTAAACTGGCATTCAACGCCAGTTTCATGTTGCTGTCTGGCGTCCAGCGCCAGAAACACGTTACAAGTTGGAGTTCAACGCCAGAATTACGTTACAACCTGACGTTGAATGCCCAAAACAGCCCAGGCACGTGAGAAGCTTTAGTCTCAGCCCCAGCACACACCAAGTGGGCCCCAGAAGTGGATTTCTGCACTATCTATCATAATTTACTCATTTTCTGTAAACCTAGTTTACTAGTTTAGTATTTAAACAACTTTTAGAGATTTATTTTGTATCTCATGACATTTTTAGATCTGAAATTTGTAATCTCTGACGGCATGAGTCTCTAAACTCCATTTTGGGGGGTGAGGAGCTCTGCTGTGTCCTGATGAATTAATGCAAGTATTTCTGTTTTCTATTCAAACATGTGTGTTCCTCTCTATGATATCCATTCGCACTTCAACATGAATGTGATGAACGTGACAATCATCATCATTCCCCCACGAATGCGTGCCTGACAACCACTTCCGTTCACCGTAGAATGAATGAATATCTCTTGGATCTCTTAATCAGAATCTTCGTGGTATAAGCAAGATTGATGGCAGCATTCAAGAGAATCTGGAAAGTCTAAACCTTGTCTGTGGTATTCCGAGTAGGATTCAGGGATTGAATGACTGTGACAAGCTTCAAAGTCGCGAGTGCTGGGCGTAGTGACAGACGCAAAAGGATAGTAAATCCTATTCTGGTACGATCGAGAACCTGTAGATGATTAGCCGTGCGGTGGCAGCGCACCTGGACCCTTTTCACTGGAAGGATGGATAGTAGCCATTGACAACGGTGATCCACCAACACACAGCTTGCATACAGAGGAAAGCAGAATTTCAGAAGACAAAGCATCTCCAAAACTCCAACATATTCTCCTCATTGCATACAAGTATAATTTGTGTTCTGCCCTTCTTACTTTTCACAATTCAAATTAAGAATTATTATTGATATTATATCCTGACTAAGAGTTACGAGATAACCATAGCTTGCTTCAAGCCAACAATCTCCGTTGGATCGACTCTTACTCACGTAAGGTATTACTTGGACGACCCAGCGCACTTGCTAGTTAGTTGTGCGAAATTGTAAGAGAGTAATGTGAACATTGACATCACAATTTCGTGCACCATCAACCTTCAATCCTTTAACCGTTCTCAAAATCAATTCTAGTTAATCTTAAACAGCAATAACAACCAACTTGACATAATCGAATAAAATCCGAATTTCCAAGAGATCTGTTTGTCAAATAAACTTTAACTCGTTCTACAATTTTTATTTTCAATTTTGGTTCATTCAAACTGAGTTCAATACTCCACACAAAATTATCCAATCAAATTAGCATATCCAGTAAATAACATTTTCCAAACCAGCTTGCAACAATGTCCATCATCTTCAAATAAATCTTAAGTCAACAACCAAATTAAGAAATCAATGTAACCCGAAATTTAGGTAACAAGCATGGCCTCAAACCAAAATCAACCTCATCAATTAATCACTTAAAACAATGAAACCAGCCACAATCACAGCCAAGTCAGAATCAATAACTCATGACATAGAAAATTAGTCTAACCATTAATAAATTATTTATATACTCTTAAAGGTTACTATATTATTTCAGAAAATCACAGGTTCTCAAAACAGTTTAATCGCTTAGTTCCAATCCTTCAATAACCACCAAAACCAATCTTAACTAGTCACAAGTAAACTTTACAGCCATTCCCATACATCAAATATCCAATTCAACATCAAAAAAGTCAATAATTCACTCAAAATCAGAATCTCAACCAATTCATCGCAGAATCAATAATTCAGTCACATTTCACAACCGCATCTAATTTCAATTATAATTCAAAGTAACCACAACCACATTTCAACCAATTCAGCAATATCACATGAAATCATAATTGTCAACAAATCCATTAAAATCAGAAAACCAATATCAGTCATAGCATTAACCAATCACAATTCAAACTCGACTCATCAATCATCAACATGTCAGTTTTTCTCAATAAGTAACTCAGCATATTTTCAATTCAGTAAGTAACACAAGCTTAATCACCATTCACTACCATATTTAATTCAAATCATAACTCAGAAAAATTGCAATAGCTAACCATTCTCAAAACACATTTCAAGTCATTCATGTAAATTAAGAAGTCCTTAACTATTATTAACCATTTGCACTTATCTAATTAATTTCTTAGGCATTCTAAATTAAAAATGTTAAATCTCCTACCTCAATTAGTCGAAACCGTCAAATTTAAACGCAACGATCCCCTTCTTTTTCGCCGTTAACAACAGCCAATGTGGCCGGAACAGAAGTAGCAGCCTCACTTCTTCTGGGGCAGCAACAACAATGACAATCACGCCTATCCCAATCACTTCTATAGCGGTGACATCAGTGGTTCCGGATAAGTACGATAACACTAAACAGAGACATTAACATATACTTATTGTAATCAGAACAAGATATGGTAGAGAAATAGATTCGGGAAACAAAGCATGAGCAAGAGTGTTACAGTTTCAAGAAGAGAATTGGGAACGCAGAGGAAGCTACTGTCGGGCAATAGCAGTGGCGCTTCCCTTCAGGCTTGATGGTGGTAGAAGCTAACTTCAGTGCTGGTGATGCTGGACAGAACGATGAAGGGAACGGAGAGCATGAATGGCGGCACTGGAACGACGACGGCGGAACCCTCGCAGTGGTGGCCGTGGACTAGTGGCGACGGTGGCGTGGAGCATAGCTCCTCTTCCTGGTGACGACCCTCACCCACGTTCGTTCTCTCTCTGTTGGCCCCTCAATGACGACGGTGGGTGAGCTCCAGGGCAGCGACAGTGACGGCGGGACAGGATGCGACGGCAGCTTCTCCTCGGCAGTGGCGAGCTCGCAGCAACGGCGACCATGGAGGTGCGGCGGGACGAGGTTGAACGGCGACGGTACCCAGCCGGCGACGCCACGCCCTTCTTCTTCTCTTCTTCCACACGGCTCCCTCACTCTCTGGATCTCGAATCTCTATCTCTCATTTCTACATCTGCATGTGTATGTGTTTATTACGTGAAGGAAGGTGAGGCTGCAGTTGTTAGGGTTGAGGGATGAAGCTGAGTGAGTGAAAGGGAAAACGGCGCTGGGGTGAGGGGTAACTGGGTTAGGTTTCTGTATTTGGGAAATTAGGGTTTGTAAATTAATTTGGGAATTAGGGTTAGAAATTAGGGATTTTATAAAGTAATATGGATATATATGAATAGATATTTTGATAAAATTGAATAGTAGAGTAATTTTAAAATCAAATATACTCTATTAAAAATATTTAGGAACATTATTTATCAACATATTGCTAAGTTCAATCAATTATTTCTAATTTAAATTCAAATATCAATTTTCTAGATTAAATCATACAAATCTCTATTATTTTTCTATCTCAGAAACTTTAATTTCAACTTATAAAATAATTAATTATAATAAAAATTGTACATAAATATTAATTGACTTAAACTTATAGTATTTATAAATATCAATCTAATCATTTCTAATAAAATAATTTCTAGGATTTCAAATTAATAACATAATTCATTCAAAATAGAATTTATTTAAATTAAATTATACAATTCTTTCTTATTTTTCAATTATCAAAATTATAATTTCAATTATACCAAATATCTAATAAAGATTATATAAAAATTCTAATTAATTTAAACTTCAATTATCATGAAACTCCATTTAATTACCCTTAGTAAAATAATTTTCTTAAAATAAAATTATCAACAAATAAAATAAATCACAAATAACTAATTATTTGATTTTCAAAAACTAGGGTTGTTACACTTCACTCAAGGCATGAACCCCCAGGATAAGACTACACTGGAAGGTGCCAGTAATGGTTCTTTGAAAAAGTACAAAATCGTAGATGAAGCATGGCAACTGATCAGCGACTTAGCTGAGTCCACTAGGAATCACAGACAGAGGTGCAGCCCCAAAGCTGTTGCAGAGATTTCCTCTAGCAAAGAAACTATTGCTCTGACACAGAGTATATGTGAAATGACCAACCTACTGAAACAGATGCAGTTGAACTAACAACAAGCACAACAAGCCCAGCCTTCACCACAACAAAGCCAACAATTAGTACCACAAAGAGTATACGGGATCTGTGCTGATTATAGTCATTATACTGATGAATGCCCGCAGCTCCAGGAAGACAACACTGTGGCAGCCACTCACAACTTCTATGACCGCCCGAATCAAGGATACAATCAACAAGGTGGCAACTACAACCAACGTGGCAACAATAACCATGGATGGCAAGACAACTCCAACCAAGGCTGGAGAGATAATTCTAACCATGGCTGGAGGGACAACTTTAACAGAGGAGGCAGAGACAATAACAGAAACTAGAGGTGGAATAACAATAACAACAACAGACACCAGAATCAGAACCAACCTTATAGGGCACCTCACCTAAGACAATCATGATGACAAGTCATCTTAGCCCATTTTAGCTAGTCTTTTTCTTTAGTTTTCATTAGAATTATGCACTTTCTTGAGCTACAAGCAAGCTAATTGAGTAGATTTTCATGTTCCCCTTGATTGAACCAACCATATGTGAATTCATGCCATTTCATGAGGTTTTGAGCTATAATTGTTGCATATTGTGGAAGATTGAATACCTCATGATTTTGAGCAAAACTTTGATTAGTTTGGTTGATCAATGATAGGTGAAGAAGGCTTGGAGAAAGGTTGAAGCAAAGAGGAATGGCAAGGAGTGAAGAGAGGACAATGGAATAAATGAAAATTGAACCGGGTTGCATGAAGTTAGCCCCAACGTTAGCCCCCTAACTTGGAGGCTAACGTTGGGCATGTAAATCAATCCCTGGAAGTGGCCAACGTTAGCTCCAACGTTAGCCCCCTAACTTGGAGGCTAACGTTGGAACTTGAGAGTTTCTCCCCTGGGCACCAACGTTTGCGCCAACGTTAGCCCCCTAACTTGGAGGCTAACGTTGGCACATGAACCACAATAGGGGAATAAGCCAACGTTTGCGCCAACGTTAGCCCCCTAACTTGGAGGCTAACGTTGGCGCCACTCACACCAAGCATTGCCAACGTTAGGGTCAAAGTTAGACCCCTAACGTTGGCACCAACGTCCAAACCAGGGAATTTAGCTTGCTGATATGAAAAGTTAGGGTCAAAGTTAGACCCCTAACTTTGACCCTAACGTTGAGATCATCTTTGGCCAACTTCAAAAACCGGTTCAATTGGTTCACTTCGGTTCTTCTTCAATCTTCAAAGAGCAATCAACCAAGGCCTCTTTCAACCCAATTCCACCAAGAACAAAGTTATTTTATGATGGGATTTTGGTGAAACACCAAACTTAGAATCCTTCATTCTCTCTTATGTTGTTTTGGTGTGCAACACCAAACTTAGCTTCTTGCATTATAGATAAAACTAATTAACCGTTTTATTAAAATTGCTATGAAAAGAAAACTACCTCAGGTTGGGTTGCCTCCCAACAAGCGCTCTTTTATTGTCACTAGCTTGACATCCTTCATTCTTTGATCATGGAGGCTGAAAATCATAGTGCCTCAGCTTTTCTCCTCTCACTATGGACTTCCTTACTGTCTCCTCCATTTCTTGGTGCCCTTCTTCAGAAATTCCAGAGATGGAGAACTCTCTCTTAGTTCATGTCATACAACCAAAACAGCAAAGATGCACAGAGCATTCTGTAGCTTGAGTGCAGTGGGGGTTAGTAGAGACAAAGTCTCAAACAGTTAGTGTGCAAGTCAAAAATTAAAGAAACAGAAAAGAAAAAATGCTTGATCTAGATCACCACCTCACTTAATCATTGTCAATCTATTCAATCCCCGGCAACGGCGCCAAAAACTTGATGAGTATTTTGGTGAAAAATAAATTTCTCCCAAAACACACAAATCTAACCGGCAAGTGTACCGGGTCGCATCAAGTAATAATAACTCACGGGAGTGAGGTCGATCCCACAGGGATTGATGGATCAAGCAATTTTAGTGGATGATTAGTTTAGTCAAGCTGACATTTAGTGAATTGTGTGAAATTGTAGCCAACAGAAAGTAAATGACAATGAATTTAAAGTTGCAGAATGTAAATTGGCAAGTAACTTAAAGAGCAAGAAATTAAAATTGCAAGAATCTTAAATGACAAGAAATATAAATTGCATTAAATGTAAAGGGGATTGGGAATTGGATTTGCAGAAATTAAACAAGGAAAAGTTAAATTGCAACAAGCAGAGAAGTAGAAGATGGATTTGATTGATTCGGAACCAAAACAGAAATGTAAATAAACATGAAAAGCAATAAACAGAGAATGTAAAATTGGAATTAAGATCTCAGGACCCAAGAGACTAGATAACCAAGTCTAGATCTCAATTCCTTCCTTGATCCAATAGAGAATAATTGCAGAAGAAAATAGAGAGGAAAGCAGTAAAGAGAGTTTTGATTCAAATCACAATTCCTTCAAATTATGCAGCAAGTAAACAGAGAGAAATCTCAGAGGGAGAATGAAACAGAACACCTTCAATTCTCCACCCAAGACTCAAAAACAAAGAAAAGAAAATTAAAGAGAGAGTTCTCGAATCCTAGTGCTCCCTAGTGGAGCCAGCCTCCCCACAAATATGAAAATGATGCCTTATATAGGCTTTACAAAATGGAAATGAAAATGAAATTAAAAACAAATTACAATTAAATGAAATTCCTATTTTATCTATTTCTTGTGCCTTTGAGTGATGATCATTTGGGCCCTTGCTCTTGATGGAATTGGGTTGATAAAGGCCTTGGTTGATTGCTCTTGGAGTTTGAAGAGGAACCGAATTGAACCAATTGAACCGGTTTTGAAATTAGCCATAGTTGGACCTAACGTTTGAGCCAAAGTTAGGGGTCTAACTTTGACCCTAAATTTTCATAGCAGCAAGCATAATTCTCTGGTTTGGACGTTGGTGCCAACGTTAGGGGTCTAACTTTGACCCTAACGTTGGCCTCCCTTATTCACATTTATGGGGCCAACTTTGTCCTCTTGTCATGTTGCCAATTTTATGCCCAATATAGACTATCATATATGGTTGGAAAGCTCTGAATGTCAGCTTTCTAACCCACTTGGAATCACTTCAATTGGACATCTACAACTCAAGTTATGATCATTTGAAGAGGGCATGGTCGCTGGCTTTGGTGTGCAGCGTTTGAGGTAACGTTAGCCCTCAAACGTTGGCGAAAACGCCAGTTCTGGAGGCTCAAATGTATTGTCCACCCCATACTGTTATACATTGTTGGAAATCCCTGGATGTCTACTTTCCAATGCCGTTGGGAGCACATTATTTGGAGCTCTACAGCTCGAGTTATACTCCTTTGAAGGTGCAGAGGTCAGTTGGCCTCACTGCAGGTTGCCACCATGTTCGTTTATGCATATTGCGGGGCAGTTTTCTCCCTCAATTTTAGTGTCCACCATGCAGTGCCATATATGCTTGGAAAGCTCTTGATTCCTACTTTCCAATGCTTCTTGAATCACCTCATTTGGAGCTCTGTAGCTCAAGTTATTCTTGTTGGAAGTATACCCCTTGTATGCCTTGTGGTGTGTGGCGCCAACGTTAGCCTCCAAGTTAGGGGGCTAACGTTGGCGCAAACATTGGCCCCTCTCCCTTATGTCTTCATGTGCCAACGTTAGCCTCCAAGTTAGGGGGCTAACGTTGGCGCAAACGTTGGATGGCCAGGGAGGAATTCATGTGCCAACGTTAGCCTCCAAGTTAGGGGGCTAACGTTGGCTCAAACGTGGGGAGCCCAGGGAGTAATCTTCATGCCCAACGTTAGCCTCCAAGTTAGGGGGCTAACGTTGGGGCTAACTTCATGCCTCCAGGTTCAATTTCACTTATTCCTCTCTTCACTCCTAGCCATTCCTCTTTGCTTCAACCTTTCTCCAAGCTTTCTTCACCTATCATTAATCAACCAAACACATCAAAGCTATGCTCAAAATCATGAGATATTCATTCTTTCATAATATGTGACAATTTTAGCATAAAACCTCATGAAATAGCATGAATTCATACATGGTTGATTAAATCAAAGGAAACATGAAAATCTACCCAATTGGCTTGCTTATGGCTCAAGAAAGTGCATAATTCAATTAAAAACAAAAGAAAAAGGCTAGTTAAAATAGGCTAAGATGACTTGTCATCAAATCACAAGGACCCCAGCAAACCCAACAACAAGTTTCTCAGACTGCTTATTCTAATTCCTCATTAATTGATGAGATGCTCCGTTCTCTTGCGCAAGGACAACAAGACATGCATGCGCAGCTGAACTCTAGTCTGAATGGCTTGACTGCCACTTTACAAGCTCTCGTCTCCCGGATGGATTCCTCACTTAATTCCACACATGAACCTTCAAGCCCTAATGGAATCCCTTCTCAACCACTGCCTAATCCCAAAGTTGGCATCAACGCCATCACTTTGAGGTTCGAAACCATATTACAGGAGAGGAACCATGAGGAGCCAAACCCACCAGAAAATGTGCCAACAGAGGATGTGGTAGAAGTGGAAGATGCTGAAGAAGAAGAGGACGTACAAGACATAGTTGAAGAAGAAGAAGCTCAACCACAGAAGGAAGCCCCAAGGGATGCTGAAGCTACAAATCATGCCCCTCCTATTCCCTTCCCACAACTTGCAAGGAAACCCAGAAAGCAGATGGAACTTGACCCCAAAATGGTAGAAAAATTCAAAAAGGTCGAGGTAACTGTTTCCCTCTTTGATGTTATTCAACAGGTACCTAAATACGCAAAGTTTCTAAAGGATTTGTGCATACATAAAGATAAAATTAATGAATTAGAAACTATTCCTTTAGGTAGTTCTATATCTGCTTTAATGGGGGGAATACTTGAAAAATGTAGTGATCCAGGACCATGTATGGTTAACTATACCATTGGAGGTGTGATATTTTCTGACTGTATCTGTGATTTAGGAGCATGTGTTAGTATAATGCATTTGTCTATATATGATACTTTGAGGCTCCCTCCCTTAAAAAGGTCGACAGCTCGTTTTGTGTTAGCAGATAAAAGCATTATTATAGTAGTTGGAATTGCTGAAGATATATGATGAGCGGATAATTTATACGCTTTTTGGCATTGTTTTAAGTATGTTTTTAGTATATTTTAATTAGTTTTTATTATATTTTTATTAGTTTTTAAATAAAAATCACTTTTCTGGACTTTACTATGAGTTTGTGTGTTTTTCTGTGATTTCAGGTATTTTCTGGCTGAAATTGAGGGACCTGAGCAAAAATCTGATTCAGAGGCTGAAAAAGGACTACAGATGCTGTTGGATTTTGACCTCCCTGCACTCAAATTGGATTTTTTGGAGCTGCAGAAACCCAATTGGTGCGCTCTCAATTGCGTTAGAAAGTAGACATTCTGGGCTTTCTACCAATATATAATAGTCATACTTTGCCCGAGATTTGATGGACCAAATAGGCGTTCCAAGTCAGCTCAAGAATTTTGGCGTTTAACTCCAAAACTGGCACAAAAGCTGGAGTTAAACGCCCAAACTAGCACAAAAGCTGGTGTTTAACTCCAAGAAAAGTCTCTACACATGGAAGCTTTAATGCTCAGCCCAAGCACACACCAAGTGGGGCCGGAAGAAAATTTCTGCATTAATTACTGATTTCTGTAAACCCTAGGCTACTAGTCCTCTATAAATAGGACCTTTTGCTATTGTATTTAAAAATCTTTGACTCATACTTTCATACACTTGATCACGTTTTGGGAGGCTGGCCTCACGGCTATGCCTAGACCTTGTTCTTATGTATTTTCAACGGTGGAGTTTCTACACACCATAGATTAAGGTGTGGAGCTCTGCTGTTCTTCATGAATTAATACAAAGTACTATTGTTTTTCTATTCAACTCAAGTCTATTCCTTCTCTAAGATATTCATTCGTTCTTCAAATTGATGAATGTGATGATCCATGACACTCGTCATCATTCTCACCTATGAACATGTGCCTGACAACCACCTCTGTTCTACTAGCAATGGCTTGAATGCGTATCTCTTGGGTTTCTAATCTAAGATTGGAACCTTCGTGGTATAGGCTAGAATTATTGGCAGCCATTCCTGAGATCCGGAACGTCTAAACCTTATCTGTGGTATTCTGAGTAGGATCTGGGAAGGGATGACTGTGACGAGCTTCAAACTCGCGATTGTTGGGCGTGTGACAGACGCAAAAAGATCAATGGATCCTATTCCAGCATGATCGAGAACCGACAGATGATTAGCCGTGCGGTGATAGCACATTCGGAACGTTTTCACTGAGAGGATGGGAAGTAGCCATTGACAACGGTGATGCCCAACATAAAGCTTGCCATGGAAAGGAGTATGAATGATTGGAAGAAGGCAATAGGAAAGTAGAGGTTCAGGGGGAACAAAGCATCTTCATACGCTTATCTGAAATTCCAACCAAAGAATTACATAAGTATCTCTATCTTTATTTTATGTTTTATTTATCTTTTAATTATCAATTCTCCATCACCATCTGAAGTCTCCTGAATGAGATTTACAAGGTGACCATAGCTTGCTTCAAGCTGACAGTCTCCGTGGGATCGACCCTTACTCACGTAAGGTATTACTTGGATGACCCAGTGCACTTGCTGGTTAGTTGTGCGGAATTGTGACAAAGTGTGATTCATGTTTAAGAGCTCCAAGTCGTTTGGCGCCATTGTTGATGATCACAATTTCGCATACCAAGTTTTTGGCGCCGTTGCCGGGGATTGTTCGAGTTTGGACAACTGACGGTTCATCTTGTTGCTTAGATTAGGTACTTTTCAGAATTTTTAAGAATGGATTCTAGAGTTTCAAGGTAATGTTCTTATCATCCAAAAGCTGATTGATTCTCATCAATTTAGCTGCTGAATGTAATGTCCTGCTGAAACTTGGCCAACCATGTCTAATCTTTTTAGACTGAAGCTTTAGACTAACATTGCATGATTCCTGGAATTCTTATTAAAAGTTTTGAATCTCTTTATTTTCTTTTCCATATAAGTTTCAAAAATCTCAAAAAAATTTATAAAATCATAAAAATCAAAAATATTTTATGTTTCTTGTTTGAGTCTAGTATCAATTTTTAAGTTTGGTGTCAATTGCATTCTTCTTGCATTTTTCGAAAATATGCAATATGTTTTTCATTAATCTTCAAGTTGTTCTTAATGATTTCATTGCTCTGATCTTTAAATTCTCTTGTTTTGTGTGTTTTATTGTTTCTCATATGCATTCTCAATTTGTTAGTGTCTCCTATATGAAAATTTTTAAGTTTGGTGTCTCTTAGTTGCATTTTTTATTGTTGTTTCTCATCATCAAAAATTCAAAAATATTTTCAAAACTGTCTTTTCAAGTCAATAATACAGAAAATTGAAGATTCAGAACATTCAGCAGAGGAATCAAACGGAAAAAGCTGGGCGTTCAAAACGCCCAGTGAAGAAGGAAAACTGACGTTTAAACGCCAGCCAGGTACCCTGACTGGGTGTTTAACACCCAAAAAGGTAGGATTTTGGGCGTTAAACGCCAGAATGGATGCCATTCTGGGCGTTTAACACCAGGATGACACTAGAGGGAAGATTTTGTTTTTGATCCAAATTTTTTTTCAAATCTTCATAATTTTCCAAAATCAAATCTTTTTCAAATCATATCTTTTCAATCATATCTTTTCAAAATCAATTTCTTTCCATTTTATATTTTTATTACTATTTTCGAAAATCCTTGCTAAAATTAATGATTTACTTCAAAATTTTCAAGTTGTTACTTACCTATTAAGAAAGAATCAAATTTTAAATTTTAAGAATCATATCTTTTAATTTCTTGTTAATCAAGTAATCCACTGTAACTTTAAAACTTTCTCTTTTTAATTTGATTTTCAATCATATCTTCTCAATCATATCTTTTCAATCACATCTTTTTTTCAAAATTAATTCTCAATCATATCTTTTTAATTTCTGATTTCAAAATCTTTTTCAAAAATCAATTGATTTCTTTCTCAATCTTAGTTTTCGAAAATCAATCACCAAATTTTCAAAATTTTTTACTTTAATTTCGAAAATTCTTTCCCTCTTCTCACATCCTTCTATTTAAAGGACTAACACTCCTCCTCAAGATATAATTCGAACTCCCTCCTTCTTTATATGTTTGAATTCTCTTCCATCTACCTCCTCCTTCTATTCTTCTTTTCCTCTGATACCTCAAGGAGTCTCTATACTGTGACATAGAGGATTCCCTACTTTCTTGTTCTCTTCTCTTTCATATGAGCAGAAGCAAAGATAAAGGCATACTTGTTTAAGCTGATGCTGAACCTGAAAGGACCTTGAAGAGAAAGCTAAAAGAAGCTAAAGCATAATTCTCTTTAGAGGGCCTAACAGAGCTCTTCAAGGAAGAAGAAACCATGGCAGCCGAAAATAACAATGCCAACAATGCAAGGAAGGTGCTTGGTGACTTTACTGCACCTACTCCCGACTTCTATAGGAGAAGCATCTCAATCCCTGCCATTGGAGCAAACAACTTTGAGCTTAAGCCTCAATTAGTTTCTCTAATGCAACAGAATTGCAAGTTTCATAGACTTCCATTGGAAGATCCTCATCAGTTCTTAGCTGAATTCTTGCAAATCTGTGACACTGTCAAGACCAATGGGGTTGACCCTGAAGTCTACAGACTTATGCTTCTTCCTTTTGCTGTAAGAGATAGAGCTAGGACATGGTTGGATTCACAACCTAAAGAAAGCCTGAACTCTTGGGAAAAGCTAGTCAACGCCTTCTTGGTAAAGTTCTTTCCACCTCAAAAATTGAGCAAGCTTAGAGTGGAAGTCCAAACCTTCAGACAGAAGGAAGGTGAATCCCTTTATGAAGCTTGGGAAAGATACAAGCAATTGATCAGAAGATGCCCTTCTGACATGCTTTCAGAATGGAGCATCATAGGTATTTTCTATGATGGTCTGTCTGAACTATCCAAGATGTCATTGGATAGCTCTGCTAGAGGATCTCTTCATCTGAAGAAGACGCCTGCAGAAGCTCAGGAACTCATTGAAATGGTTGCAAATAACCAATTCATGTACACTTCTAAAAGGAATCCTGTGAATAATGGGATAGCTCAGAAGAAAGGAGTTCTTGAGATTGATACTCTTAATGCCATATTGGCTCAGAATAAAATATTGATTCATCAAGTCAATATGATTTCTCAGAGTCTATCTGGAATGCAAGCAGCAACAGGCAGTACTAAGAAAGCTTCCTCTGAAGAAGAAGCTTATGATCCCGAGAACCCAGCAATGGAAGAGGTGAATTACATGGGAGAACCCTATGGAAACACCTATAATCCTTCATGGAGAAACCATCCAAATCTCTCATAGAAGGATCAACAGAGACCTCAACAAGGTTTCAACAACAATAATGGTGGAAGAAACAGGTTTGGCAATAGCAAGCCTTTTCCATCATCTTCTCAGCAACAGACAGAGAATTCTAAGTAGAGCCACTCTGACTTAGGAACCATTGTCTCTGATCTAATCAAAACCACTCAAAGTTTCATGACTGAAACAAGGTCCTCCATTAGAAATTTGGAGGCACAAGTGGGTCAGCTAAGTAAGAAAATTACTGAACTCCCTCCTAGTACTCTCCCAAGCAATACAGAAGAGAATCCAAAGAGAGAGTGCAAGGCCATAAACACGTCTCACATGGCCAAACTTGGAGAGGAGGAAGAGGAAGTGATCTCCACTGAGGAAGACCTCAATGGACGTCCACTGGCCTCCATGGAGTTCCTTGATGAGGAACCATGGGAATCTGAGGCTCACACTGAGACCATAGAGATTCCATTGAATTTACTTTTGCCATTCATGAGCTCTGATGAGTATTCTTCCTCTGAAGAGGATGAAGAGGTTACTGAAGAGCAAGTTGCTAAGTACCTTGGAGCAATCATGAAGCTCAATGCCAAGTTGTTTGGTAATGAGACTTGGGAGGATGAACCTCCATTGCTCATCAAAGAACTGGATGACTTGACTAGGCAGAAATTACCTCTAAAGAGACAAGACCCTAGAAAATTCTCCATCCCTTGTACCATAGGCACCATGACCTTTGAGAAGGCTATGTGTGACCTGGGGTCAAGTATAAACCTTATGCCTCTCTCTATAATGAAGAAGCTAGGGATCATTGAGGTACAAACTGCAAGAATCTCACTGGAGATGGCAGAAAATTCAAAGAAACAGGTTTATGGACTTGTAGAGGATGTTTTGGTAAAGGTTGAAAACCATTACATCCCTACTGATTTCATAATCCTAGAAACTGGGAAGTGTATGGATGAATCCATCATCCTTGGCAGACCCTTCCTAGCCACAGCTAAAGCTGTGATTGATGTTGACAGAGGAGAATTGATCATTCAAGTGAATGGAGACTCCATTATGTTTAAAGCTCAAGGATATCCCTCTGTCACCATGGAGAGGAAGCATGAAGAGCTTCTCTCAATACAGAGTCAAACAGAGCCCCCACAATCAAACTCTAAGTTTGGTGTTGGGAGGTTCCAACATTGCTCTGAACATCTGTGAGGCTCCATGAGAGCCACTGTCAAGCTATTGAAATTAAAGAAGCGCTTGTTGGGAGGCAACCCAATTTTTACTTATTTTTCTATTTTCTTTTGTTATTTTATGTTTTTTGTAGGTTGATGATCATGTGAAAGTCACAAAAACAATTGAAAAAGCAAAAACAGAAGGAAAAATAGCATGAACAACAGAATACCCTGGAGGAGAACCTTACTGGCGTTTAAACACCAGTAAGGGTAGCAGAATGGGCGTTAAACACCCAGTCTAGCACCATTCTGGGCGTTTAACACCAGAAATAGGCACCAGACTGGCGTTTAACGCCAGGAATGGGCAAGAAGCTGGCATTAAACGCCAGAAATGGGCAGCATCCTGGCGTTTAACACCAGGATTGGCAGCAAGGGGCGTTTTGCACGCCACATGGTGCAGGGATGAGAAATTCTTGACACCTCAGGATCTGTAGACCCCACAGGATCCCCACCTACCCCGCCTTTCTCTCTCTTCTTCACCCATTCACCAATCACCTCAATACCTCTTCCCCAAAACCCCTCACCTATCAAATCCCACCATTCTCTTCACCACTCACATCGATCCTTCATAAAATCCCACCTACCTCACCATTCAAATTCAAACCAATTTCCCACCCAAACCCACCCATAATGGCCGAACCATACCCCCTCTCTACTCCTATATAAACCCATCTTCACTCCTTCATTTTCACACAACATACACACTACCCATCCCCCTTGGCCGAAACATAAAGCCCCCTCCATCTCCTCTATTTCTTCTTCTTTCTTTTTTTGCTCGAGGACGAGCAACCTTCTAAGTTTGGTGTGGTAAAAGCTAAAGCTTTTTGTTTTTCCATAACCATTTATGGCACGAAAGGCCGGAGAAACCTCTAGAAAGAGGAAAGGGAAGGCAAAAGCTTCCACCTCCGAGTCATGGGAGATGGGGAAATTCCTCTCAAGGGTGCATCAAGACCACTTCTATAAAGTTGTGGCCAAGAAGAAGGTGATCCCCGAAGTCCCTTTTAAGCTCAAAAAGGGCGAATATCTGGAGATCCGACGTGAGATTCGAAGAAGAGGTTGGGAAGTTCTCACCAACCCCATGTAACAAGTCAGAATCTTAATGGTTCAAGAGTTATATGCCAATGGATGGATCACCAAGAACCATGATCAAAGTGTGAACCCGGACCCCAAGATTTGGCTTACAATGGTCCGAGGGAAATACTTAGACTTTAGTCCGGAAAATGTAAGGTTGGCATTCAATTTGCCTATGATGCAAGGAGATGCACACCCATACACTAGAAGGGTCAACTTTGATCGAAGGTTGGACCAAGTCCTCATGAACATCTGTGAAGAGGGCACTCAATGGAAGAGAGATTCAAAAGGGAAGCCGGTTCAACTAAGAAGGCATGACCTCAAGCCCGTGGCTAGGGGATGGTTGGAGTTTATCCAACGCTCAATCATTCCTTCTAGCAACCGGTCTGAAGTTACTATAGACCGGGCTATCATGATTCATAGCATCATGATTAGAGAGGAAGTAGAAGTTCATGAGGTTATATCCCAAGAACTCTACAAGGTGGCGGACAAGTCCTCCACTGTGGCAAGGTTAGCCTTCCCTCATCTCATTTGTCACCTCTGCAATTCAGCTGGAATTGACATAGAGAAAGACATCCTCATTGATGAGGACAAGCCCATCACTAAGAAAAGGATGGAGCAAGTGAGAGAACCTCACCAAGAGCATGAGGAAACTCCTCATCATGAAATCCCTGAGATGCCTCAAGGGATGCATTTTCCTCCACAAAACTATTGGGAGCAAATCAACACCTCCCTATGAGAATTAAGTTCCAACATGGGACAACTAAGGGTGGAGCACCAAGAGCATTCCATCCTCCTCCATAAAATTAGAGAAGACCAAAGAACCATGAGAGAGGAGCAACAAAGGCAAGAAAGAGACATTGAGGAGCTCAAACACTCCATAAGATCTTCAAGAGGAAGAACAAGCCGCCATCACTAAGGTGGACCCGTTCTTTAATTTCCTTGTTCTTTATTTTCTGTTTTTCGAAAATTGTGCTTTATGTTTATTTATGTTTGTGTCTTTATTACATGATCATTAGTGTCTAAGTGTCTATGCCTTAAAGCTATGAAAATGGATCCATCACCTTTCTTAAATGAAAAATGTTTTTAATTGAAAAAGAAAAAGAAGTGCATGAATTTCAAATTTTAAAACAGTTTAATTATTTTGATGTGGTGGCAATACTTTTGTCTTTCTGAATGAATGCTTGAACAGTGCATATTTTTGAATTTGATTGTTTATCAATGTTAAAATTGTTGGCTCTTGAAAGAATGATGGGAAAAGGAGAAATGTTATCTGATGATCTGAAAAATCATAAAATTGATTCTTGAAGCAAGAAAAAGCAGTGAAAAGCTTGCAGAAAAAAAAAGAGGCAAAAAAAAAAGAAAAGAAAAAAGAAAGAAAAAGAAAAGCAAGCAAAAAAAGCCAATACCCCTTTAAACCAAAAGGCAAGGGTGATAAAAAGGATCCAAGGCTTTGAGCATCAGTGGATAGGAGGGCCCACAGGAATAAAATCCTGGCCTAAGCGGCTAAACCAAGCTGTCCCTAACCATGTGCTTGTGGCGTGAAGGTGTCAAGTGAAAACTTGAGACTGAGCGGTTAAAGTCGTGGTCCAAAGCAAGAAGAGTGTGCTTAAGAACCCTGGACACCTCTAATTGGGGACTCTAGCAAAGCTGAGTCACAATCTGAAAAGGTTCACCCAGTTATGTGTCTGTGGCATTTATATATCCGGTGGTAATACTGGAAAACAAAGTGCTTAGGGCCACGGCCAAGACTCATAAAGTAGCTGTGTTCAAGAATCAACATACTTAACTAAGAGAATCAATAACACTATCTGGATTCTGGGTTCCTATAGATGCCAATCATTCTGAACTTCAAAGGATAAAGTGAGATGCCAAAACTGTTCAGAGGCAAAAAGCTAAAAGCCCCGCTCATCTAATTAATACTGATCTTCATAGATGTTTTTGGAATTCATTGTATATTCTCTTCTTTATATCCTATTTGATTTTTAGTTGCTTGGGGACAAGTAACAATTTAAGTTTGGTGTTGTGATGAGCGGATAATTTATACGCTTTTTGGCATTGTTTTTAGTATGTTTTTAGTATATTTTAATTAGTTTTTATTATATTTTTATTAGTTTTTAAATAAAAATCACTTTTCTGGACTTTACTATGAGTTTGTGTATTTTTCTGTGATTTCATGTATTTTCTGGCTGAAATTGAGGGACCTGAGCAAAAATCTGATTCAGAGGCTGAAAAAGGACTGCAGATGCTGTTAGATTTTGACCTCCCTGCACTCAAAGTGGATTTTCTGGAGCTACAGAAGCCCTATTGGCGCGCTCTCAATTGCGTTGGAAAGTAGACATCCTGGGCTTTCCAGCAGTATGTAATAGTTCATACTTTGCCCGAGGTTTGATGACCCAAACAGGCGTTCCAAGTCAGCTCAAGAATTCTGGCCTTTAACTCCAAAACTGGCACACAAGCTGGAGTTAAACGCCCAAACTGGCACAAAAGCTGGAGTTTAACTCCAAGAAAAGTCTCTACACATGGAAGCTTCAATGCTCAGCCCAAGCACACACCAAGTGGGCCTGGAAGAAGATTTCTGCATTAATTACTGATTTCTGTAAACCCTAAGCTACTAGTCCTCTATAAATACGACCTTTTGCTATTGTATTTAAAAATCTTTGACTCATAATTTCATACACTTGATCACGTTTTGGGAGCCTGGCCTCACGGCCATGCCTAGACCTTGTTCTTATGTATTTTCAACGGTGGAGTTTCTACACACCATAGATTAAGGTGTGGAGCTCTGCTGTTCTTCATGAATTAATACAAAGTACTATTGTTTTTCTATTCAACTCAAGTCTATTCCTTCTCTAAGATATTCATTCATTCTTCAAATTGATGAATGTGATGATCCGTGACACTCATCATCATTCTCACCTATGAACATGTGCCTGACAACCACCTCTGTTCTACTAGCAATGGCTTGAATGCGTATCTCTTGGATTTCTAATCTAAGATTGGAACCTTCGTGGTATAGGCTAGAATTATTGGCGGCCATTCCTAAGATCTGGAACGTCTAAACCTTGTATGTGGTATTCTGAGTAGGATCTGGGAAGGGATGAATGTGACAAGCTTCAAACTCGCAATTGTTGGGCGTGTGACAGACGCAAAAGGATCAATGGATCCTATTCCAGCATGATCGAGAACCGACAGATGATTAGCCGTGCGGTGACAGCACATTTGGAACGTTTTCACTGAGAGGATGGAAAGTAGCCATTGACAACGGTGATGCCCAACATAAAGCTTGCCATGGAAAGGAGTATAAATGATTGGAAGAAGGCAATAGGAAAGCAGAGGTTCAGGGGGAACAAAGCATCTTCATACGCTTATCTGAAATTCCAACCAAAGAATTACATAAGTATCTCTATCTTTATTTTATGTTTTATTTATCTTTTAATTATCAATTCTCCATCACCATCTGAAGTCACCTGACTGAGATTTACAAGGTGACCATAGCTTGCTTCAAGCCGACAGTCTCCGTGGGATCGACCCTTACTCACGTAAGTTATTACTTGGACGACCCAGTGCACTTGCTGGTTAGTTGTGCAGAATTGTGATAAAGTGTGATTCATGTTTAAGAGCTCCAAGTCCTTTGGCGCCATTGTTGATGATCACAATTTCGCATACCAATGTACTAGTGAGCATTAAGGGGCTTACATTTCCCGTTGATTTCTACATCCTGGAAATGCTCCCCAATGACTCAGGACGACCGTCATCAATCCTGCTTGGAAGACCATTCCTGAAAACTTCAAAGTTCAAGCTGGATGCATTCTCAGGAACTTACTATTTTGAGATAGATGGCAGAACAGTGAGTTTCAGTTTAAATGAAGCTATGAAGCATCCTCCGGAAGTTCATTCTATCTTCCAATGCGACATTATTGATGAAACTGTAGCTGAAGTTCACCAGGAAGAATTAGAAGAGATGTATATGGAGCAAGGTCCAAGTGTGGGGACACTTTCTGAAAACAATGAGAAGACTTTACCATTATCACCCG
The DNA here is from genome assembly GCF_003086295.3 of Arachis hypogaea. Classification (NCBI taxonomy): domain Eukaryota; kingdom Viridiplantae; phylum Streptophyta; class Magnoliopsida; order Fabales; family Fabaceae; genus Arachis; species Arachis hypogaea. The sequence continues at coordinate 73,324,579 of NC_092049.1, read as the reverse complement.
CCCCAGATGATCCAGAGCCTAGCTATGAGCAGAAAATAGAATTAAAGCCCCTTCCTCCATACCTCAAGTATGCTTAGCTTGAGGACAAGCAAATGTTCCCAGTCATCATTGCAAAGGAACTCACTTCTCAACAAGAAGAACAACTACTCAGTGTACTGAGAAAAGATAAGAAAGCAATTGGATGGAGCTTGGCGGATATAGTAGGCATTAGTCTCCAAGTTTGCGAACACAGAATATTCTTAGAAGAGGGAGCAAAGCCTGTCCGTCAGCCTCAAAGAAGATTGAATCCCACCATCTTAGAAGTTGTCAAGAAGGAAGTGACCAGGATACTTGAAGTAGATATCATTTACCCGATTTCAGATAGTGAATGGGTCAACCCAGTACAAGTAGTGCCCAAGAAGTCTGGAGTCACGACAATAAAGAATGAGCATGAAGAGCTTCTGACAACTAGAGTGCAAAATTCATGGAGAGTTTGCATTCACTATAGGCGTCTCAACCAAGCCACTCGCAAGGATCATTACCCCTTGCCATTCATTGATCAAATGCTTGATCGCCTGTCAGGTAAATCTCATTATTATTTTTTAGATGGTTATACAGGATACTTTCAAATTCATATAGCTCCTGAAGATCAGGAGAAGACCACTTTTACATGTCCCTTTGGAACTTATGCTTATAAGAGAATGCCCTTTGGCTTATGCAATGCACCAGCTACTTTCCAAAGATGCATGATGAGTCTTTTCTCTAATCTTATTGAGAACTGTATGGAGATTTTTATGGATGATTTCAGCATATATGGTGATTTATTTAGCCTTTGCTTGGATAGTTTATCTAGAGTGTTAGACAGATGTGTTAATACAAACCTTGTATTAAATTTTGAAAAATGTCACTTTATGGTCAAACAAGGAATTGTACTAGGACATGTTGTGTCTAATACTGGCATTTCTGTAGATCCAGCAAAGGTGGATGTTATTTTTAGTTTACCTTACCCCTCCTCCGTGAGGAAAGTCCGTTCGTTCCTTGGCCACGCAGGTTTTTACAGGAGATTCATTAAGGACTTCAGTAAGGTAGCATTACCTTTATCCGGATTGCTATAGAAGGAAATTGAGTTCGAGTTCAGTGAGGATTGTATGCAGGCATTTGATAAGCTGAACACCGCCCTGACTCAAGCTCCAATTGTGAGAGGACCAGACTGGAGCCAGCAATTTGAAATCATGTGTGATGCTTCCAACCATGCAGTAGGAGCAGCGCTGGCTCAGCGCGAAGGTAAGGACCCTTTTGTAATTGCTTATGCATCTAAGACTTTAGATGCTGCTCAGTCTAATTATACTACTACTGAAAAAGAGCTTCTTGCTATTGTTTTTGCTCTGGATAAATTCTGAGCCTATTTACTTGGTACTAAGGTAGTAGCGTACTCAGACCATGCAGCTCTAAAATATTTATTAGCTAAAAAGGAGTCCAAACCAAGGCTAATACGTTGGATACTGCTGCTGCAAGAATTTGATTTAGAAATTAAGTATAGGAGTGGTAACCAGAATTTAGTGGCAGACCACTTGAGTCGCCTTGAGCACATTAAGGGTGACTCCACTCCTATAAATGATAATTTCCCATTTGATAACTTACAAGCAGTATCTGAAGTAGTTCCTTGGTATGCACCTGTAGCTAATTATCTAGTTAGCCACACTTTTCCTCCAAATTTTACTAAGCACCAAAGAGACAAGCTGAAAAGCGAGTCCAAATATTATATATAGGATGATCCATATTTATGGAGGTGCGGTGCTAACCAGGTAATTAGACAATGTGTGCCTTAATCAGAATTCCAGTCTATTTTAGAGGCTTGCCACTCATCTGAGAGTGGAGGACATTTTGGCCCTCAAAGAACAGCTAGAAAAATTCTAGACTGTGGATTCTGGTGGCCTACTCTTTTTAAAGATGCTGCTGAATTTTGTAAATCTTGTTCCCCATGCCAAAGGTTTGGTAATATATCCAAGAAGGATGAGATGCCTCAACAGATTATGCTTTTCTGTGAAATTTTTTATGTTTGGGGCATTGCCTTCATGGGTCCATTTCCAAATTCTAACTGTTACTCTTATATACTGTTAGTCGTAGATTATGTTTCTAAATGGGTGGAAGCAATTCCTACCCGCACTGATGATGCTAACACTGTTGTTTCCTTTGTTAGAAACCATATTATCTGTCACCTTGGATCACCACGAGCAATCGTGAGCGATCAAGGCACCCACTTTTGTAACAGGAGACTAACAGGATTACTGAAAAAGCATGGGATAATTCACAAAGTAGCAACAGGTTATCATCCCCAGACCAATGAGCAAGCAGAAGTCTCTAATAGAGAGATTAAACGTATTCTGGAGAAGATAGTAAAACCCCATAGGAAGGACTGGAGTGCCAGGCTACAAGACGCACTCTGGGCATATAGAACAACGTACAAGACACCCATTGGGATGAGCCCCTTCTGCCTGGTATACAGAAAGGCTTGCCACCTCCCCGTAGAGGTGGAACACTAGGCTTTTTGGGCTGTGAAGGAGTGTAACATGAATTTTACGAAAGCCGGTGCTGAAAGAAAGCTGCAACTAGCAGAACTAGAGAACCTCCGCCTAGAAGTATATGACAACTCCAGGCGTTACAAGGAGAAAATGAAGGCTGTCCATGACAAGCACATTAAAAGGAGAGAATTCAGACCAAGGGAGTTAGTTCTTCTCTATAACTCCAGACTGAGGCTCATGCCGAGTAAATTGAGATCAAGATGGGAAGGTCCATACAGAGTAGAAAAGGTAGAGCCATATGGATTTTTCCACCTGCGTCATCCTACTAACTCCAAATTTTTAAAGGTCAATGGACATCGCCTAAAGCTTTATCATGGTGAGAAGATGAAAAATCAAAAGGAACTAGAGATTTTCCTCTTGGAAGACCCACAAAGAAAAGCAGAATGAGCCTAAAGAGCATCCAACTTAAGGACGTAAAAGTAAAGTGCTAGGTGGGAGACAACCAACCATGGTATGATCGTTCCGTTTCAGTCTTAGTTTTATTTTTACTTTATTTTTATGAGGTTAATGACTCTCTTCATCATCCCTGCATATGGCTGCATATAGTTTGCATGAGCATTTTCAATATTCTAAAAAAAGAAAAAAAACACGCACGCGATGCGACAGCGTCGCTAACGCGTCCGCGTCACCAGTGCATTTTGAAGAAAAGAGAATTGGACAGCAAGTCACGCGAAAGCGTGGCTGGAGGTGTGCCTTAGGCACAAACATGTCCACGTGTCCACGTCACCCACGCGGCCGCGTCATTTGGAAAATAAGCCTCCCACGCGTTCGCGTCACCCATGCGAACGCGTGACCTTAAAAATCGACGTAAAAGAGGTGTATGGCAGCAAGTTGCGATGGAGCTGGGCTGGAATGATGCTAGAAGCACCAGCCTCATCACGCGACCGCGTGCCCCACGCGGATGCGTCGTCCTCCAAACATGGACATTCACGCGACCGCGTTAACCACGCGATCGCGTCACTCTAAGTTTTGGCAAAATGAGTTTAACACAGAGAGTTGCGCAAACGCGTCGCTGCCCTCGCGCCAATCGCACATTTCAGGTCACGCGACCGCGTGTTCCATGCGTCCGCGTCACCTGTATTTATCGCACATCACGCGACCGCATGAACCACGCGTCTGCATTACATGCGGTGCACAGAATATCCAGATCAGCCAAAATATCTTATCTTTTCTTCTCCCCAAATCCTTATTTTTCTTTTCCCTTATTATTTCATTCTTCCCCGTTCCCCCTTCCCTACCCACTTTCATTTTTACCTTCTTCTTCCTTATTTTTCACATCCATTATCAAGGTTCTCTTCTCTCTCTTTCTATTTTCATTTTTTTTCCATTATTTTTATTTATTTATGTTTACTTTCTCTTTTTCTTTCATTATCTACATTCTATTTTCTTTTTACTTTTCCTTTTATTCATTTAATTGGAGTTAAAAATTTATTTAGGTCATTATCTTCTTTCATATTTTGCTTGTGAGTTATTATGTATTGTTTGACAATTATATATATATTACTTTTCAAAAGGGTTTCTTGCATGACTAAATTTACTATTTCCAATAACATATTCAACATGCATGCCAAGTGTTTGTGAAAACGCCCGTATGGCATTCCAAATTATTTTTACTTACTACTTTAATGCCTGTTTTTTACAAAACCCTTTTATATTTTATTAATTTAATTTAGTTGTCAATACAAACAAGTTATTAGTTTGAAAGACTTGGTAATCTAACTTGGACATTGATTGCTTGATCTATGCTACTCATGCCCTTGCCGACATGCCAATAAACATCTCGCATTCAATTGCCATCACATGCATTTGTTATATTACCTTTGATGAACTTTTCACATGTAGTCTAGACCATGTGTTAACGACATCCTTCCTTACCGAGCATTGATTACCACTCATAATATTCGCTCCCTTGCTCGAACCCTTCACTTTACACATTACTTTCTCTTCCCTTTTTCAGGATGGCCACCAAGAAAGGAAAAGAGAAAGCTACTCCCAAACCACCAGCAAGGAGAGGAACAAAAAGAGCATTAGTGGTAGAGCCATCTTCAACAGCAGTAAAGCCCTCAACAAAAAGAATCAAGAGGATCATCAAGGTCGACGAAAATGAAAAAGCCTTCCCAACAAAGGACACTGCGTGGTTTCCTATCCGCTACTGTGAGCAGATGTTTTCCATCCTGGCAGAGAGGAATTACAACAATGAATACCTTCTCATCCTCCCAAACCGCATTGCTGAATTTGTTGAGCCACAAATTGAACGAAGACAATGGGGATTCCTACGGAGACAGCCACGGTAGGTTAATCTCTCATGGGTAGTAGAATTCTACTCTAACTTTCATGTGCCAACCATGCAGTCTGTCTATGTCCATCAGAAGCAAGTCCCCATAACTGAAGAGGCCATTCAACAAGCTTTAGATTTTCCCCCTTCTCCAGAAGGATTGGACGCATTCCAAGAAGCCTCACTCAAGCGCCAGACATACCAATTTGACTGGGACACCATTCTCAGAGTTATCGCAGAACCTGGCAGCAGATGGATATACGGATACCATCGATCCCGACCAAAAGGGATATCGGCTTCAGCACTTACCTTGGAAGCTCGAGTATGGGCACATATTTTGTCTCATTACGTCTTTCCGAGCACTCACGAGTCCTTCTTCACTACAGACATGGCTGTTTTACTCTGGTGTATCCTTACAGACCAGCACCTCAATTTACCAAGACACATCCGGAATGCAATGGGACACGTACAAATTACGGGCAACTTACCTTTCCCCGCCTTGGTTTCAGATCTCGTCTCGGCAGCCGGAGTCTCCTACAGAGCTGGGGACACCAAAGTCTTCCTTCCACGGGATGATCAGTACGTCCTTAACGGAAAATATATCAGACCACCAGCAGCCACTACAAGCCAGCCTACCGAACTGGCTGAAGACATTCTTCCTTCAACACCACAAGCACCTACAACAAACCACCTGCTCCATCAGATACTCAAAAGGTTGGATCGGCAAGAACACAAAGCAAAGTTAAGAGAGCGCCGTAACAAGCGCCGATTCACATACCTCAAGGAGCTACTTATGGGAAATTACAAAGACCCAGACACCCCGGACTCCACTTCATTTACCAGCACAGGGAGCTATGACGATCCCGATGGTGGAGATGCTGCTACCCGCCCCACTTTGTTCCCGACAGATGGCACCGAGGACGGTGCAAAGCCTTAAGTGTGGGGAGGTCTGTCAGTACCTGACTTCCGGAGGTAATTTCTTTTCCTTAAAACACCAATAAAATAGGATATTTAGTTAATTTTTCTTTTGTTTAGGATAGAATAGATTGCATAGTAATAGGTTAATTGCATGCATGCTCTACTTGATTGAAAATAATAAGTTTCTTCTAAGACCCTACTTTTTGAAAAAATTTCACTAATTTAAATCAAAACCTTTGTGTAAACTTGTTTGAAGTTGTATTTGTAACATAGTTTAAAAAGCTAAGAACACACAACCTGTGAGATTTGAGCTTAATTACATGGTTACATTATTTAACCATAAATATTTTATTCTTGTGTGTTTACTTCTCTATGATTGTAATCTTATTTTGTTTCATCCTATATGTCCAATATTTAATATGTTATATTCATGCGTATGATTGAGGCCATTATTTGTTTAGCTCACTTATCCCAAATAAGCCTACCCTTTAAATTACCTTTGTCAGCCACTTTGAGCCTTTTTATCCCATTTGTTCTATATTTTACCACATTACTAGTCTTAAGCGGAAAAACAATTAAATATCCCAATTGAATCTTTGGTTAGCTTAATATAGAAATTGTGTGTTAATTAAGTATGGGAAAATTGTGAGAACAAGGGTTAATAAGGGAATGTGTCACGATAAATTAATGAGAATTTGGGTACCTACTCATGTGAAACTAGAAAAGAATTAAAAATCCATCTGCATTGATAAGCTGTGTTTATTTTTCATATAAAAAAATATAGTAATAGTAAATATTTAAATAAATAAGGGGACAAAATTACCCCAATTCTAAGTTAAGTTAAGCTCTAAGATCAATGCATATGTGATGAAAATAAGAAGAAAGTTAATGCATGAGTATGTAATGCAAAGTGAGAAATTTTTGGGTAGCTAGGCATGATTCTAGAGTTATATAGAGTATATGTATGTTAGGTGAGAGCTTAGGTTAATTAAAGATTCAATTTATAGCTCACTTAGCCATATATATATACCCTTACCCTTACCTTAGCCCCATTACAACCTTAAAAAGACCTCATGATGTTTGCATTGGTATGTTAAATATTGTTGATTGGTTAGGTGAAGAACAAATTTTAGAAAGCATGACCAGAGAAGAGTAGAGTGATTACCCTATACACTTGAGAGAATAGAGTGCACATACACCATCAGTGAGGGTTCAGTGCTTAATTCTATGTTCCCTGCTTTCATGGGCTGTCTTCTTACAATGTTACCTGTATTTACTATATGAATTGAGTTAATGAAATCTAATTTATATTTATCTTGAAGAGCTTATTTACTTTTAACCAAGTAGACAATAAGTATATAGTTGCATTTCATGAGTTTTACATTCCCTATTCATTTACTTTATCTCCTTCAACTAAGCATGAGGACATGCTAAGGTTTAAGTGTCACTACAAGAAAAAAGATTTTTAGCGACAAATTTTTAACGGCCATAATATTATTGCCATAATTTCTCCTTTTAAGATTATTTTTTAGTGGCAATTGTATTTTACCGTTAATACTATAAATTTTAACGGCAATTTAAACTATAGCCACTAAAAAAAGCTAAAATTTTAAAAATAATAACAAACTTAAATTGTTAAACCAAAATTATATCCACACTGCGTGCCTCGCCACTCTACCTCACACTAACTACTCTCAGTACTTCATTCCCCACTGAGAACCGCACACCGTTCTTCTCCTTCTTCTTCTCACATCTTCATCATTCCTTTTTCTTCTTCTCCTTCTTTTTATTTCTTCTTCTTCTTCTTCTTCATCATTCCATATTTTTCATCGCTCAAATCTCTTCCAAGTTTTCATCTCAATGTTAATCGCAATTTGAATCATTTCTCGGACAAGCTAGTGCTGATTTTGATTGAAATCTGAATCGCGCTCTAGTCATCAGGTACGCGAGTTCCTTAATCTCCCTCTCAATTCTGATTCCTGTGCTCCCAATTTGTGTTCTATCGCAACCTGGTGTTTTTTCCCAATTCTTTTTGGTACATTATACATTGCTAAAATTCAATTATCACTGTTATTCTGAAATATTTATTTGATAGGATGAATTAGGATTATTAGAATACAAAATTTAGCTTGGTAAATATCTGGTTCCACTTTTATGCTTCGATCTTTGTAAATAGGCAGAACAATTAGACCATTAATTAACCCTGAACACCTCTGACACTTTGACGCGTGCACAGATCTGGAGCAGGAGTTTAGTATTGGGAGTGGTGGTGTTTGCTTTATTCTTCGTATTTGTCTCTACAGACGATGTTGTTATGCTCACCGAAGATAACTTTGAGAAGGAGGTTGGTCAAGACAAATGGTGATTTATTTACTCTTCCTGCTCCTTCTCGTTTTGTCTATCTATGTCTCTCTACTAATCGAGAAATGGTTTATCACTGAGTATCTGAATTTTATGATTAGAAGATCTAGATTTTGATTCTTGTTTTCCATCATTCTAAATACAAGTTGAATCTGGCAACATGCTAAAATGAGTGTGTGTCTTCTTCTAACTTCTAAGTCCGAAAGAAACTCTGTGTGAGGTGTGTATTTGTCTATTTGGAAAGATTTTCATCGCATGTTTTGTTTTTGAGTTTAATTTTGTTTTTATGGGATTTTTTTTGCAGAGACCGAACAAGGGGTTGCATTAGCAATTTTGAGGGCAGTGATTGACTTCAAGAGGGAGCCATGGCCGCAGATATCAGATAGTGCTAAGAGCCTCGTGAGGCAGATGCTGGAGCCTGATCCTAAGAAGCGGTTGACAGCAGAGCAGGTTCTTAGTGAGTCACTCAGTTGTCTTGTATTTGGTTCCAGATATTGGCCCATCCATTTTGTCCCCCAAAATGTTTTAGGGATTTATGTGATAATTGTATAACCCCCCTCTTAAAATTGATTTGCACAACTTCTGTCTTTGGGAGATATTTCTATTTCATTGTGTATTTATGTTAAAAAAGGTTAATTTATTGAGATTCAGTTTAATGTGTATAGAAAGTGATTCAAGATATTTGCTGTCATTATGGTTGCAGAACATTCCTGGCTACAGAATGCAAAGAAAGCTTTAAATGTTCCGTTAGGAGATATTGTGAGGACAAGGCTTAAGCAGTTCTCTGTGATGAATAGATTTAAAAAGAGAGTTCTTCGGGTTAGTAGCATCTATTGTGGTTTATGCATAATGGATGACTTAATATCTATATACTACGTTTTTATTTTGGTGATTTATGTTTTCTTTAAATGAATGCTATAGGTGATTGCTGAACATTTATCTGTTGAAGAGGTAGAAATAATCAAAGATATGTAACTGATTGTTTTTTATACTATTCCTTTGCAGACTCTGCAGAGTTGAATCCAAATGGTGTTACTATTGTTTTGGTTTTGGTTATGATTTTTCTTTTTAAAGGGGAATTATATGTTTAATATTGTAATCTGTATAATAATATATATATTTTTCATATCAAATAAAGTGTAGAGTATGGACTACTATGTGTGCAACTAATAAGAGTGTTCTGGGTCTTTCTTCCAATGTCCTATCCTCCTACTATTATTATGTAAGCAAAATTGGTTCAATTAAGACTTTTTTTCAATTCTATCTTACTATTACTAATTCGTAATTAATCCTTTTTGTTGTCTCCTTTTAGGGCTTGGTCCCACTACCAGGATTAAACAATGAATCTTGGTGCCAAGGGCTAGATGGATTGGCTTCAAGATCTGCTGAATACTACAAGCAAGGTGCTCGATTTGCCAAGTGGTAAGTCATTCTTCTTTTATTCTAAGAAATTTTCTTGGGGATAAGATCTATCGAAATTGAATGTAACTGATTGTTTGCTTTTGTATTGTGAAATTGAATGGGGATAAGATCTATCAATTGACAATTTTTGAGCCATGAAAAATATAAAACTACTTTTGGGAGAGACATGGTTTCATGTGAAGTTAGTTTCTTGCTGTTATGTATTGGGGAGTTTGTGAAATTTGGGTTTGGGACTAATTTGCTCTGTATATAATTTAGGTAGTAACATAATTCAATTCCCATCCTCTTCAGCTAGAGTTTGGTTATGGTCATTGATTACTGATTACTGATTACTGATTACTAATCGAAGCATGATCTCATTTAATATACTGTATGGAAATAGCTGACACTATTAGTAAAAATGAACATTGGGAAAAAAATCTTTCAAATACCTAATTAAATTATTTGTTGTGTAATTATTATTATTATATGTTTTCTGCTTCTTTGAAAGAAATTGCTCTTAGTTAAAACCATTATTTTTGTTGCTGACAGAACTAATAGAGTAACAAAAATAGTCCAATCCAAAAAGAAAACCATACAAACAGTATTGAGCCAAAAAAATATAGAGGGTGAGATATGAGATAAAGGGGTAGAAGCAGTATTTGTGTTTCTCGTAAAGTGAATTTTGACATGATTTGTTACGTTCCAAAGTAGAGTTGACACGTGTGTTTGTGTGAGTTGTAGGCATTAAATAACCATGGTAATTGGGAGTGAGTGATATAGGGATTGAAGAGAGCATGCATTTGCATTGTGAATTAAAAGGAGCACATGGAATTCAACCTTCTCTGCTGATTCCATCTCAATCCAAGCACAAGCAGAAGCAGCTACACCTCTCCCACGTGTTGTGATCTCATTGGTTTGAATAGCGGTAGTGCTCAGCTTGCTTTCTTTACATTTGCATCCCATCATCATCACCCTCAGATCTGAAGCTTTAATTTCACTCCCATCACCATGGCTGAGAAGGTATGTATATCATATCTTATCTTATAGATAATCAATTAATTGAAGTCACTATAGTTTCTAATTGGAGCACATTTATGCATTCAATATAGGTGACTATAATGAAGCTCAAGGTTGACCTTAAATGCCACAAATGCTACAAGAAGGTCAAGAAGGTTCTCGCTAAGTTCCCTCGTCAGTTCTCTTTTCTCTTTTCTTTCTTAACAATTTAGTCTTAGTTGTGCTCATGGTTTTGCTCTTTGAGATCTTTTGGTATAGACATAAACGACAGCACCAGGCCATCCTGTTTATTGGTGGTAGGTAGCACAACATAACAGTTCTATATGGAGAAATAGTTAGTTATGATTTTTGCTCTGCTGCAGAATATAAGGAAGAGGGAATTGTCAGCTTGGGAAATCTCAAGACTTTCACGTTCAGAGAGCTCCAACAGGCAACAGATAGTTTCAGTTCCAAGAACATACTTGGGGCTAGAGGTTTTGGCAATGTTCATAGGGAAAAATTTGCTGGTGACGGCTCTATGGTGGCAGTGAAAAGACTGAAGGATGTCACTGGAAGTTCTGGTGAATCACTGTTTCGAACAGAATTGGAGATGATCAGTTTGGCAGTTCATCGCAATTTACTTCGCTTAATTGAATATTGTGCTACTCCTAATGAAAAGCTTCTGGTTTATCCTTATATGTCTAATGGCAGTGTGGGCATCCAGGCTTAGAGGTAGGTTTATCTCACTACCCCACAAAGCATGTGATCACACAGTGTTTGTTACTATATATTTTAGTAGAACTTAGTTATGTAGTCTTCGTTTTGCATTTAAATCCTGTTATGGTCTTTGATATGCACCTATCACACAGGTTTCATTTTGTTTGATTATTTTGTGATCCAGGACATGGTTGTATTTATGATTCATTGCAACTTGCTCACAAGTGTATACTTAAGAGAAATTTGTATATCAATATTTTGAGTTTAATGAAATATCTCATTTTGTAGTAATTAATTTCAGTATATTTATATTATGCATAATAATAATAATTGATGGCACAAATAATTGGGATTCTAGAAAAAAAAGTAGTTCGTTATTTCTAAGAAAATGAGTATAATATAACTAAAAAAAATCTTAAGATTTTAGCGGCAATAGTAATGGCAACTAAAAGTAAATAACATTACAATTTTAGAATATTTTTAGTAGCCATATAAATTTCCGGTAAAATGAATTTTGGCGGCAATAGTAATGGCCCCTAAAAGTAAATAACATTGTAATTTTGGAATTACTTTTGGTGGCCATATAAATTGCCAAAAAAATGGCCACTAATAGTTATACACTTTTTGCGGCCATTAAAAAGGTCTTTACCGGCAAATGTTATAATTGTCACTAAAACCTTTTAGCGGCGAAGCATAAGAAGGCTAATGTCTAATTGCCGGTAAATGTATTAGCGGCTATTTTTATTGCCGCTAAAAGTAAAATAAATGGCCGCTAAAAGTGATTTTTCTTGTAGTGTGTGGGGAGGTTGATAAACCATTATTTTATGATTTATATTGTGTTTAATTGTGTGGTTTTATCAATTCTTTACCCACTTATTCATATGATAAGCATGTATTTACAACTCCTTCCCAAAATCACTCCATGGTTGAAAACTTGCTTCCTAGAGACTTTCAATTATGTATTTTAATTCTTCTTTATCCCATCCGATGCCGTGATCCGTGTGTTAAGTGTTTCAGGCTTCATAAGGCACGAATGACTTGGAAATTGGAGAGGAGACTTGCAAAAATGGAAGGAACACAAGAAACTAAGGAGATGACCAGCGAGCAATGACGCAAGCGCATGGCCCACGTGAACGCGCGACATGGAGAATTCGCAACGACGCGGACGCGTGCCTGACGTAAACGCGTGGATTGGAGTCTACACGAATGACACGAACACGTGAACCACGCGAACGCGTGACAAGAAAAATCGCTGAATGACGCGAAAGCATAGACAACACATACGCGTGACCTGCGCGATCTGTAGAAATAACAGAATACGCTGGGGGCGATTTCGGGCCGCATTTTAACCCAGTTTTCGGCCCAGAAACACAGACTAAACCTAGGAAACATTCTAAAACTCAAGGAGGCATCCACACACATAGAGATTCATCACATTAGGATTACTCTTAGTTTTAGATCTAAATCTAGATTAGTGTTACATTGATAGTTTATGCTTTTGCTTTGGATTGTGGATGTTGAAGAGCCATTACTTCTGTTGAAGACATTACTTTAGTTTGTTTCTTTACTCCCTTATTTTTAATTAATTACTCATTGACTCTGTTTAGATAATTATGTTGCGTTTTAAATTTATTAATATATGAAGTTATTTTTATTTAATTAATTTAAATTTTCTATTTTATTTTATTTCATTATGTCTTCTCATATTTTTATGATTATTTCTTTCATGTCAATGGAGTAAAATTTCTACTTGACATGGGGTTGATTAAAAGGAGATACTTGAGTTAGAATGTTCAAGTGCTTGGTTGAATTGGACGTTGTTAGCTAATTCCAACTTTACGAAAGATTGCAAGAGATTTTTTAGCCATTCCCATTTCTACTGTTGCCTCAGAGTCTGCTTTTAACACTGGTGGTCGAGTTATACATCCACATCGCAATAAATTGGATTGTGAACTTGTTGAGGCGTTAATTTGCACTCAGCATTGGATACACTCTTCAGGTAAAAGTACTAATAACTCAAATTTTATTTCCTATTAAAGTTCAATTTTATGTTAAATTTAACTCTTGTGAATTGTTGGTTGATATAATATAGGTAAATCAGGGTCGAAAATTCCAATTCCTTGGGACTATGTGATGGAAATGGAGATTTAGGAGTTTAGGTAATTATTTTTTTATTATGTCAAATTCTTATTAAATATATGGTATTGTTTATAATGTATGTTAACATATTCATGTTTGTGTCGTATTTTAACAGAGAACATGGAGTTATTTGTTGGAAGCTGAAGACTTTATTTTATGGCTTTTTTTAACAATGGAAGTTGTATTTTAAAATTTCATTTTATGGACTATGATAATTTGATTTTATATTTCTTTACTTGTAAGTTGTAATCTTGAATTTTGTGTTGTAATTTTCATTTTGTGGACTATGTTAAACTTGATTTTGTGTTGTAATTTTTATTTTGTAGTTTTTTTTATGTTTTTTTTTTAATTTTTTATGGTAATTTTCATATAAATGTTCAATATAAGCAGATGGGGAATGGGACCCGCGGAGAACACGGGTAACGTGGGGAATGGGGATGGGGTAATTATCCCCCATGGCGGGGAATGGGGCGGGGACGGGGACAAAATTTGAGGGCGGGGACGGGGAGCAGGGAGGCATCTCCCGCCTCCGCCCCGCCCCATTGACATCCCTAACCTACTAACAATAGACCTCCCTAAGGGAGAGGACTAGGAATTGAGGGTGAGAGTTAGTTTAATCACCATACTTTTCCTTATTTATTAAGGGGTAACCGAGTGAGAACAACAACCTTTTTACACTATACTACACTTGAGAAGATTCCAACAAGGATAGAAATTCCATTTAATTATTCTCCCAATCAAGGCCTTTTATTTAGAGTATCAATAATTATTCTTAGTTTATTTTTATTGCCTTAATTCACAATTATTTTAATTGCTCATTATCAAACTCAATTTTCTGGGAATTTTCTGATTAATAAATTAGCACTCTCTCCTGCAACTCGTTGGAAGACGACCTGAAACTCATACTCCCAGTATTTTATTTCTAACATTTGTGACAACCCTTTTTTTTTTAAATTGGTGAGGCAAATCTTAACCAGTTAAAAGCTATACGTGCAACGCTGTCCTCTTAATTGAAATCTCTAAATTGGTCAACTTCTACCACGCATCAGTTACCATATACTTGTAATAAATACAAGTAGATCATTTTTTAACATATACACCATTAAACCTACTATACATATTTTTTTTTTATTTTTCAGCCTAACTTTTACCTCATCAAATACTCAAAGTCAAGTAAAAAAAAGCCTAGTCCTTGGAAAATGACCCAAAAATTATAAGAGATGATATAATACCATTATAATAAAAACACAAAAATCTGTCTAATATTCCGTTAAAAAATATTATTTATGTGGTAATATGGAGAATATATTATTTTGAGAAATATAAACAAATATTTTGGAGAATATTTAAACAATAATTATATATACCCAAAATTAAATATGTACTAATATAAACAAATATTAGTTAGGCATGGGGAGCAGATAATATATCCCATAATATGATAATGTAAAACAATATTTAATATATAATTAATTAATTTAATATATAATATATACCTATTTATACTTATTAAATAATTATCTTATTCCATAATTACATACATATATTATTAATTATATATCTTATGTATATAACAATATATTATTAAATTATATTCTCAATATATTATAATATTTATAATATAAAATATATTTGTTATAATTTAGTTTATATTAATTATATTAGTCATTTATCTTTTATTATATTTATTATAATATATTATGTTTAATAATATATTTGCTTATTATAATTATTACTTAAATTAATGATTATATGGATAATTAGTTATAATTATAGATACCTATTAATTATTTAAATATTTACATAATTATTATAATTTAAATATATTGGTTAATAATTATAGTAATAATTATATTAAGTATAATTATATAATTAAAATAATATTGTATAATTAATGTAAATATTACTATAATGACCACAATATTTATATATTAATTACATAATTATTCTTATACTATTAAGATAATATGTAATAATAAATAATAGGATTTATCATATTATTACTAATATATACTTGGGATTATCCCTATTATATACCATTAATAGATTTTATTAATAGGGATAAATAATTATTAGTATATGCTAAAAATGATAGAAAACCTAATTATTATAACTTAATCCTATTATATAATTAACATATTTTATACTGATAATATAGTATAATAATTAGGTTAATTAATATTTAATAATATAAGCCTATACTATAAATAATTATATTAAAATATTGATAACTATGTATAATAACATAATTAAGTAAATATTAACTAATGATTACATATTATATATATTTTAGATAATTATATAATTAATGTTATATAATTTACCCTAATATATATATGTTTATATAATGCTAATCATAGAATTAGGTTACATAATTATGTTAGTTATTATAATATAGGGTTATACTAAATTATTTAGGGTTAACCTATTATTTACTAGTTTACATATTTATTAAATATGATAATTATAACCAAGTTAATTTATAGGTAATAATATGTATAAATATGTGTCATAACTAGTATTTATTAATTTTATAGTATAAATATATTAGGTTTAATTATTCTGTTGGTCCTTATAGTTTCGCGAAATTTTCAATTAGGTCCCTATACTTTTTTTCTTTTAATTGAGTCCTTGTACCAAATTTTTTTTAATTGGGTCCCTACACTTTTTTTTTTCTTTTATTTAGGTCCTGTTCCGGGGGTTACCTGAAATTGGAGGTCGATCTCGGATGAGATCTTCTGCACTGGTCGGAGCCGATGTGTCCGGTCGGTGGATGACGGCCAGAGCGGGTGCTTCCGACTTGTGGGATTGACTGCACTGCTGGTCCTTCGTCACCGGAGAGTGGGGGGTACCTGCAAGAGACTCTGATGCTTAAGTTAGCATGGGTATTAAGCAGGTTTTATGTAGAATCAGAGTATGAGTTATACTTGGGTGCTCCAGTGTATTTATAGTAGTTGTAGAGTGACCTTTCTAGATAAGATAAGTTAGTTATCTTATCTTATCTTTATCTTTGAGTTGAGGTCAGCTTATCTTCAAGGGAACCGTCCTTATCTCTATAGGCTTGGACGGCCTTTGGATTTGGGTCGTGTTCCTCTACTTGGGCCCTTTATGGGCTTTCCTGTCGATTTGGCCGAGTTCTTTAAGAAGAAGTCGGTCCGCTTGACCTGAAGAGGTCGGTCGCTTTGTCGTTAATCATCCCAGGTCGGATAGCTCGACCCAGGGTATGAACAGTGCCCCTGCTTGAGCTCGGTCTTCTTTGTCGAGGTTGAGTCCTCAACTTCGGTCCTTCTTGTAGCGAAGCCGAACTCAAGCATTTTGTCGACTCCTTTTTGTAGCAGCTTTTGAATGTAGAACGTTTTTCCTCTATAGGCGCGCGCTTTTGTATTAGTGCTTTTTTGGGAATGCAAGCGGTTTTAATATCCGCATTTAATTGGCATTTAATTGCCCCATTTCCCCTAACTTCTCTATTTTTGAATTTTGCATTCAAGAAACGGTTTCTCTCCTTCGCCCTTTTCATAACTTCTTCGCACTTATTCATTTTCTGCCTTCCACATTTCAACTTTTCTTGCGACGTCGCTTGGTGATTTTCTGAAGCTTCTGTTTTCGCCTGGAGTTTTGTAGTTTCGTGTTTCTCTTTGTGATACTGCTTTTGTTCGTGCTTTTTTGCTCGTGAGAGGGCAATTCCAGATTTCGTCTTCCATCCTTAATTTCCCTGAAGCTTTTGCTACTTTTTCCAGGTTGGTACTAGCTTCCTGCTTATTTCATAGCTTCGTCTTCAGTTTTTTAGTGAAGCTTTGATTTCGCATGTTTGAAAGTTTGAATCTTTTTCGTGGTCCTGTGTTTGCTTGTCACTGTAATGTGTTTTTCCTGACTTTCTTTTACGCATTCTCTTGGCATTTCCATCGAGGCTTTCTAGGGTTTTGTTGTTGCTTCAGGTTGTTTCCTGTTTGATATCGATAGAAAATCTGCATCTGTTCCTCACTTTGTTTGGAGATTTCTTTTTTATTCTGACAAAGTTTGCACCTTTGATGATTTCTACTTGGTGTGTTCGATGTTAGTGCTTGTTCTTTGCTGATGATTTTTTGCTTGATTTTGAAAAAGTTTGCGCCTTTGCTATTTTTCCGCTGATAAACTGTAGGAGGGTGGACCTTTTACATTTTTTGCTTCCTTTGTTTTCTTTCTGGATTTTATTTTGATGAGTTCCGGTATGTAGGTTGTAGAAATAACTTAAAGACCTTGCTTTGTTTACTGCCTCCAAGGGATGCCCCAAGACCTTTGTCTTGAGTCTTGGGGTTTTTCCTTTTTGTTTATCCACCGTCGAGATGTTTTGCCCTCTGTCCGAGATGTTTTTAAGTAATCCCTTCTTCCTTTCTTTTTGTAGGATTTAGTTGAACTCATGTCTTCCCGAAAGAACATTGTAGAGATGCCTTCCCAGGTTCCCGCGGGTATGGCCGATTGGGTGGACTCCATGGTTCTCATGTGTGTCTCGCTGGTTGATTCTGAATTTTGTGCTCAGCTTAGGCAGTTTCATAGTGTCTGTAGTAATTCTGGTGATGAGAAGAACTATGAACTTGTCTCTCCCTCTTCTGACGAGAGAGTCTGCTTTTCAACTCGGGTTGTTGATGGTCGCCCTTTCTTTTATGCCTATGATTTTTTCTTTGGTCAGCTGGGTATCACCCTTCCTTTTACCAAATTTGAAACCGACCTGTTGTGGTCTTGTAATGTTGCCCCTTTCTCAACTTCACCCTAATTCCTGGGGTTTTATTAAAATTTTCCAATTGCTGTGCAATGGTTTTAGTATTCCTCCTTCCCAATCTCTCTTTTTCTATCTGTTTGTCTTGACTAAGCCCGGTGTGGTAAAAAAGAAGTCAGCTTGGGTCTCCTCTTGTTCTACCCAGGGAAAGAAGGTTTTTTCCATGTTTGACGAGTCGTTCCGTGATTTTAAAAACTACTTTTTCAAGGTCTGAGCTGTTGAAGGAGCTCGGCCCTTTTTTCTGGATGAAAATGACGAACCTGCTTTTCCCTTGGAATGGCAAAAAGACGTGAAGGTCTCCAGGTATTCGTGGGAGATGTTGGATGATGCTGAGCGGGCCTTTGTGACTATCTTGGAAGAACGCTGGGGTCAACCTCCCCATCTCGACACAAAGAAATTTCTAACCAATCCTTCTCTTCTTCAAACTGAACTAGATATCTTTGTGTTTTCTTTATTATCCGTGTATGTTGCTTGTAGCTGTCTTTCCGACTTGTTCGACTTGTAACTGATTTTCTGTTTTATTTGCAGAGGCAATGAAGAATAGTGAATCCATGAAAGCTTTTAAGAGGGCGCAGAGGGCGACTGCTGCCAGAAATGTTGCTGCCAAGGCGGCTGGGGAGGGATCCTCCCAAGTGCGCGAGAAGCCATCAACGCAGAGTTCCGCCGGGGTGAAGAAGGTGATCCCTACACCCCAAGTTCGTTTGGTAGATCCTCACGTCACCTCTGCTGCTCCTTCTATTGCTCCTCCCAATAAAAAACAAAAGACTGCTGAGCCCTTTGACCTCGATGCTCCTGATTTTAATGCTATTAAATTCGTGGATCAACAAATCGGTCCCTACGGCGCTCTCTCCATGGACGATGTGTCCATCCTCCACCACTTGGAGTTAATGGCCCGAAATCATGTGAAGATGGCATATATGTCGGTTGCCATATATCGGACTGCTCAGAATCTCCTTCTCCACGCTACTAAGGCGTTTATGGAGGAGTCGAAACAAGAGTTTGATCGGATGAAGGAGTTAAAGGAGGAGCTTGAGACGAAGGTAGCGAAGCTGGAGAAGGACTTGAAGAATGAGGAGGCAAGTTCTCAGTCATTGGCGGCTTCTTTGAGGTTGGCTGAGGACGCAATCCTGATGCACAAGGAGAGTTACCTTTCATCTTATTGGGAGGTGATGCGCCTGAGGGGGGAGCTTGACAGTGTTCGGGAAGATTATGCTGAGCTCCAAAGTCATCTCGTTGGCAGCGTGACTACTGCTTATGAGAATTTGAGGGAGCAAGTTCAGGTCATTGCTTCCGAGGCCGACCTTACCCTTTTTAGCCTGGATAATATAGTCAGGGATGGCAAGATTGTCCCTGATGATGAGGGTGATGATGATGATGTTGTTCCTCCCTCTGTGTCTTCTACCAAAGTGCCGACCTCTTCGGTTCCTCCTGCTGTGCCCGACTCGGATTGCCAGATCCTGAATCGGGAGGATGGAACTGTGGATGCTGTGCCGATCCAGACTCGCCCTCCTTTTCCTTGTCCTGATGCTGCCAAGAAGGCTCCTGATGCTTGCTGATCTTCTTCTTGAAAATTTGTGTAGTTGGCCCAGCTTGTGGGCTCTTTTAGAACTTTTTTATTTATTTGCCGACGCTTCCTAGTTGCTTGTCTAGCAACTTTTTATTTTGAAAAACAAAAGGTAACTTGTTATCTTTTTGTGGTAGGTTTTGGTGGCCTTTCAGGCCTTATAACTTTATAGAGTAGAAGTAGTTGTTTGACTTGACATCTTTTTTGTTTTTCTATTGATGTTTGAAATCTTGCTGCTCGACCTCCTTGGATTAATTTGTTGTTTGTAGCTTGAATCCTTTGAGGTTACGATTTGTGGGGTCCAACTTGTTTCTCAGTTTTCCGTATTTGTGGCCGGTTCCTTTGCGTTGGTCCCTTTCTAAGTTATTATTGTAATTCTCTCTTTCAGAGATTACTTTTATAACTTGTTTGTAGGAGATTGACTTTGTCAGGTCGATCTCTTTTTAAGTTATTTTTGTAATCCTCTTTCTTGGACCTTTGTCAGGTCTCTTTTAGGGATTACTTTGATAACTTTTTGGTAGTAGGAGTCCGACTTGGTTATGTCGGTCTCCCTTAAGTTATTTTTTGTAGTCCTCTTTCTTGGATCTTTGTCAGATCTCTTTCAGGGACTACTTTGATAACTTTTTGGTAGTAGGAGTCCGACTTGGTTATGTCGGTCTCCCTTAAGTTATTTTTTGTAGTCCTCCTTCTTGGATCTTTGTCAGATCTCTTTCAGGGACTACTTTGATAACTTTTTGGTAGTAGGAGTCCAACTTGGTTATGTCGGTCTCCCTTAAGTTATTTTTTGTATTCCTCTTTCTTAGATCTTTGTCAAATCTCTTTCAGGGACTACTTTGATAACTTTTTGGTAGTAGGAGTCCGACTTGGTTATGTCGGTCTCCCTTAAGTTATTTTTTGTAGTCCTCTTTCTTGGATCTTTGTCAGATCTCTTTCAGGGACTACTTTAACTTATTACATTATTCTGTGTTCATCTTTGCCGATTTGTAGAAAGTGGTTGTCATCTTTAGATCGTCCTTTGGGTGAATCGCGTTTTCACCTTTATCGGACGGTTGTCTTTATCGTGATCGTGCAGTGAAATTCTTTTTCACTTTCTGCCGATCTGTTGCTTTATAATCGGACGATGAATGCTTCAGATTAATGCGTCTTGAAATCTTTGTAGAATATCTAAAATATATTTTATTTAAAGGAAAATTGCAAATAGATATATATGGGATTGTCTGAGTCTCAACCTGGTGCCTCATTAAAAAACCTTTTCAGGAAAAAGAGTGCATCCAATGATGAGATCTTTTATCTCTTCTTAACTGTAGTACTTTCTTAGGTTGCAAGCGTGCCACGAACTAGGAAGCTCTCGTCCATCGAGTTCAGACAGTCTGTAGTAGCCCTTTCCAAGTACTTCTACAACTCGGTAGGGTCCTTTCCAGTTTGCTGCCAGCTTTTCCTCTCCTGGTCGAGTTGTTCCGATATCGTTTCGGATTAGGATGAGATCATTCTCTGCAAAACTTCTCGGCACTACCTTTTGATTATATCTGGAATCCATTCGGCGCTTTAAAGCTTCTTCCCTGACCCGAGCTCTTTCCTGGAGTTCGGGTAACAAGTCGAGCTCTTCTCTCTGAAGTTGGGAGTTTGCTCCCTCATTGTAGTGAACTACTCTGGGCAACCCTTCCTCAATCTCTACTGGAATCATCGCCTCTATTCTGTATGCTAATCGAAAGGGGGACTCCTTCGTGGTGGAATGTGGCGTTGTTCGATATGCCCATAGGACCTGTGGAAGCTCTTTTGCCCAGGCTCCCTTTGCATCTTGTAATCTCCATTTTAATCCGGCCAGTATGACTTTGTTAGCAGCTTCGGCCTGTCCATTGGCTTGTGGATGTTCAACGGAGGTGTACTGGTGCTTTATATTCAAGTCGGCTACTAGTTTTTTGAAGCCTGCATCTGTGAATTGAGTGCCATTGTCTGTGGTTATTGAATATGGAACCCCGAACCTTGTGACAATATTTCTATATAAGAATTTCCGGCTTCTTTGAGCGGTGGCATTGGCTAGGGGCTCTGCCTCGATCCACTTTGTAAAGTAATCTACCCCTACTATGAGGAATTTAACTTGTCCTGATCCCTGTGGGAAGGGGCCGAGAAGATCGAGTCCCCATTTTGCAAACGGCCAAGGCGAGGTCACGCTGATGAGCTCTTCTGGCGGGGCGATATGAAAGTTGGCATGTTTCTGACATGGTGGGCATGTCTTTAAAAATTCTGTGGCTTCTTTCTGTAGAGTTGGCCAATAAAATCCCGCCCGGAGTTTTTTTGGGCGAGAGCTTGTGCTTCGAGATGATTGCCACAAATGATGCCGTGTATTTCTTCTAGCACTTTCCTTGTGTTGGAGGTCGGCACGTATTTTAGTAAAGGTGTTGAGATTCCTCTTTTGTACAGGACGTTGTTTATGATGGTGTAGTACTGTGCCTCCCTTTTTAACCTCTTTGCCTCCTTTTCTTCTGTGGGGAGCATTCCTGTTTTGAGGTAGTTGATTATAGGGGTCATCCATCCTTGGTCCTGACTTGTTATAGTCAGGACTTTTTTCTCTTCCGAGATTGACGGGTTCTGCAACATTTCCTGGATGAGGCTTCTATTGTTACCCCCTGGTTTGGTGCTGGCTAGTTTTGAGAGTGCATCAGCTCGGGCATTTTGTTCACGGGGTATGTGGCAGATCTTATACTCCCCGATTTGTCCGAGATGTTCCTTGATTTTATCCAAATACTTTTTCATGGTGGGATCTTTGGCTTGGTAGCTCCCTGTTATTTGTGATGTAACCACTTGTGAATCGCTGTAAATGTTGAGTTTTTGAGCTCCGACCTCTTTAGCTAGCTTCAAACCAGCTAATAATGCTTCATATTCCGCCTGGTTGTTTGAGGCTGGGAACCCGAACTTGAGGGAGAGCTCAACTTGGGTTCCTTGGTTGCTTTCTATTATCACGCCTGCACCGCTTCCAGTTTTATTTGAAGAACCATCCACGTAAAGGTTCCATTCTGTGGGGGTTTCTAGGGCATCTGTGAATTCTGCGATAAAGTCGGCCAAATATTGTGATTTGATTGCTGTCCGAGCTTCATATTGGAGATCAAATTCTGACAAATCGACTGCCCACTGTAGAATTCTGCCTGCTAGATCTGTTTTCTGCAATATTCCTTTTATGGGCTGGTTAGTTCAAACCTTAATGGTATGAGCCTGGAAGTACGGGCGGAGTCGTTGAGATGTTAGGATAAGAGTATAGGCAAATTTTTCTATTTTCTGGTAGTTTAGCTCGGATCCCTGTAGTGCCTTGCTAATGAAGTAGACAGGTTGTTGCCCATTTTCGTCTTCTCTGACTAGTGCCGAGGCTATTGTCTGGTTCCCTACTGCGAGATACAATATGAGCGGTTCTCCTCCTCGTGGTCGGGATAGGATAGGTGGCCGCCCTAAGAACTCCTTGAAGTCTTGGAAGGCTTGCTCACATTCTGTCGTCCATTCGAACTATTTTCCCTTTCTTAAAGTAGCATAGAAGGGGAGGGATTTTATCGCAGCTCCTGCTAAGAATCAGGATAGGGCGGCCAATCTCCTGTTGAGTTGTTGTACTTCTTTGACACAGGTTAGGCTCTTCATGTTGAGTATGGCTTGACATTTGTCTGGATTTGCTTCAATTCCCCTTTGTGTGAGCATGAAACCTAAGAATTTTCCTGCTTCTACTGCGAAGGTGCATTTTGCGGGATTGAGTCGCATGTCGTGCTTCCTTATGGTGTCGAATACTTGAGCCAGGTCGGATAATAATGTGTCTTCGCTTTGTGTCTTTATCAACATGTCATCCACATAAACTTCCATGATTTTTCCGATGTGATCTGAGAAGACTTTATTCATTAGCCTTTGATAAGTAGCTCCTGCGTTCTTGGGACCAAAAGGCATCACGATGTAGCAGTAGTTTGCCTTTGGTGTTAAGAACGAGGTCTTTTCCTGATCTGGTCGATACATGGGGATTTGGTTGTATCCCGAGTATGCGTCCATAAACGAGAGGTATCTGTATCCGGAGGAAGCATCTACCAGGGCGTCGATGCTTGGGAGTGGGTATGGATCTTTTGGGCAGGCCTTGTTGAGATCGTTGTAATCGGTGCACATTCGCCACTTCCTGTTTGATTTTTTCACCAAGACGACGTTGGCTAGCCATAGTGGGTACTTGACTTCTCTTATAAATCCTGCCTCCAGTAGTGCTTGTACTTGTTCTTCCACAGCTTTGGATCGTTCTGGCCCGAGTTTCCTTCGTCTCTGCTGCACCAGTTGAGATCCTGGGTAGACCGCCAACTTGTGGCACATTAGCTTAGGGTCTATGCCTGGCATGTCTGCGTCTTTCCATGCGAAGAGATCGACATTATCTCATAAGAATTGTATCAGTAATTCTTTTGAGTCTCCTCTGAGGATCGTGCCAATATTGGTTGTTTTGTCCGAGGTGTCTCCGATTTGAATCTTCTCTATCTCACCTTCTGGTTGCGGACGGAGTTCTTCTCGTTGCTGGACTCCGCCCAGTTCAATTGCATGAAACTCTTCTCCCCTGCCTCTAAGTTTTAGACTTTTGTTATAACAGCGGCGTGCTATCTTTTGATCTGCTTTTATCGTGGCTATCCCCTCTGTGGTTGGGAATTTTATGTATAGATGTGGAGTTGAGACTATTGCGCCGAGTTGATTAAGTGTTGTCCGACCTATTAGAGCATTGTAGGCTGAACTTACGTCGACCACGATGTAGTCTATCTTGAGGGTCCGAGATTGGGTCCCTTTTCCGAAGGTTGTGTGTAGCGATATGTATCCCAGTGGTTGTACTGGGTATCTCCTAATCCAAACAGACTGTTCGGGTATGCTCTAAGCTCCTTTTCATCTAAGCCAAGTTTGTCGAAGGCTGTTTTGAATAAGATGTCGGCAGAACTCCCTTGGTCCACTAGTGTGCGATGTAGATTGGCGTTTGCCAGTATGACAGTGATGACCATGGGATCATCGTGTCCCGAGATGATGCTGGATGCGTCCTCTTTAGTGAATGTTATCGCAGGGATGTCGGGTGCTTCCTCCTTTCCCTCGACCTGATATACTTCTTTGAGATATCTTTTTCGAGATGATTTGGAGATCCCTCCTCCTACAAATCCGCCGTGTATCATGTGAACGTGTCTTTCTGGTGTCCGAGGTGATCGTTCAGTTCGTCCGTCATCCTCGTCCCTTCGTCTTTTTCTTTGGTCATCATCTCGGGTAGCCAGAAATCGATCTAATCTTCCTTCTCTCACCAATTTTTCTATGATATTCTTTAAGTCGAAGCACTCGTTGGTGGAGTGCCCTCGAACTCGATGGTATTCACAATATTCCTTCCGGTTTCCCCCTCCTCTTTTGCATTTGACTGGTCGCGCCGGGGGAATTTTCTCTGTATGACAGACTTCTTTGAACACGTCGACCAGGGATGCCCTCAGAGGAGTGTAATTATGGTACTTTTTGATTTTCTCCCACTGTCGATCTTCTTTCTTTTTGGATTCCTTGTCTTTATCTCGGTAGGGGTCCAGATTTTGAGGTTTCTCCCAACCGAGCGTTTTCTTCCATGTTAATGTATTTTTCTGCTCGCTCCTGTGCTTTGTCTAATGAGGTAGGGTACTTCTTTGATATAGATTGGCTAAATAGTCCCTCTCGTAGGCCATTGATGAGTCCCATGATGGCGGCCTCTGTTGGTAAGCTTTGTATGTCCATGCATATTTTGTTGAATCTTTCCATGTAGTTGCGGAGGCTCTCCTGATCTCCTTGCTTGATCCCCAGTAGACTAGGGGCATGCTTGGCTTTATCTTTCTGGATGGACTTTGGAGGTAAGTTGTTGAACCATCGGATTGCTGTCTTCGTGAGAGTTGTTGGAAAAGCTTTGCAGTGAACGGCGTCTGAGGAGTCAGTAAAGTACATTCTGCTTCTGAAATTGTTGAGATGGTGGTTGGGATCTGTGGTACCATCATATAAAGTCATATCTGGGAGTATGAAGTCCTTTGGGATTTTGGTTTTCATGATCTCCCTGGTGAATGGATCCTGTTCTTTACGTGAGCTTTCTTCAGGAGTGATCCGAGGGGCCTTCGATGTGAGATCGGCTTCTAATTGCTGTAATTTTTCTTCCAATTCTCGACGTCGCTGTATCTCTCTTTGTAGATCCTTTCCGATTTCTCGTTGTTGTTGGGTTTCTTTTTCAAGTTGCTTCAAGCGATCTTGAAGTGCTTCTATTGCTCCCGGGTTTGCTGGATTCTTGTCTCCATTGGATTCCGGGGTGCCTTTTAGTAGGGTGTCCGCGTTTTTGTGTGGCGTTCTGTTTTCTAGATCTGAATTATGATCGTTGTCATGGTTGTCCGCCATGATGTTGGGATGACTTCCAGGTTCCCGGCAACGACGCCAATATTCCGGGGGTTACCTGAAACTGGAGGTCGATCTCGGATGAGATCTTCTGCACTGATCGGAGCCGATGTATCCGGTCGGTGGATGACGGTCGGAGCGGGTGCGTCCGACTTGTGGGATTGACTGCACTGCTGGTCCTTCGTCACCGGAGGGTGGGGGGTACCTGCAAGAGACTCCGATGCTTAAGTTAGCATGGGTATTAAGCAGGTTTTATGTAGAATCAGAGTATGAGTTATACCTGGGTGCTCCAGTGTATTTATAGTAGTTGTAGAGTGACCTTTCTAGATAAGATGAGTTAGTTATCTTATCTTATCTTTATCTTTGAGTTGAGGTCAGCTTATCTTCAAGGGAACCGTCCTTATCTCTATAGGCTTGGACGGCCTTTGGATTTGGGTCGTGTTCCTCTACTTAGGCCCTTTATGGGCTTTCCTATCGATTTGGCCGAGTTCTTTAAGAAGAAGTCGGTCCGCTTGACCTGAAGAGGTCGGTCGCTTTGTCGTTAATCATCCCAGGTCGGATAGCTCGACCCAGGGTATGAACAGGTCCCTATACCAATTCTTTTTTTTTTAGTTGGGTCCTTATAAAATTAAGCCAATTACTACTAAGAGGGACTTAATTGAAAAAAAAATTAGTGCAGGGACCCAATTAAAAAGAAAAAAACGTATAGGAACATAATTAAAAATTTTACGAAACTATAGGAACCAACAGAATAATTAAACCAATATATTATCTAGTATTATTATTCAGTTTAAAAACTAGGGTATAATTTATTAACCTAATAGGGTAATATCATATATACTAATTATATACGATATTATATACCAATATGATAATATGATATATTAATATACTAATTAATTATAGGTTATTAAGTTATATTACCTATATAATATTATTAGTATATTAATAATATTAATAATAGTAAATATCACATATAGTTATATTAATTATTAGTATATAAGTTATATACTAATTTCTTAATAACCTAATAGTAAATATACAAATATATTAATATACTAATTCTAGGAAATATATGATAATATATAATTAATAAATAATAATATATTAACTATTATAATTAGGTTATATTAGTATATATTAATTTAGGTTATAATAGTCTTCGATAGTATTACCCTATAAGTTTATTATATTAGTAAATATAGAGAAATTATTTTTAGGTATATCTTATTACTAAATAGTTTATTATTTATAATTTATAATTTTGTAACTATTATTAATATATAAATAGTATACATTATTTTATCCTATGTGTCATAACTATTAATAAATATTACTGGATTGTACCCTATTATAAGGTTAAGTTACCATTAATTATGTAACTTATGTCTAATATATTGGTGCCTATTAATGTTATATCTTAATATGACCTAATATTAGGTTAAAATATATTTACTCTATTATATTGTGATAAAAATATTGTGATAATACATATTTAATAGATTACCTAATAGACATATTATTCAATATTTCACTACAAGAAAAATACTTATTTAGCCACACTTTTTTAAAGTTACATTTAAAAAGCGTAGCCTATTCATAGAATAGGCTACGCTTTTCTCCGTTTTACAATTTTATGGGAGAATAGGAAACAGAGTTGTGACATCACTTAAAAAGTGTCTCCTTAGATATTATAAAGATCATTTATAAAGCGTAGCCTTTTCTTAATATCTATAGGTATACTTTTTTCACAAAAGAAAACACTTTTTAAGAGTAGTTCAATAGCTATGTTTTGGATACGCTTACGAAACGATTTCCTAATCTAAGCACGCTATAACCTTAATGAAATTTTCCTTTTCATAAACCTGCGCCCGTCTCCTTCGTTCAGAGATCAGAGTTCACCTTCTCTTTCGCCGTTTTCGCCCTTCTTCTTAATAAACCTGTGAAACCTCTTCTTTACCCTTAATCTTGCAAAACCCCTTCCCTTTCCCTTCCCCCCTTCTAATTTTCTGAAAAGTAAAAACCTTTTTCTCCTTTTAACTCTCTTGAAACCCTTGCTCCTTTATCTCCAAAACCACACACTCTCATCTCTCAAACACTCATTTACGGCGCCAGCACTAGACAGACGACGGCCAATGTCAGGGAAGCGTTGAGTAACAGAACCACGACTAGTAGAGAGAAATAGAACTGATGAGGCGAGGCGAGCTGCGATGGGAACTAAGTTGCGGCCGCGGGAAAGTGGTGCGAATAAGAGGCGGAGAAGGGAGTTGAATTGGTGCTGCTGCATCAGCTAAACCAACAAGAATCAAAAGCCTTATCGTGATTCCAATCTCTTCCTTCAATAATAAGCCCCGATGATAGCATCACCTTCTACGAAAACTTCATCCTCTGAGGTATCCGCGTTGACCGAGTCCAACCCAGTCTTGTTTCTTGCTCCTTCAAAGTCTCCCGTCGCCTTACTGTAACTAACTTCCACACCCCTAATAATCAGTTTTCTTCTTATTGTTGTTATTATTATTATTTTCTTTCCAGTTTGATCGTACTTTTTTTTATTAAAAAAGTTTGTAATGTTGCCCAAGCCCTATCTTAATCTTTTATTAGTTTTTAGGAAGTGAGTCTTTTTGTAATTTGGATTATAAAATATATTCTTACTTGATCATCGTTAATAGTGTTCATTGCTTAGTGCCTATGCAATAATCACACATGAACTGTAAGATTAGAGTTAGAATTTATGAGTATTGAAAATTGTTGATGCTATCTATCTTCACATTTCCCCTCCCATTCATTGTTATATTTTTATTGAGTATTCGCTTGCTATGATTTGAGTAGGGTCACCTTGGCTGTGTTAATGCTGTGGCTTGAAATTCCAAAGGCTCATTATTGATATCTGGATCAGATGATACATGGATATGGCAACTTTAATCTTTAAAAAAGTGTAATCTATATTAGGAGCTAAGTGGTAGTTCTGATAAAAAAACTATGAAAGAATATTCAATGTTATTATAAAGTATGTTTCTATACCAAGTGTAAAAACTCTCCCCATGTGAAGTAGCATGTTCCAAATTTCTCAACTTCCTTCTTTTGTGTGCTTGAAACACTTGCAAAGCTCACAATAGCTACACCATTATTATAATTAATTCACCAATTGAACGAGAAAAAACACTTAATAATCTAACTAGGAATCATTAAGGTTTAATATAGAAATATGTTTAACCTACTTTTGAGATTTTAACAGCACCTTTTAAGACAAGACAAAATTTACACAAACATCAAATCAAAATTGACATTATTCCCAGTTTCTACTCCAAATAAATTATTGTGCTAGCTAGGGGGAAAAAACCTTACAGATGGAATCTTGTTTTCTTGGACAAATGCTATTGAAAATTCATTATGATTTATGATAAACTCCACTGCATTAGGACCTGTTAGGCATTATAATTTCATGTTATATGTAAAAGAAACTAATCAACTATGTTACAAAAAGTGTGTTAAGTAAAAAAAGCTCCAAATTGATACATATTCTATAATTCTAAGGAAGGAAAAATTATACTCAGGGTATCATATAATGGAACATATGTTACTGCATGGGTATTGCAAGCCTACAAAACAAGGTGAAAATAAAATTGAATCAAGTTATATATCTTGCTTGCGTGCGCTCTCTCCTTTTTTATTTAACGGCCGCTTTATTCTATTGGTTTCTTTTATGTGACTTTGTTTTGTAGTATTCCCTTCCCAGGCCCCATGGTGTTGTATTGCTTTTATGACGAAATATTTTTAATTTTCTATTTTTCTTCAGTTCCTTTTTCAAATTAAAAAAATACGACATTGTGGTAGGCACATTATCTTTTTGGACATGGAGTGATTGGAATGCATGATTATGATTCATCAATGATTAAAAATGCTTTGGATCCCTAAATTTAATGTTGAATCAACTAGCAAGAACATGTTATGGTGATTCGTTTAACTTGCAAGTGGTCTAGATTAATTGCTTCTTAATCTTAATTCTTATTGTTCTTAAGCAGCTACTTTGATAATTAATTAGATAACACTGGTCTTGTACTCTACCTATATAAGCGCCAGCTTACACTTCACATTTTCTTTGATTGCTGTAGCCACTGGTCCTGTACTCTGCCCCCTTCATATTAGTTCAAATCCAAATCCAAATCCAAATCCAATAGAAATCGCGCAGATCTTCTCTTATTTTCTTTTATTTGCGTATTTGTGTGTTGATTTGGAATGAAAATGAGAACAGGCTTCGGGGAAGAAACTTGCGAATCCAATGAGAGAGATTAAGGTACAGAAGCTCGTTCTCAACATCTCCATGGGTGAGAGTGGAGATCGTCTCACTAGAGCTGCTAAGGTTCGCCTCGCATTGCTTCTTTTAATTTTTCTTTTTATTTATAATTAAAGTTATTGTCTGTTTTTTTGCCGGTGCTAAAGCAACTTAGTGGCCAAATCCTGTGTTTTCCAAAGGTTAGCTATTATAATGATTAATGAATAGTTGAATAATTCTGGTCATAATGAATTTGTGTGACTCTCAGGTTCTATTGATTAGGGTTGTTTACAAAGTAATTTGCGTCATATTATGTATGTTGCAAGAGAAATGAATGTGGAAAAGATTCTAACTTCAAACCTTAGTGTTGGTATTGAGTCTAAATTTTTATGGTTTCTATCCAGGGCTCTATTTTTTTTCGGCTTCTCTTACATTTTCAGGGACTGTCTAACAGATAGAAGCCATAAGATTGGGAATTGCTTTGGTGCTTCAAATTGGTTTAGAGGGAGTAATGATAGTGATACTGCTGAGAAACCCCAACAAGGTAATAGAATAAGTTTAGTGGATTTGGATTTTTATCATTAATCAATTGTTTTGTGTTAGTATTGGGAGGCTGTTAACTTTATCATATCATCCCCCTAAAATTTATGTATTTTTCATGTTCAAATGCCATATTTATTTTACTACAAAGGGCAAACTCTTACATTTGTAAGAATTTTGCAACATGTTTTTGATAACCCCTTTATCTTAAATCCTAGTAGCCAAAACTTGGAGACAATATTATGTAAAAATTCTTGCAGGTTTTTATGAGAATTGGAGTTTGAATGGAGGATATAATGCCGCTAAAAGTTAATTTTCATGCTATCAAAATTAAGTTATTATATGTTAAATGACTGTTTGTATTTCAGCTTCTATGAATATCTACTCAAGGCCTGGATTCTAGGAAACAAGACTGAATCAGTAGAATATTATAGGTATTGAACTTGAAAATTCAATTTTCTTTTGAAAGTTGAGGCATAATATTATAGTTTTGATTTAGTTGTATTTATACTGCACTTGTTTTGTTTGATGTTATGTTTTATTTGGATTGAAGTTTCAGTTAAGTTGCAAGGTTGTGTTTCAATGTAATTTTTATAGGTTTGGTAATGAAATCTTTGAGTAGTGTTGGTCTTGATTTAAAATTGGTTGACTTGAATTATTTTGTCTTAATAACTGTGCTTACAAAGTGGCCTCTTAAGCTTCACTCCTAGGATTGCACTAGAGAGAATCTTATCATACCAATTTTAATTCAACACCCTGAGCTTGGACACTATATTTTATTGACTATATACTCTTACTTTGTTCAGGTTTATAAGAACATACGGAGCAACTTTCTATATCAATTAATCTCTCTTAAAACCACCAACTTTGTCAATTAAAGAATTTGATTCTGCTGCAAAGAAGCAAATAATTAATGGTAAGATAACAAAAAGTATAATTGTTTCTGTGTTCATGTTATTTATTATTTGAATCCTATATAAAGCCTTCTACTTGTTCCTTGTCTCTGTCTAATTATACTTGTCTTTGTTTAACACATTTCTACGCATAGAATAACTGAATTGATTGCTGCTATTATAATGCTCTTAGATTTTATCTGAACTCTCCATTTCCCACAAATTTGGTTGACATTACAGAAGAGGTATGCTCTTAGTCTTGCTTGTTGTTGATGTCTTCTATAATACATGGAATAACTCCTCACATAACTTTTCCATATTCTAGAGGATAAAAACCACTACTGTCTTGCTTTTCCACTATTGTGAGGAGGCACAATCTTTGAAATGCACAACATGCTGCAACCTCTTTGGCGATGAACAAGTAGGTACTTGAACCAATTGTCCCTTGTGTCCTTTTTGTAATTTGTCCTGCTAATTACTTGAACATCTGATTTGGAAATCTAACTGATACTTCAAGATAAATCTTTATCCCCTTCCCCTTCACCGTATAGAAACTTCCTCAGTTTGCGAGCAGCATGAACTGCCGCTTGAGCGTCGGCACCGGCTCCGTGAGCAAGCGCTCCAATTACTTCAAAGCCTTTTAGGAATCAATGTTCGAAGCTCCTCTGTTTACAAATTTCAAAACGCGAGTCAGAGAAAAGTTGAAGTGAATTTAAGATTTGAAATTGATAGAGAGAGAAGGAAAACCTGATTATTTGTGGAGATCATCGGAGGAGGGGCGGAGGAGGAGGGAGAGATCATCCTGATGCGACGGCAATGGATAAGAAGGGTTGAAGTATGCGAGGTGAAAATTGAAATGGTGAATTTGGGGAAATGAAAGAAACGCGGGGAGTGAGTGGGAGGAAATTTATTTTATTGATAAAAATCGACAATATACATCTCGATTTTAATTTGAAAAACAACGACGTCTTCGACGTCGATTTTATACATTAAATCTGTACCATCCATTTAATTTGGGAAAGTGATTAAGACCGTTTAAATTTATCGATGACAAAATGTGTCGATATTTTAAATAATAAAATAGACGCTACGTTCGTCGATTTTAAAATAAAAATATTCTCACCTCACACTCCGTCGACAATGTGTCGATAATGGAAAAACGGTTAAAGGATTACCAAAAAAATCGACGACTTTGCTGTCGATTTTAATATTTTATTTTTAATTATCTTTTTTAATAATATCGACAGCAAACTGTCAAAAAATATCGACGGGAGAGATAGTCGTCGATTTTTAGCATCGAAAAATACACTTTTTCTTGTAGTGATAACATTAGGATCTAAAATACTATTAATAATATTAGATACATATATTACCATAATATCCTATAGGGTTATATATTGACTATTTAGTATATAACTATTTATGAAATTAATATAGTAGAAAAATAGATATTATATATAATAGGAATAACTAATATATTAATATATAACATTACCTATATATATGGTATTAATAATATATACCATATCATAATAAATATACTATTATAACCTAATAACTAGGGTATAATTCATATATTTATATACTTATAATTTATATAATTATTAATGAGGGTAAACTATTTAAATATGATAATATAGGGTAATTAGTTATACAATAAATAATTATATAACTCTATTAATTAGATATACCCTAATAAGGTGTATAGAAATATTTTTAAATATATTAAATATATTAATAGTTTATTAAATAATTATTATACATAAATAGGGATTTATCTTAATATATATAGTGGGATACCTATAAATAATATTTATGATATAATAATAGAAAATAGGGTAAATAATTATGATTAACTATATTACCCTAACCCTAAAAATATATATTATTTTTATTAAACACAAATAATATTTTATTTATATATTAACTAAAATAGGGTTACTTATTCTGCCTAAAATTATAAATATTAAATTAAATATAAAAAATCTTTTTATAACTAATAAATGATATAAAATAACTTCAGTGACTCTAAAAATGTAGTAAAACCTAACAGTATATTTAGTAGAAGCTTCAATGATCCACAGTTATATTTATGAATATATATCAATAAGTAGAAGATTAACGAAGGAATTTAAATGTAGAAAAATATATTTTAGGAATATTTAGGTTAAATTCATATTAGTGTATGTACACGTTGAGTTAGGATAACAACAATATAATGTTAATAAACTAATTATATTATACTAAATATTAGTGTATATGGATAAAAAGGATTATTGATAAACTAATATATCGAATATATGGTAATATTTTTAATGTTATTACCATAATAAAAAACTAATATAATTAGTTAACATAATAAAATAGTTATGATAATACCATATATTATAATTTAGTTATAGTTTAATATACCTTATAAATAATTATATTAGTTTAATATAATAACAGTTAATATTATAATTTTTAAATAAAAATATTAAAATATAAATTATCCCAACAGGAGAGAAAAATATTATTAGATATATATCTAATAATATTAATATTAGAACAATATTATGAGATATATTATCCAATAATATATGTATACCATAATATGTATCTTTTTATAATATAATTATAAAAAGATAATTAATTAAAATACTTAGGAGATAATATATTATTATAATAACTAATAATGTATTCATATATTAAGAATATTTATTATAAAAGAAAAAAAAGCATAGCATTTATAGTATATTATTATATTTGGAATAATAACTAATTAATATATTCTAAATTATATACTAATTATGCTAATATAATCCTTGATCAATTTAAATATATTATAAATATAATAATAAGAATAATTATCATAAAATATATGCTTAAGATATATATAATTATTTTAAAAATAATATATATATATATAAACATAATACCCTATTTAAATAGTATAACTAATAGTATATTGTTAATACAATATTAATAATTAGTGATACTTTTAGTTAATAATTTATGATTATTAATATTAAGATAATATTAACCATATTAATATATAATAGGGATTATCAATAATTATCTTAATACTATTTAATTATTTAAGCATATATTAATTATAGGTATCCATATAATCATGATTAATTAATATATTTATTGAGAAATTATTAATTTCTTATGTAATTCTTTTTTAAATAATATAATATTAGTCATCTATCTTAATATAACTAGAGTTAGGGTTAGAAATAGGGTTAGCATTTAGAGTTAGGGTTAGGGTTAAAGTTAGGGTTAGGATATATCTAAATATTAAATACTAACCCTAACCCAAGCCCTAACTCTAACCCTATCTATTATACTAATATAAAGATAGTATTATGGAATATATTATCCAACAATATATGTATACCATAATATGTATCTTTTTATAAAAAAGATAATTAATTAAGATACTTAGGAGATAATATATTATTATAATAACTAATATTATATTTAAAAATAGTTAATTATATTATTCAATAATATAATTATCTCATAACCTTACTAACGAAATATCATATATTGAGAATTCATATTTAATATATTTTTTTGTTATTTTAGGTAATTTACTATTTAATTTTAGATCCTAACATTGTTACTTGTTTATTCATTTATTCTATATTTCTGAAAAAGTCCAGCAGGTATATCATTATCCAGTGAAAAAAAAAACAAAATATTTTAAAGAAAATTTAAAATTTTTAATAACTAAATTGTTTATTTTTGAATCTTTATATTGAAAAATTAACTTTTTTATTTCGATGTAGATAATAAAATAAATTGCATCAATATTGTGTAAACAAAAAATTTGAAAATTTATTATTTTCAAATTTTAAACTAAAAAAAAGTAACTTTTTCACTAAAATAAGAAAAATATAAAATTACAAAAATATCCAATAAAAAACATAAAAAGTTTATCATAATCGACAACAGTATATGATTATTTAACCCATAATGATTATGTTGTTAAAGGGATGTTCCTAACCCATAATGTTACAATAACCCATTAAATACTTATAATTAAACCATATATAACCTTATGGGCACTATGTATATTAACCATAATGACAATCAATAATCATTTGGTTTTCTGTCTCAAGAATTTTTTGATATATTCACTCCATAAGCATATGGCTAGGAAAACAACTCTTTGGACTTTTAATCATATTTGTTCTTTCTAGCCATTGATGCTCAGAGCCTTGGACCTTGCTTTTTTTTTTCTTTCTGCTGTTTGTTTTGCTTCAAGGATGAACTTCTGGTTTATTTTAGAGAATCTATACTTCTCTAAATTCCTATACCTCAAGAATCAACATTCTTAACTTCAATATCAATTATGCATTACTCAATTTATACATTCAGAATCACAAATAATACCATCATATCAAAGTAAATAAGACAGTTCAGAATATATAACTCAAGTCTCATGTATTATACTACTTCTTTTCTCCCACCTAGAATTTCTATTTAGAGTCCTTAAGTTGGTATATTATTAACCTAAGAACTGTAAATTAAGTATCTAGAATATTAAATTATATAAAAGGATATAATTAGAAAGATGAATTAAAATACTTTTATCATATTATAAATTGTGTTGAAAAATTATGAACCTATGATAAACATAATTGATTCTGATTAAATTATATAAAATTGATTACAATTGTCTGTGTATATATGTATCATAATTATTTATGCCTATAACACATATAAACATTTGGTTTTCTACATGTAACACCGTAATATTCAAATTCTTATGCTCAAGTCATAAGTCAATGATAATAAGTCAAATTCTTATCAACTTATCTCACATTTATTCAACAAAATAGCATAATTTTGTGAATTTCTCCTAATTTGTGCTTAAGAGTAAAAACATGCTTTTTATTCATTAAAATTGATAAATTTAATTCACTTTGATTCCACTCGATGCTTTGATATATTTGTTGAGTGATTTCAGGATATAAGAGGTAAGGATTGAATCAAAGAAGTGAAAGAAAAGCATGCAAAGTGGAGAATTCATGAAGAAATGAGGATTTGGTGAATCAAGGCCATGCGCACGCGTCATCCACACGTACACATGGGAAAGAATTTTGCCAAGGGACGCGCACGCGTCACCCATGCATACGCGTGACACTAGTCATGTGACCACACTAAAGGCAATACACAGGGGGTGATTTCTGAGCCATCCAGGCCCAAATCCAACTCATTTCTGATGCTATTGAACCCAAGGATTGGAGGG